>NW_016803392.1:2326131-2633124 GCF_001698545.2 Rhinopithecus bieti
AAAAAAAAAAAAAAAAAAAAGGTTATCATTGATGACCTCTGAATGTAAACTACTTATAAATGCAAAAACCACAGTGCCAACTTATTCATTTGATTTGATTGCCCATGTTCTCTATTTAAGGCACGCCCTTTCACATAATTGAGGTACCAGGAAAGCTGGCTGCCATTCACTACTAACTAAAGCTTGAGGATGAATGAACATACTGGCTATCATACTGTAAGGATATTTTATAGGATTCTTTACACATTATACAGCATTCTTTTTATGACGATCTGGGGAAAGTTTCTTTTAATCACAACAAAAGAGTAACTTTTTCTCTCGCTATTCATAATAATACTGTTTGTATCTTATTATATTCATCAATCGTGTAACCTGTACCCTTTATTTCTTAGCATTTGCTACCAGAAAGGTCAGACCAAATGTGGGGCCCACATCTACTAAGAGCATAGGACATCAGGAAATGCACTTTGTCCACTATCCCTGTTTAGGTTTCAACAGGACTCAACATAATTTTTCTACTGTATTTTCCTTGTTCCGATTTTGTCTTTCTGCTTTTATCTTCTTGTATTGCACGTTGATATAAACCACCTTAAATACATTTTGGAACAACGGAGAAATACACACAAAATGTACTTAAAATTTTTCTTTCCAAGAGATATAAACATGATTTCAATGGACTGTGGTTGGATATTTTTCTTCTTCTTTAATCTACCTTGCTATATATAATAGCTCTAAAATATAGAGGTATTTTCAAATGAATATGAATCAGTCTTTCATTTTGGAGAAGTGAGGAGGGAGGAAGAGAATGTACAATTATGGAGTATAAAGATGGAGAAATGACTTTGCAAACTAACAACTGAGGTAAATATGAAACCATATTTAGTATGTGAAGATATATTTTCACAGTTGTATTTGTGAAAATTCACTATGAGGTAAGTTTCATGAGAGCAGAGACCCTGTCTTCATTGTTTATTGCTATATCCCCAGCATGCGTAATAGCATGGCATACGGTGGACACTGATATAATATATTTTGAAAGTATGAATATAATACATTTAGAATTAGGAGAACTGGGTTAATAGCGAAGAAATGATATTGGATATTATTCCTTTTGGATTCAGTTTCATCATTTATAAAATGAGGCTGTTCGCTAAGATTCTTTCCAACTCTAATATTCCAGGCTCTTTTTAAATGTAGTGGCACAGTTAAACATATGAATGTAAATACATATAATAATTTGGGAATTTTATTTTCAAAATAGGATATCCAGCTATGTCTTCAGTGACCCTTGTAGATGTGAGTGCCTTGAGGCCAAATACTACTTCTCAGTGTGAGTTCAGCAAGGTTTTCCTCCATGACTGGAAAGAGACAACACACTCACAAGTTTTACTACTGCTTCCATAATGTTGACGTTTCAGTAAACAGCTGTATTTTTCATTTGATGTTTGTTAATATCTTGGTTTTGAGTTACTCTATGGTGACTACATATTGATATGACAATTTCTATAATCTTAAAAAATAAGGGGTGATGATTTGTTATTATATTGTACCTTTTATTTGTCAAGGGATTTTAAGGTAATATTAAAGTAGTCTTCACAATACTCTCAGTGATCTGAGTTTGTGACAAGAACAGAAAAAGAACACAAATCAGTGACAAGCTGGCATTAACCTACAGAGCTTTTGCTTAATATGCCAGCTAGTATTCCTGCATAGGGAAGCACATTTTCAATTTCAGATTTCCCCAAAGTCACATAGATTAAAAATTCTGTGCATCAAAGCAAAGTTAAATTACAGCTTTCTAAAAAAGCTGGATTCTGAAAATAATTTTGTCTTTCAGCCAGCAGTTCCAGTGTGACTACCCGAGACTTCAACTACCCCTGGACCTCCAGTGGGACAGATGCCAAAAAATGTTAAGTATAATCGTGGGTTCCTTGAGTCCTCTCGACTTCAGTTGTTCATCCGATACACATATTGAACAGCATCTATGTGCTTTGTTTGTAATAATATTCGCAAACGTTCACAAAGCATCTGTCATGTTTAAAGTATTGTAGATGCTGAGAATACACCCATGGACAAAAGAGATCTAAGCTCCAAATTCTGATGAAGGGGAAACAGACAAGTGGTGATAAGTTATATGGAAAAAAAAGCACAGGAGGGAGACAGTGGGAATCGAGAGTGAAGGGTTGCCATTTTAAATGGGTGATCTCGAAAGATCTTACTGAGGAAGGTGATATCTGAGCAATGCTATAACCAGTCAACCCTAAGAGCAAGCTGTGAGTGTATCTGGGGAAAGAGCAAACTAGCTAGAAAATGCGCATCAGTAACAAAAATGAAAAGAGGGAGACCAACGTAAGGCCAGAAATTGTTTCGTTATTACTTTTAATCTAGCCAACTAGCAGTACAGTCTGTGGGTGCTGCTTTAGCAGGTACAGACAGGGTCCGAAGAAGAAATATATTGCCTCTTAGTGGTATTAGACAAGGATCAGTGTGGTGGGGAAGTGGTAAGGAAGGAGACTGGAGCAAGAGGAGACAGGACAATGGATGCCCCAGGGCCAGAACTCTGAATTTAAATGCTAGACTCTTTGCCACAAAGGGTAATGTGTATGTCCCTTTGGAAAGCATTTAAATTTCACAGTTAAAACCTTTAAAAGTATTTTGTAGGCCGGGAGCGGTGGCTCAAGCCTGTAATCCCAGCACTTTGGGAGGCCGAGACAGGCGGATCACGAGGTCAGGAGATCGAGACCATCCTGGCTAACACGGTGAAACCCCGTCTCTACTAAAAAATACAAAAAACTAGCCTGGCGAGGTGGCGGGCGCCTGTAGTCCCGGCTACTCGGGAGGCTGAGGCAGGAGAATGGCGTGAACCTGGGAGGCGGAGTTTGCAGTGAGCTGAGATCCGGCCACTGCACTCAGCCTGGGTGACAGCGAGACTCCGTCTCAAAAAAAAAAGTATTTTGTATACGCTTGCTCCCTCATTCCTGGGAACTTGTCCTTAGGCAAGAAAGGGGGGAAAAGAACATGAATAAGACTGTTCTTCGTAACATTATTTATTTATTTTATCTTTTTGATGGCCCTCAGGCTCACAGATTTGAATTAATCATAATATTTAATTCATGAGACACTTTCATAATTGGTCGATGCATGACCCTCTGTAATTTAACATGTTTCTTTTAATAAATACGTTAATAATGTAATAGACACCTGTGAACCCAGTACCCAAATACAAGAATTGAAAAGACAGTATTCAGAAGGGGGACCATAGAAAGAGATCTAAAAATAACTGAAACCTAAGTGTCTATCAATGATGGTATGGCAGATTACTGTGAAAAGAGGAGACTTTTCAGCAAGAGGACCTAGTGATAGTGATTATTGATAAGAAAAAAAATTAAGATGTACCCCTGCCATGCACATTACACAAAAATAACTCTATATAGTTTAAGATCTTTATGTCAAAAGCAAAATATTAAAACATGTGAGAAAATAAATGTGAATTTCTTCCTGCTTTGGAGTAGGGAAGGGCTTAACAAAGAGACATAACCATAAAAAATACATAAAAATTAGAATAAAATTAAGAAACTTGGGTTAATCAAAAGACATCTTTAAAAAAGTAAAACAAAAAGCAAGCTGTAATCTGGGGAAGATATTCGCCACACATATAATTGAAAATGAATCAGGAATGTATAATTGACTAAGGATCAAAATTTTATATCAAGAAGTTACAAAGAATGCCTACAAATTAATAACAAATATGACAAAATGAACAAAAGTCACACCACAAAACATGAAACACATGTGGCTAGAAACATCTAAAGAAATGCTCAGTCTCGGTCAGGCCCAGTGGCTTATGCCTGTAATCCCAGCACTTTGGGAGGTCAAGGCGGGCGGATCACAAAGTCAGGAGATCAAGACCATCCCGGCTAACATGGTGAAACCCCGTCTCTACTAAAATTACAAAAAGTTAGTTGGGCATAGTGGCAGGTGCCTGTAGTCCCAGCTACTTGGGAGACTGAGGCAGGAGAATGCCGCAAACCCAGGAGTGGAGGTGGAGCTTGCGGTAAGCAGAGATCACACCACTGCACTATAGCCTAGGTGACAGAGCGAGACTCTGTCTCAAAAAAGAAAAGAAAGAAAGAAAGAAAGAAATTCTCTGTCTCTCTGACAATCAGGAAATATAAATGAAGACTAGAATTAGAAAATCATTTCACATGTAATCAATTTACAAAAATTAAGAAATCTGATATTGCCAACTATTGAATAGGATTTATCCAACATCCTATTGTCATAATTTCTTATATGTTACTGATGGTACCATCACTTTCCACCATCCTTTGGCATTGCATTTTAAAGCTGAACATGTGCATACCTACAATCCAACAATTCTATTCCTAGATATAAAAATCCCTCCAGAATTAGTACATGTATGCATGAGATATGCACACAAATGTTTGGAGGAAACACTGTTCATATAGCAAAAACTTTAAGTAATCTAAATGGCCATAGTCATGAGGACAGATAAATAAATCGTAGTATACAAATAAAATATAATACTAGAGAGCAATGAAAAATAAGTGAATGGCAACCATATACAACAGCATGAATGAATCTTAATAACATTATGTTGAATTAAAAAGTAAATACCAAATAAAAACATATGGTATATTTTCTAATGAAATTTTAAAGCAAGTATAATCAAACACCATATGCCTTAGACATAATATGTGATACAAAATTTTAAGTTTTATAAGTGAATAATAATTAGAAACATTCAGGGCAGCATTTGCTTTTGATGGAGATATAAGGGATGAGACAGGGAGAAAACATTTATGGTGTTATTGATAGTAACCCAAAATCTGTGTACAGGAGTAGGAGTGAGAGGGTGTTAGGAGTAAGAGGATATTAAGAGGGTGAAAAATATGTTCAGTAATAAGAAATGGCAAATAGGATAACTCAATGAAATACTATGAAGCCAGCCAAAACAATAGCCATAACCCTGATCCATTCCTCTTCACTGGGCAGGACCTCACAGCTAGGGCCTCCAGCCACCCCCACCCAGCTATATTCTATGGACAGAACTCTGATGTCTCCCTGGGACAGAGTGCCCCATGGGAGGGGTGGGTCATCATCTTCGTTGTTTGGATGACTCAGCCCTTCCAGCCTGCAGGCATTGGAAAGTCCAAACTGAACAGAGCAGAGGCAGTTCCACAGCACAGTTCCCCAGCATGGCTGTTTTGTTGAGGCATGACCAGACTGCTTCTTTAAACAGACCCGGATCCATTCTTCCTCACTGGGTGGGTCCTCCCAGCCAGGGCCTTCGGCCAGTCCCACCCATGTTCTATGGCCAACAGAGTTCTAATTTCTTCCTAGGACAGAGTGCCCAGTAGGTGGGGCAGACATTTGCTGTTTGGGCACCTTAGCAGGTTCAGGCTGTGGGCCTTGAAGAGCCCAAATCAGTTGGGGGCTGAAGGGATTCCCAACACAGCACAGCTGCTCTACCAAAATGCAGCCAGACTGCATCTTTAAGCAGGTCTCTGATTCTATTCCTCTTGACTGGGTGAGATCTTACAACTGGAAACTCCATCTGCCTCCTACAGGCACGTTCAGGCCAGCAACAGGTCAGTACCCCCCTGGGACAGAGCTTTCAGAGGAATGGGCAGGTGGCCATATTTGCTGTTTCACAACCTTCACTGATGATACCTCCAGGTACTGGAAAAACCAATGTGACTAGGGTGTGGGGCAGACCTACAGCAAACCACAGCAGCCCTACAGAAGAGTGCCCATACTGTTCAAAGAAAAACAAATAAAACACAACAGCAACAACAAAACACACAAAAAAATCCAAAGGTCAGCAAACTCAAAGATCAGAGGCAGATAAGCCCACAAAGATGAGAAAGAATTAGCACAAAAAAAGAAAAGAAAAGAAAAGAAAAAACAAAGAAACCGGAATGCTCCCTTTCCTCCAAATAATTGCAACACCTGCCCAGCAATGGTTCAGATCTGGGCTGAGGCTGAGATCGCTGAAATGATGGAAGTAGTCTTCAGAGTGTGGATAAAAATGAAGTTCACTGAGCTAAAGGAGCATGTTGCAACCCAATGGAAAGAAGCTAAGAATCATGATAAAACAATGCAGGAGCTGACAGCCAAAATAGCCAGTATAGAGAGTAACATAATCAACCTGATAGAGCTGAAAAACATACTACAAGAACTTCACAATGCAATCACAAGCTTTAATAGCAGAATAGACCAAATGGAGGCAAGAATCTCAGAGCTTGAAGATTGTCTTTCTGAAATAAGACAGGCCAACAAAAACTGAAAACAGTGAAAAGAAATGAACAAAACATCTGAGAAATATGGGATTATGTAAACAGACTGAATCTATGACTGATTGGGGTACCTGAACGAGACAAGAATGGAACCAACTTGGAAAACATACTTCAGGATATCATCCAGGAGAACTTCACCAACCTAGCAATACAGGCCAACATTCAATTTCAGGAAATACGGAGGCCCCCAGTAAGATACTCCATGAGAAGATCATCCCCAAGACACATAATCATCAGATTCTCCAAGGTCAAATGAAAGAAAAAAATGGTAAGGGCAGCCAGAGAAAAAGGCCAGGTTGCCTACAAAGGGGAAGCCCATCAGACTAACAGTGGAACTCTCAACAGAAATCCTACAATCCAGAAGAGATTGAGAGCCTATATTCAACATTCATAAAAAATAATTTTCAACCCCGAATTTGATATCTGGCCAAACTAAGTTTCATACATGAAGAAGAAATAAGATCCTTTTCATACAAGCAAATGCTGAGAGAATTCATTACCACCAGATCTGCTTTA
Source organism: Rhinopithecus bieti (assembly GCF_001698545.2). Classification (NCBI taxonomy): domain Eukaryota; kingdom Metazoa; phylum Chordata; class Mammalia; order Primates; family Cercopithecidae; genus Rhinopithecus; species Rhinopithecus bieti. Next base: position 2,332,968 of record NW_016803392.1, read on the forward strand.
TAAGAGGTCCTGAAGGAAGCACTAAAAATGGAAAGGAAAGACCATTATCAGCCACTACAAAAAAACACTGAAGTATACAGGCCAGTGACATTATGAAGCAACCATATAAACAAGTCTGAAAAATAACGAGCTAGCATCATGATTGCAGGATCAAATCCACACATAACAATACTAATCTTAAATGTAAATGGGCTAAATGCCACAATTAAAAGACACAGAATGGCAAGCTGGATAAAGAACAAAGACCCATGTGTATGTTGTCTTCAAGAGACCCATCTCACATGCAGAGACACACATAGGCTCAAAATAAAGTGATGGAGGGAAATTTGCCAAACAAATTGAAAACCAGAAAGAGAAGAGGTTGCATTCTTAGTGTCTGACAATACATGCTTTAAACCAACAAAGATTAAAAAAAGACAAAGAAAAGCATTAGGTAATAGTAAATGGTTTGATTCAACAAGAAGACCTAATTATCCTAAATATATATGCACACAATACAGGAGCACTCAGATTCATAAAGCAAGTTCTTAGAGACCCTCAAAGAGACTTAGACCCTCATGCAATAATAGTGGGAGACTTTAACACCCCTGTGACAATATTAGACAGATCATCAAGACAAAAATCAACAGACATTCAGGACTTGAACTCAGCTCTGGATCAAGTGGACCTGATAAATATCTACAGAACTCTTTACCCAAAAACAACAGAGTATACATTCTTCTCACCACCTCATGACACTTCCTCTAAAATTGATCAGATAATCAGGAACAAAACACTCCTCAGTAAATGCAAAAGAATGGAAATCATAACCAAGTCTCTCAGACTACAGCAAAATCAAATAAGAACTCAAGATTAAGAAATTCACTCAAAACCATACAACTACATAAAAATTGAACAATCTGCTCCTGAATGACTTTCAGGTTAATAATGAAATCAAGGCAGAAATCAAGAAGTTCTTTGAAACTGAGAACAACAATACAAGGTACCAGAATCTCTGGGACACAGCTAAAGCAGTGCTAAGAAGGAAATTGATAGCACTAAATGCTCACATCAAAAAGCTAGAAAGATCTCAAGTTAACAACTAACATCACAACTAAAAGAACTAGAGAACCAGGAGCAAACGAACCCCAAAGCTAGCAGAAGACAAGAAATAACCAAGATTGGAGCTGAAATGAAGGAGACAGAGACACAAAAAACCTTTCAATAAATGAGCCAATCTAGGAGCTGGTTTTTTCAAAAAGATTAATATAATAGATATACCACTAGCTAGACTAATAAAGAAGAAAAGAGAGAAGAATCAAACACAATCAGAAATTATAAGGGAGATATTACCACTGACCCCACAGAAATACAAACAATCATTAAAGAGTACTATGGACACCTCTCTGCAAATAAACTAAAAACTCTAGAAGAAATTGATAAATTCCTAGGCATATACACCCTCTGAAGACTGAACCAGGAAGAAACTGAATCCCTGAATAGACCAATAACAAGTTTTGAAATTGAGACAGGAATTAATAATCTACCAACCAAAATAATCCCAGGATTATATGGATTCACAGCTGGATTCTACAAGAGGAACAAAGAAGAACTGGTACCATTCCTACTGAAACCATTCTAAAAAATTTAAAAGAAGGAAATGCTTCCTAACTCATTCCATGAGGCCAGCATCATCCTGACACCAAAACCTGGCAGAGATACAACAAAAAAAGAAAATTTCAGACCAATATCCTTGATGAACATCAATGCAAATATCCTCGACAAAATACTAGCAAACCAAACTCAGCAGCACATCAAAAAGCTTATCCACCATGATCAAGTTGGTTTCATTCCCAGGATTCAAGACTGGTTCTACATACACTAATTAATAAAAGTTATTCATCACATAAACAGAACTAAAGACAGAAAGCACATGATTATCTCAAAAGATGCGGAAAAGACCTTCATTAAAATTTAACATCCCTTCGTGTTAAAAATTCTCAATAAACTAGGGATTGAAGGAACATACCTCAAAATAATAAGAACCTTATATGACAAAGCCACAGCCAGTATCATGCTGAATGGGCAAAATCAGGAAGCATTCCCCTTGAAAACCAGTACAGGGTTGCCCTCTCTCAGCATTTCTATTCAACATAGTATTGGAAGCTCTGGCCAGGGCAGTCAGGCAAGAGAAAGAAATAAAGCATATTTAAATAGGAGTAAAGGAAGATGTGAAAACTATCTTTGTCTGCAGATGACATGATTCTTTATCTAGGAAATCACATTGTCTCAGCCCAAAAGTTTCTTAAGCTGATAAGCCACTTCAGCAAAATCTCAGGATACAAAATGAATGTGCAAAAATTGCTGGCAATCCTATACACCAACAACAGACAAGCTGACGGTCAAATCATGAATGAATTCCCATTCACAACTACCACAAAAAAGAATAAAATACCTAGGAATGCAGCTAACAAAGGAAGTGAAGAGCCTCTTCAAGGAGAACTACAAGCCACTGCTCAAAGAAATCAGAGATGACACAAATGGAAAAACATTCCATACACATGGATAGGAAGAATCAGTATCATGAAAATGCCCATACTGTCCAAAGCAATTTAAAGATTCAATGCTATTTCCATTAAACTGCCATTGACATTCTTCACAGAATTGGAAAAGAACTATTTTAAAATTCGTATGGAATCAAAAAAAGATCCCAAACAGCCAAGGCAACCCTAAGCAAAAAGAACAAAGTTGGAGGCATCATGCTACCCGACTTCAAACTATACTGCAGGGCTATAGTAACCAAAACAACATTCTACTGGTACAAGAACAGACACACAGACGAATAGAACAGAATAGAGAACCCAGAAATAAGACCACACACCTACAACTATCTAATCTTTGACAAACCCAGCAAAAACATGCAATGAGAAAAGGATTCCCTATTTAATAAATTGTGCTGGGAGAAATGGCTAGCCATATGCAGAAAATTGAAACTAGACCCCTTCCTTACACCATATACAAAAATCAATTCAAGATGGATTAAAGACTTACACCCAAAACTATAAAAGCCCTAGAAGAAAAGCTAGGCTATACCATTCAGGATATAGGATAGGCAAAGATTTCATGATTAAGATGCCACAAGCATTTGCAACAAAAACAAAAATTGACAAATGGGATTTAATTAAACTAAGAAGCTTATGCACAGCAAAAGAAACTATCAACAGAGCAAACAGACAACCTACAGAATGGAATAAAATTTTTGCCATCTATCCGTCTGAAAAAGGTATAATAGCCAGCGTCTATAAATAATTTACAAGCAAAAAACAAACAACCCCATTAAAAAGTGGGCAAAGGACATGAACAGACAGTTCTCAAAAGAAGATATGCATGTGGTTAGAAACATGAAAAAAAAAAAAAGTTCAACATCACTGATCATTAGAGAAAGGCAAATCAAAACCACAATGAGATATCATCTCAGTCAGAATGTCTATTACTAAATAGTCAAAAAACAACAGATTCTGGTGAGGGTGTGGAGAAAAAGGAATGCTTTTACGCTGTTGGCGGAAGTGTAAATTGTGGAAGACATTGTGACAATTCCTCAAAGACCTAGAAATATCATTCAACCCAGCAATCCCATTACTGAGTGTATACCCAAAGGAATATAAATCATTCTATTATTCAAGACACATGCACAAGTATGTTTATTGCAGCACTGTTCACAATAGCAAAGACATGGAATCAACCTAAATACCCATCAATAATAGACTGGATAAAGAAAATGTAATACATATACACCATGGAATACTATACAGTCATAAAAAGGAATGAGATCTTGTCCTTTGCAGGGACATGGATGGAGTTGGAACCTGTTATTTTCAGCAAACTAATGCAGGAACAGAAAACCAAACACCACATGTTCTCGAATTTTCTCCATATCAGCAGTGTTATCATTTATGTGTTCCCTGAGGTGACACTTTTAGTTGCCTTCAAGAACTTTTTCTTTGCATTCACAACTTGGCTAACGATTTGGCCCAAAAGGCCTAGCTTTGAGCCTGTCTCAGCTTTTGACATACCTTCCTCACTAAGCTTAATTATTTCTAACATTTGATTTAAAGTGAGAAACGTGCTTCTCTTCCTTTCCTTTGAACACTTAGAGGCTATTTTAGGATTATTAATTGGCTGAATTTCAATATTGTTTTGTCTCAGATTAAAGAAAAAAAAAAGTGGCCCAAGGAGAGGAAGAGAAATGGGAGAACCACCAGTAAGTGAAGCAGTCAGAACACACACAACATTTATCAATTAAGTTCTCCATCTTCTATGGGTGCAGTTTGTGGTGCCTCAAAACAATTTCAATGGTAACATCTAAGATCCCTGATCACAGATTACTATAATAGATATAACAATAATATGAAAGTTTGAAATATTGCAAGAATTACCAAAATGTGGCACAAAGACATGAAAAGACATGAATTGAGCACATGCTGTTGGAAAAATGGCACCTATAGACTTGCTTGACACAGGGTTGCCACAAACCTTCAATTTGTAAAAAAAATAAACAAATAAATAAATAAAGCAGTATCTGTGTCTGTGATGTGCAATAAAGTCAGGCACGCCTGCACAAATTTCTGGGAGCTTCATGGGTTTCCTCATGGTTAAGGCACAAGCCCCATGCTTCCAAAGCTTGTGAGTGTCATCTTTGTCAACAAGAGTATGAAGGCCATATTTGTGGACCAGGTGGACATGGCAAAAGTGGGCACAGAAGCTAGCACCAGTGTGTGCACCTGGGTGGCAGAGGTGGTGCTGGCCCAGTACATATTCACCTTGAAAAGGAAGATGAGATGAAAAATCAAGATTATCAAGATTCCTGTGGCCAGGCCTTGCATCTCTGGATATTGTTTGCCACCTATACTGTTGTTCAAGGACACAATTAAAAGCAGAAGAACTCAGAATGCCTTAAGGAAAGTCTGCTGTGCATGTAGAAATGATGCAAGAATTCCAGAAAAGTTCAGTTTGCATCAAGAACCCTGCAAAGATAACAATTTATCTGTGGTTTTATTAAAGGAAGATGCCAAACTTTAATAAAAATGGACTTTGATATGACACTAAGTAGATTTTCCTACCATGGGAAAAGATGCCTAATGTGTCATAATATGATTGACAACTATAAACTTGTCACAGGTGAATGCCAAAGAGGTTATTGCAACTGAAGGAAAAATATTTTATTATTGAAGTTGAACCTGTTAACTTCGAGAGAAGTATCCATTTACGGTAGAATAGTATGCTGCCCAACATAGTGTCTTTGTTGAAAAAGCTTTACCAAAAAATGAAATTTAAAGAAATTGTGGAAGAACTTGATATTATGCTCAAGGAAGGATATAATAATTTACTTGAGAAGCTCCAGTAACACGGTATCCATGTTCATATTTTCAGCAGATATTGGTGCTGTAGAGAAGTTTATCAGTCAAGCTAGTGTTTGTCATCCAAATGTCAAAGTAGCGTTTGTTTGTGGATTTGTGAAAATGTGTACTCAAAGGATTTAAAGGAGAATTACCTCATGCAGTTAATGAACATGATGTTGCCTTGAAGTACACAGAACATTTCAGTCAATTCAAAGACAATAGCGGCCAGGTGCGGTGGCTCACGCATGTAATCCTGGCACTTTAGGAGGCCGAGGCAGGCGGATCCCCTGGGGTCAGGAGCTTGAGACCAGCCTGACCAACATGGAGAAACCCCGCGTCTACTAAAAATACAAAATCAGCCGGGCGTGGTGGCACATACCTGTAATCCCAGCTACTTGGCAGGCTGAGGTGGGAGAATCACTTGAACCCGGAAGGCGGAGGTTGCAGTGAGTGAGATCGCACCATTGCACTCCAGCCTAGGTAACAAGAGCGAAACTCTATCTCAAAAAAAAGAGAAACAATAGTAACATAATTCTGCTGAGACTCCCAAGAAGACTTTAAAAGGGCATACAAATTAGCCAAATTTTCACATTCTGAAAATTAGATTTCTAAATGATAGAGTGGGTAAGCATTCAAGAAAGTATTGTTTCATCAAAAGATGAATCACTAGAAGTAGCCAACTGTGTCTTACAGAGGATTCTATAAACAAGCATTCTTCAGGATGTTCTCTCCTGCAGGAGCAAGTGATACCAGAATTGTTCATCTCTTCACCTTGATGAAAGACTATTTTTTATAATACATTTCTGGTCTTGAAAGTTTACCTTTATGTATTTAAGTATTTTCAGACATGTGGAATCCATCAACAGGAAACTCCATTTTCTTCATCTCTCTCACCATACTTCCCACTACCTGTTGTTAACAGATTAAAACAAAACAAAAAACGTCAAAGTCAAAATTAGAAAATAACTCCCTACTTTTCCAAAGTGGCTTATGTTTTTTAATTTTTTAATTAATTTTGAGGGGTCTTTTAAAATTGGGAAAGTTAGTAAAAGTCCAAAAGAAGTTTTATGAAATTACAAAAGAAAATTACATACTTTTAAGTGTTGTAATGTTTGTAATTTGTAATTGTGCTGATGGTATCACCATCTCCTGAAATTGTGTTATGTTAGGTTATTTTGCTTGGGAAAAATCAATATTGACCAGAAAAGCCTGGCACTGTATACTTGCTGAAAACTATTAGTGTCCACACATTCACTAACCATTACAAAATGTTCTACATTGACTCACTGATAATAGACATGAAATGGAAAATATTTTTAAATACCCATTTTCCTTAAATGGATAGCACTTATTCAGCTGTTTAGATTTTAGCGTAAATTAATTTATCCCATTCTTTCTTGCAAACATACTTTGATGAGATGCAAAATAAAGACATCAAGTTTAGAAAGTAAGAAATTAAAGGAGTCACCATACCATATTGGGCAAAAAAACTACAAGGTTAACTGCCTTTTCATACTTTTACCTAAATACAGGCCTGGTCCCAATTGTTTTTCAGTTAGTTATTGTTCTTTGGAAATCAAATTTTGGCTAATGGTATAATCATTAAAAAATGCTTAGTCCATCATCATCAATAGGCCTTGGTATTCTGTCTAGAACAAAAAATTTAATAAAGATCACGTATGCAGGATCAGAGAGTTATACTGAAAATAAGAACATCTCCCTGAACTCAGACTCTGAAAAAGCTGTGTATGAAACTACTCTTACTTCTCAGGTGACCCCAAATGGAAATAGCTATGACCAATTGTCCTGTAATCAAGTCCTAAAGAATGGACTCTCACCTCTTCTGGAGGGCCTGATCACACATCTCTGTCAGCAACTGCAGCTGCTATTGGCATCTAAGGAGGAACAAGGAAAGGGGAGGGCTGAGGGTATGGTTTGTTTTATTTTGGTTTTGCTCATTTGATTTGGTCTTGACATACAAGAAAGCTTTTAACTACGAACATCATGTATACTAATATTTTAAATGAATGGATGTAATATATTTGTACTGATTACAACCATGCATTACTGTAGTTATTTTACTTTACATTACACTGCAGGCCTTTTATCAAATACAGATATGTGGTGCCTGCCAAGGAGCGAATCTTTCTTGCCAGAGACGGGGCAATAAACAAAATGAGTGGTTAGATCTATTTCAAAAGCCATATGTGCTGTCTGAGTTTGCTGCCATCCACTCAAGGGGAAGGTTTGCCTCTAAATGCTTCAAAAGGACTCACTCAGCAGCTGACAAGGCCTGTGACCACAGGGGTCTGATAATTCACTGCTGACACGTTTCGTTTTCTCAGTTCAGCAAGACTGTCAGCAGACCCACAAGTACAAAATGTTTTCTTCCCTTATGCATGTTCTAGCAAGGTCCTCAAAGTCCTGTTGGCAGCTTTCCTTGACTAAATGCCACCATAACACACCTGGACCTTCATTCTCTTCCATTTTTTTGGCTCATCTATGGAATGAGCATGACACACTCTGGCTAGAGGAACCCCTTCTAGTGTTTTCTTTCCATATGGACATCGGAACCGCAAGAATCCCTTCAACTCCCACTTTGTTTGAAGACATTCTAGTGTGTGCTATGGAACAGTTTAATGATTTTGCTTTAAGTATTCATTAATATCCTTTTTTATAATTATTCATTTAAATTAGCAGTCAAGAAGAGATAATAGAATAATTAGTCATATATAGGTTAACTCTTCTGATATCTTCTTCCTTTAGCATTTTCACGGATACCTAGTGAAACATACAGTTCATCCACCTCTGGTGCAGGCTCAACATTTCATGGTGAGTACTTGGGGGAGATTTAGAGACACTGAAGGTAGTGATCAGCTTTATTTGGACACAGGTGTAAAAACAAGAACTGATAAGAAGCCAGCCTCAGATAGATATATAAAAGTACATCTTGATGATGAAAATTACAGTGAATTGAATCAAAATTCTTTTCAGCCATTCAAAGATGATAGAGACCAAGCCTTAGATTTTTATACATTTTATTTCAAAAAAATCTACGTAATAGCATGTTTTACTAGTTATATCTATGAAAAATGTATTTCAGTATTTTATTGGCAAATAGAATAATTAGTCAGCATGGATTTGTCTAGTCTAACGTTGCAAAGGAATTTTTATTAACCTTATCAAACACATTGATGTGGAGAAGGATCAGTACTTTGATCAGCTGAACCTCTCATACCAAGAGAATAGGATTAGAGCCTCACTTATCCATGATCCCCAGCTCTGGCCTTTTTCTGTACCACTTACATTTCTCATGGAGATTCTTTAGCAGACATCATTTTGTTGTTTGGAAGTATGGAGCTTCTTTTTTATTTTTTTTTTCAACCAATAGGAAATTTTCCTATTTTCAACCAATAGGATATTTTTTTCAATTAATAGGAATTTTTTTTTCAACTAATAGGAAATTTTATTCCTTTGGCAATTGTTAGACAAATCTCAGGATCCCAGCCTTGCGATAAATTGGTTCTTAATAAACTTTACACATAATATTTAAGGGATACTTAGACAATTTAAATTGAGTTCTTTCAAATAGCATATGAAACCCAGTCATGATTTTATACCACTTGATCAAGTTGAGATGTCTTGTCCATATATCCCCATTATATTCCTAGACAATGTCTTTACCAGAACAACCAGAGCATTTTCAGAAGTCCCCACAACTGCCAATGGATCTACGAAAACTAATCACGTCCATATCACTGGTAAGTCATTTGTCCTATTTTGGGGGATTTTATGCTTTATTCCCTCAACAAATATTTCTCAAGTACTTACCATTTGCCAGGCACTATGCCAGTTGTTGGATATACAGTGAAAACACTGGCTTTTTGAAGATCATAATCTATTAGCGATCATGTATAGTAAATAAATAATCACAAATAAATTTATTTTTGACAAGTACTATGATAAGGTGTTGTCGGAGTCAAACAGGAAGTCCTGATTTTAATTGGAGGATAGGACAGGACTCTATGAGGATATGATACTTAAATTAAAATCTGAGAAAAATAAATAAGAATTATCCAGGTGAAAAGTAGCAAAAAACATTTCAGGTCTATGAAAACATAGTCTGAGAAAGAAATCATTGGAACAAAGCGTACTCCTATAATTCAACTAATATAACATTGTCATGCAAAATGTAATCCCTCTTTTATATCATGAGAGAGCAAAAGATTCAATAAAGTTAGGACCTTCCTAATGAAGGTCATGATTGTAAGTTCACAAGCATAATCAACTTCAGGGGTGTTCACTTGACTAGTGAACACAACACCTAGGTACTCATCTCATTTTGTATCAAAGGTCATACAGTCTTCTGATCACTGGAGCATCATCTTGCACACGTCATGGCAATAAAGCTGCAAAGTGAGGTACTACAAAGATTTTAAGATATTGGTGCCTTAAAGAGCTGTCTAGTTTAGAGATGGGTCAGGAGTGGAGTTCCGCTTTTCCACTTCCATTGTGACAGCAGTGGTCTCATTTTCTATATTTGGTTGGGAAAAAAAAAATGTAGGCATTGATGTAAGACCTCTTTAAAATTTTTTGTTTGGCAAAAATGAGGGATCATGGCAGACAGGAAGCAGGACTAGATTGCACCTCTGCAGCATGCAGTCTTGCATTGTGAATTTTAGCTCCAGATCAACTGCAAGAACAAACCAGCAATCCCGAGAAAACCCCCAGACCCTCTGAAGGAAACAAACTGCTTCTGTAGCACCCAGGAGACACCTCAAATACTCTGGGAGGTGGATAGCCTCACACAAATTTTCAAGCCCGTCTCATCCTCCACCTGGAAACAGACTCGGGGCTGTTGGCAGGGTAGGGAGCACAGTGGGAGTGAGACTGGCCCTTCAGTTTGCACGGGAGCTCGATGAGGCCTGTGACTGCCGGCTTTCCCCCTCTTTCCTGACAACCTGCATGAATCAGCAAAGGCAGCCATAATTCTCCTAGGTACACAACTCCAGTGACCTGGGAATCTCACCCCCATCCCCAATAGCAGTGGCAGCAAGACCTGCCCAAGAAGAGTCTGAGCTCAGACATGCCTAGCCCTGCCTCGACCTGATGGTCCTTCCCTATCCAACCTAGTAGTGGAAGACAACGGGCATATAATATTGGGAGTTCTAAGGCCCTGCCCACCACCAGTCCCTCTCCAGACTACTATAGCTGATGCTTTCTGGAGAGCTCCACCTCCTAGCAGGCGGCCAACCGGCACAAAAACAAAGGATTAAACCACCAAAGGTAAGGACCCTCATGGAGTCCATTGCACCCTCTGCCACCTCCACCAAAACAGGCACTGGTATCCATGGCTGAGAGACCCATAGATGGTTCATATCACAGGACTCTATGCAGACAACCTCCAGTACCACCCTGGAGCCAGGCAGACTCGCTGGTTGGCTAGACCCTGAGGAGAGACAACAATCACTGCCGTTTGGCTCCCAGGAAGCCACATCCATAGGAAAAGGCAGAGCACCTACATCAAGGGAACACCCAGTGGGACAAAATAATCTGAACAACAGCCTTCAGCCCTAGACTTTCCCTGTGATGGAGCCTGCCCAAATGAGAAGGAACCAGAAAACCAACCCTGGTAATACGACAAAACAAGGCTCTTCAACACCCCCCAAAACAATCATACTAGTTCACCAGCAATGGATCCAAACCAAGAAGAAATCCCTGATTTATCTGAAAAAGAATTCAGGAGGTTAGTTATTAAGTTAATCAGAGAGGGACCAGAGAAAGGTGAAGACCAGTCCAAAGAAATCCAAAATATGACACAAGAAGTGAAGGGAGAAATATTTCTGGAAATAGTAAAGAAAAAAACCCAAAAATTCAGGAAACGTTAGACACACTTTTAGGAATGTGAAATGCTCTCAAAAGTCTCAGTGATAGAATTGAACAAGTAGAAGAAAAAAATTCAGAGCTCAAAAACAAGATCTTCAAATTCACCCCATCCAACAAAGACAAAGAAAAAAGAATAAGAAAATATGAACAAAGCCCCCAAAAGTCNCACATGAAGTGAAGGGAGAAATATTTCTGGAAATAGTAAAGAAAAAAACCCAAAAATTCAGGAAACGTTAGACACACTTTTAGGAATGTGAAATGCTCTCAAAAGTCTCAGTGATAGAATTGAACAAGTAGAAGAAAAAAATTCAGAGCTCAAAACAAGATCTTCAAATTCACCCCATCCAACAAAGACAAAGAAAAAAGAATAAGAAAATATGAACAAAGCCCCCGAAAGTCTGGGATTATGTTAAACAACTGAACCTATGAATAATCAGTGTACCGGAGGAAGAAAAGAATGCTAAAAGCCTGGAAAACATACTTGGGGTATAATCAAGGAAAACTTCCCCAGCTTTGTGACAGCCCTAGACATGCAAATACAAGAAGTACAAAGAACACCTGGGAAATTCATTGCAAAAATATCTTCGCCAAGGCACGTTGTCATCAGGTTATCCAAAGTTAAGACAAAAGAAAGAATCCTCAGAGCTGTGAGATGGAAGCATCAGGTAACCTACAGAGGAAAATCTATCAGATTAACAACAGATTTCTCAGTAGAAACCCTACAAGCTATAAAGGATTGGGGACCTATCTTCAACTTCCTCAAGCAAAAGAATTTTTAGCCAAGAATTTTGTATCCAATGAAATTAAGCATCATATATGAAGGAAAGAAAGATACAGTTGTTTTCACACAAACAAGTCCTGAGAGAATTTCACCAAACCACCACTACAAGAACTGCTAAAAGGAGCTCTAAATCTTGAAACAAGTCCTAGAAACACATCAAAACAGAACCTCTTTAAGCATAAATCACACAAGACCTATAAAACAAAATACAAGTTAAAAGCAAAACAAAATCCGAAGTACACAGATAACAAAGAGCATGATGAAAGCACTGGTACCTCGTATTTCAATACTAACTTTGAATGTAAATGGCCTAAATATTCCACTTAAAAGATACAGAACCGCAGAATGGATAAGAACTCACCCATCAACTATTTGCTGCCTTCAGGAGACTCACCTAACACATAAGGACTCATATAAACTTAAAGTAAAGGGGTGGAAAAAGGCATTTCATGCCAATGGACACCAAAAGTGAGCAGAGGTAGCTATTCTCATATCAGACAAAACAAACTTTAAAGCAACAGTGGTTAAGAAAGACAAAGAGGGACAGTATATCATGGTAAAATACCTTATATAACAGGAAAATATCACAATCCTAAACATATATCCACCTAACATTGGAGCTCCCAAATTTATAAAACAATTACTAATAGACCTAAGAAATGAGATAGACAGCAACAAAATAATAGTGGGGGACTTCAGTACTCCACTGACAACACTAGACCGGTCATCAAGACCGAAAATCAACAAAGAAACAACAGATTTAAACTATACGTTGGAAAAATGGGCTTAACAGACATATGCATAACATTTCATCCAACAACTGCAAAATATACATTCTATTCAAAAGTGCATGGAACTTTCTCCAAGATAGACCGTATGATAGGCCATAAAATAAGCCTCAATAAATTAAAGAAAACTGAAATTATATCAAGCACTCTGTCAGACGACAGTGGAACAAAACTGGAAATCAATTCCAAAAGGAACCTTCAAAACCACGCAAATACATGGAAATCAAATAACCTACTCCTGAATGAGCATTGGGTCAAAAATGAAATCAAGATGGAAATTTAAAAATTCTTCAAACTGAATTACAGTAATGACACAACCTATCAAACCTCTGGGATACAGCAAAGGTGGTCCTAAGAGGAAAGTTCACAGCCCTAAACACCTACATCAAAAATCTAAAAGAGTGCAAACAGACGATCTAAGGTCACACCTCAAGGAACTAGAGAAACAAGAACAAACTGAACCCAAATCCAGCAGTAGAAAGGAAATAACCAAGATCAGAGCACAATATAATTGAAACAACAACAAAAATACAAAAGATAAATGAAACAAAAACTGGTTCTTTGAAAAGGTAAATAAAATGCATAGACCATTAGCAAGATTAACCAATAAAAGAAGAGAGAAAATCCAAATAACCTCATTAAGAAACGAAATGAGAGATATTACAACCGACACCGCAGAGAGAATACAGAAGATCATTCAAGGCTATTATGAACACCTTTATGCACATAAACTAGAAAACCTAGAAGACATGGATAAATTTCTGGGAAAATACAACACACCTAGCTTAAATCAGGAAAAATTAGATACTCCGAATAGACCAATAACAAGCAGTGACATTGAAATGGCAATTTAAAAATTACCAACAAGGGCCAAGCTCAGTGGCTCATGCCTGTAATCCCAGCACGTTGGGAGGCCGAAGCCAGTGGATCATGAGGTCAGGAGTTCAAGACCAGTCTGGCCAAGATGGTGAAAACCCGTCTCTACTAAAAATACAAAAATTAGCCAGGTGCAGTGGCAGGTGCCTATAATCCCAGCTACTTGGTAGGCTGAAGCAGGAGAATTGCTTGAACCTGGGCAGCAGAGGTTGCAGTGAGCCATGATTGTACCATTGCACTCCAGCCTGGGTGACAGACTGAGACTCCATCTCAAAAAAAACAAATTACCAACAAAAGAAAGTCTAGGACCAGATGGATTCACAGCAGAATTCTACCAGACATTCAAAAAAGAATTGGTACCAATCCTACTGACACTATTCCACAAGATAGAGAAAGAAGGAACCCTTCCTAATTCATTCTATGAAGCCAGCCCCACCCTGACACCAAAACCAGGAAAGGACATAACCAAAAAAGAAAACTACAGATTTTTCTGAACATAGATGCTAAAATCCTTTAAAAAAAAAAAAAAAAAAAAAAAAAACTAGCTAACCAAATTCAACAACATATCAAAAAGATAACCCACCATGATCAAGTGGGTTTCATACCAGGGATGCAGGGATGGTTTAACACACACAAGCCAATAAATGTGATACACCACATAAACAGAATTAAAAACAAAAATCACATGATCACCTCAATTGATACAAAAAAAAATTCAACAAAATCCAGCATCCCTTTATGATTAAAACTCAGCAAAATTGGCATACAAGGGACATACCTTAATGTAATAAAAGCCATCTATGACAAACCCACAGCCAACATAATACTGAATGGGAAAAAGATGAAAGCATTCCGTCTGAGAACTAGAGCAAGACAAGAATGCCCACTCTCACCACTCCTCTTCAATGTAGTAATGGAAGTCCTAGCCAAAGCAATCAGACAAGAGAAAGAAATAAACGGCATCTAAGTCAGTAAAGAGGAAATCAAACTGTCACTGTTTGATGATGATGATTGTTTACCTTGAAAACCCTAAGGACTCCTCTAGAAAGCTCCTAGAACTGATAAAAGAATTCAGCAAAATTTCCGAATACAAGATTAATGTACACAAATCAGTAGCTCATCTATACACCAACAGCGACCAAGCAGAGAATCAAATCAAGGACTCAACCCCTTTTACAATAGCTGCAAAAAATAAAATAAAATACTTAAGAATATCCTAACACGGGATTCAAAAGACCTCTAAAAGAAAAACTACAAAACACTGATGAGATAAATCATAGATGACACAAACAAATGGAAACACATCCCATGCTGATGGATGAGTAGAACCAATATTGTGAAAATGACCATACTGCCAAAAGCAAACTACAAATTCAATGCAATCCCCATCAGAATACCACCATCATTCTTTGCAGAATTAGAGAAAACAATTCTAAAATTCATATGGAACCAAAAAAGAGCCCACATAGCCAAAGCAAGACTAAGTAAAAAGAAGAAATCTGGAGGCATCACACATCTGATTTCCAACTATACTATAAAGCCATAGCCATCAAAACAGCATGGTACTGGTATAAAATAGACACAAAGACCAATGGAACAGAATAAACCCAACTACTTACAGCCAACTGATCTTCAACAAAGAAAACAAAAACATAAAGTGGGGAAAGGACACCATTTTCAATAAATGGTGCTGCGATAATTGGCTAGCCACATGTAGGAGAATTAAACCGGATCCTCATCTCTCACCTTATACAAAAATCAACTCAAGATGGATTAAGGACTTAAACCTAAGACCTGAAACTATAAAAATTCTAAAAGATAACATTGGAAAAATTCTTCTAGACATGGGCTGAGGCAAGGATTTCATGACCAAGAACCCAAAGCAAATGCAATAAAAACAAAGATAAATAGCTGGGACATAATTAAACTAAAGAGCTTTTCCATGACAAAAGAAACAGTAATCAGAGTAAACAGACAACCCACAGAGTGAGAGAAAACCATCACAATCTATACATCTGACCAAGGACTACTATCCAGAATTTACAACTAACTCAAACAAATTAGTAAGAAAAAAGCAAACAACCCGATCAAAAAGTGTGCTAAGGACATGAATACACAATTCTCAAAAGATATACAAATGGCTAACAAACATATGAAAAAATGTTCAACATTACTAATAATCAGGGAAATGCAAATCAAAACAACAATGAGATACCACCTTAGTCCTGTAAGAATGGCCATAACCAAAAAAATAAAAAAACAGTAGATGTTGGCATGGATGTGGTGAACAGGGAATGCTTCTACACTGCTAGTGGGGATGTAAAGTAGTACAGTCACTATAGAAAACAGTGTGGAGATTCCTTAAAGAACTAAGCTATCATTTGATCCAGCAATCCCACTACTGGATATCTGCCCAGAGGAAAAGAAGTCATTATTCAAAAAAGATACTTGCCCATGCATGTTTATAGCAGCACAATTCACAATTGCAAAATTGTGGAACCAACCCAAATGCCCATCAATCAATGAGTGGATAAAGAAACTGTTTTTTTACATATATATATATATACACACACACACATACACACACACACATATATATATATACACACACACACACTATGGAAAACTACATAGCCATAAAAAAAGGAATGAATCAACAGCATTTGCAGTGACCTGGATGAGATTGGAGACTACTATTCTAAGTGATGTAACTCAGGAATGAAAAACCAAACATTGTACATTCTCACTGATATGTGGGAAGCTAAGCTATGAGGACACAAAGACATAAGAATGACACAATGGACTTTGGGGACTTGAAGGGAAGAGTGGGAGGGGGTGACAGATGAAAGACTACAAATATGGTGCAGTGTATACTGCTTGGGTGATGGGTGCACCATAATCTCATAAATAGCCACTAAAGAACTTACTCGTGTAATCAAATACTACCTGTACCCCAATAACTTATGGAAAAATAAAACCTTTTGTTCTTTCCTTTATCTAAAACTTTGGAGGTAAAATATTATATCTCACCCTATTACCACGGTGGAGCTTAGTAAATTTTGACTTGTGTGAAACAGAACTTTGTCTAGACCTGAGTTGACCAATTGTCTCTTTCATGATCATGCTACTCTAGTGGTTTGAACTATGTAAACCTTCTAGTCATCTGTATATACAATGTATCACATGATTATGTATTATTGGACTACATGGGTCTCCGGGGAACCCTCAGTTTNTGATTGTTTACCTTGAAAACCCTAAGGACTCCTCTAGAAAGCTCCTAGAACTGATAAAAGAATTCAGCAAAATTTCCGAATACAAGATTAATGTACACAAATCAGTAGCTCATCTATACACCAACAGCGACCAAGCAGAGAATCAAATCAAGGACTCAACCCCTTTTACAATAGCTGCAAAAAATAAAATAAAATACTTAAGAATATCCTAACACGGGATTCAAAAGACCTCTAAAAGAAAACTACAAAACACTGATGAGATAAATCATAGATGACACAAACAAATGGAAACACATCCCATGCTGATGGATGAGTAGAACCAATATTGTGAAAATGACCATACTGCCAAAAGCAAACTACAAATTCAATGCAATCCCCATCAGAATACCACCATCATTCTTTGCAGAATTAGAGAAAACAATTCTAAAATTCATATGGAACCAAAAAAGAGCCCACATAGCCAAAGCAAGACTAAGTAAAAGAAGAAATCTGGAGGCATCACACATCTGATTTCCAACTATACTATAAAGCCATAGCCATCAAAACAGCATGGTACTGGTATAAAATAGACACAAAGACCAATGGAACAGAATAAACCCAACTACTTACAGCCAACTGATCTTCAACAAAGAAAACAAAACATAAAGTGGGGAAAGGACACCATTTTCAATAAATGGTGCTGCGATAATTGGCTAGCCACATGTAGGAGAATTAAACCGGATCCTCATCTCTCACCTTATACAAAATCAACTCAAGATGGATTAAGGACTTAAACCTAAGACCTGAAACTATAAAATTCTAAAAGATAACATTGGAAAATTCTTCTAGACATGGGCTGAGGCAAGGATTTCATGACCAAGAACCCAAAGCAAATGCAATAAAACAAAGATAAATAGCTGGGACATAATTAAACTAAAGAGCTTTTCCATGACAAAAGAAACAGTAATCAGAGTAAACAGACAACCCACAGAGTGAGAGAAAACCATCACAATCTATACATCTGACCAAGGACTACTATCCAGAATTTACAACTAACTCAAACAAATTAGTAAGAAAAAAGCAAACAACCCGATCAAAAGTGTGCTAAGGACATGAATACACAATTCTCAAAAGATATACAAATGGCTAACAAACATATGAAAAAATGTTCAACATTACTAATAATCAGGGAAATGCAAATCAAAACAACAATGAGATACCACCTTAGTCCTGTAAGAATGGCCATAACCAAAAAAATAAAAAAACAGTAGATGTTGGCATGGATGTGGTGAACAGGGAATGCTTCTACACTGCTAGTGGGGATGTAAAGTAGTACAGTCACTATAGAAAACAGTGTGGAGATTCCTTAAAGAACTAAGCTATCATTTGATCCAGCAATCCCACTACTGGATATCTGCCCAGAGGAAAAGAAGTCATTATTCAAAAAAGATACTTGCCCATGCATGTTTATAGCAGCACAATTCACAATTGCAAAATTGTGGAACCAACCCAAATGCCCATCAATCAATGAGTGGATAAAGAAACTGTTTTTTTACATATATATATATATACACACACACACATACACACACACACATATATATATATACACACACACACACTATGGAAAACTACATAGCCATAAAAAAAGGAATGAATCAACAGCATTTGCAGTGACCTGGATGAGATTGGAGACTACTATTCTAAGTGATGTAACTCAGGAATGAAAACCAAACATTGTACATTCTCACTGATATGTGGGAAGCTAAGCTATGAGGACACAAAGACATAAGAATGACACAATGGACTTTGGGGACTTGAAGGGAAGAGTGGGAGGGGTGACAGATGAAAGACTACAAATATGGTGCAGTGTATACTGCTTGGGTGATGGGTGCACCATAATCTCATAAATAGCCACTAAAGAACTTACTCGTGTAATCAAATACTACCTGTACCCCAATAACTTATGGAAAATAAAACCTTTTGTTCTTTCCTTTATCTAAAACTTTGGAGGTAAAATATTATATCTCACCCTATTACCACGGTGGAGCTTAGTAAATTTTGACTTGTGTGAAACAGAACTTTGTCTAGACCTGAGTTGACCAATTGTCTCTTTCATGATCATGCTACTCTAGTGGTTTGAACTATGTAAACCTTCTAGTCATCTGTATATACAATGTATCACATGATTATGTATTATTGGACTACATGGGTCTCCGGGGAACCCTCAGTTTCTACTTTGACAGGGGTGAGAATCAGGAAGACCTCGAATCCCTGGATGTATGTTGTATGAAAGGGAAAAGTCTTCAACACTCTAACAAATGCTAACATGATAACATCACATGGTTTCAGTCCAGGCTTTGTACAAACACAGAAAAGATGTGATAGCAAATATTAAATATAGTTCTTTGACCTGTATTTTTTGAGATTTTGCTGTATGACAAGCAGTGTAATAAAAATGGGGAAATTAAAGAAATTTAAATACTTGCTTCACTCACAAGCAGTTTACTACCTAGTTGAGACAAGGAAAGAAAACCAATCCAGATAGCTTTTTGCCCAAATGATCTATGTAATCGAAGTACCTAAAGAACTATCAATCATGTATAAGAAATTTCACTGGAGTATCATTAGCAATAACAAAGTCTGGAAACAATTTAACCATCTAACATTGTGAGATAAATTAAATAAACTGGTATATCCATTGAACTATTCAGTCATTTAATAGAATGAGATAAATCTCTGTGCAGTGCTATGGAAAGTATTCCAAGAATGTTTTTTAAGAAAAAGAGGCCAGGTGTACATCTTTTGGCCTCTTATTCTTTAAAACATGTAAAATGTAAAATGTTAAAATGTAAAATGGTTTTTACATTCTTAGATTAGTTTAAAAGCTCAAAATCACTAATCCCTAGAGAAATGCAAATTAAAACCACAATGAGATACCATCTCACATAAGTTAGAATGGCTATTACTAAAAAGTAAAAAAAAAAAAAAAAAGAAAGAAAGAAAGAAAGAAAGAAACTGATGCAGGTGAGATTGTGAAGAAAAGGGAACGCTTATACACTGCCGGTGGGAATGTAAATTAGTTCAGCCATTGTGGAAAGCAGTTTGGCTACTGCTCAAACGCCTTAAAAAAAAATTACTACTTGAACCAACAATCTTATTATATTGGATATATACCCAAGGGAATATAAATTGTTCAACCATAAAGACAGATGAACACATATGTTCATCACAGCACTATTCACAATAGCAAAGACATGGAACTAACCTAAACACCCATCCACAGTGACTGGATAAAGAAAACATGGTACATATACACCATGGAATACTATGAAGCCATAAAAAAGAATGAGATAATATTATCTGCAACAACATGGATGGAACTGGAGACCATTATCCTAAGCAAACTAACACAGGAATAGAAAACCAAATACAGCATGTTCTCACTAATAAGTGGGAACTAAACATTAAGTACATATGGACACAAAGAAGAGAACAACAAACACTGAGGCCTTCTGAAGGCGAGAGGAGGGTAAAGATTAAAAAAAACAAAAAACAAAAAACAAAAAAAACCTACCTATCAGGCACTATGTTGATTACCTGGGTGACAAAATAATCTGTACACCAAATCCCCACAGCAAGTAATTTACCTATATAACAAACTTCACATGTACCCCTGAACCTAAAATAGTGAAAAAATGAAAAAGAAGCCATGGACAGAATAGTGTGTATAATATGCCCCCAATTGTAATAAAAGAGGTATATATTCATGGTACATATGTATGCTTATATATATATCCATGGAAATTTTCTGATAGGATACATCATTAACTCTTAAAAGTTATCACCTCGTGTAGGTAACAAGGCATAGACATGCCCACCTCCAGAGTATGATCATAGCCGATGAGAATCCCCATGGCCTTTGAAGAAAATATGTTTCACGTAGGAGAAATAGTTTAATTAATCCTGTTTTCCAAAAGCCAAAATTTGGGATTAAAGTTCATCTTTCTTTATGCCCTTTTCAGGTATTGTGGTCAGTAAGCCCAAAGATGGAATGTCCTGGCCAGTGATTGTAGCAGCTTTACTCTTTTGCTGCATAATATTGTTTGGTCTTGGTGTGAGAAAATGGTGTCAATACCAAAAAGAAATGTGAGTATAATATTAACACATGTAGGAACTGACAACTTTTCATTGTAAAATATTCATCAGTACAATATATTATTACTCTGTGAAGCTCCTCCCATATTTTAATGAAGAAATAAGGCTCACAGAAGCTCAGAGAGATTATATAGCTTTCCCAGCATCACACAGTTGGGATTAAATACACAACTCCTGACTCAGTATCCCTCTCTGCATTGGCCTAGTCAGGCTGTAACATTCATCAGATAGAGCAAGTCTGTGGACATGAAATGAGAACTGAGCCTTACCTCCCCTCAAAACTAAAACTGATTTTCTTTTAATCTTCATTATTTTCATTTTCATGTATCTTTGAACTGCCTAGTCTCCACTGGTCCTAGATGCTCAAGTGTGAAATTGAGTGAGAAAGATAATTTTAAGAGATTTCCAGCCACTTTTTCACTACAGTGGGCTTTACTGCCCTTTTCCTTTTTTCCCAAGCAGAAAAGAAAGTAAGCATTGGGTTACTCGTTTTTGTCTTGTTGAAATATTTTCCAAAACCCTTCTCCAATCAGCAGGCTGAAATGGTACATAAGGTTAAGCCTCATTTTTCTGACTTGCTATTTTGAGTCAGCCTGGATTGGGCCGTCATTGGAAGAGACCCCAGTACCCAGAGCTGATCTTCCACTGGTCTTACTACCACTCTAAGATAACATTAACCATCTTGCCATATGCTTTTCTACCTTTTGCAGAGTATCCTTGAAGACTCTACAACCACATACAGGGAGTGGTGAATACAACACTAAACCAGAAGTTAGAAATTCTGGGTTATTTTCCAAGGACTACAATTTGGCCACCACATGACCTTGAGAAACTCATAATTCCTCCAAAAAACAAAAGTAAAACAAAAGTGCACATTTTGTAGAATTGTACCTACCTATTAATACATATGAAGTCTCCGTTAAAGCATCTGAAAATTGGGTAACAGGGATTAGAGAGCTTTATATTAAATGAACAAATGAAATCTGAAAATCTGAATTGATTTTTTAAATTGTTCTGTATTCAAGTGTTTGTTTTATATAGAGATGAGAATCAATCTCTCCATCCTCCTTCCCCCACCACCCACTATTTATCTCTCCTAAGAGGCTATGGATTGCCAGGGCATGGAGGTGTTTGAGTGATGGACATAAAGATGTTCACAGATATATTTCTGTTTCCTGATATCAAGATAGCTAGAGCATTTGTATAGCTAAATTCCACACTAACTTGGCTCTTTAACGCATTTCAGAAAAAGAGATGACTTGCACTAACATAAAATAGTGCTTTGTGCAAAGATGGCTTTAAGAATGTTCACTGATTCAAACAAAAGGGATTTAGGCATTATCTAGCCAGTACTCAGGGATTGAGAAGAGCTTTACTTCCCATCTCTACCATATCCCCACAGTACATAGTGAGTGTTTGGGCAAAGGCTGGGGCTAGGGTTAGCAAAGAGGCTATATGAAAAGCTTCAGTCTTAAATCCTAGAATTTTAAGATTTAGTCTCGGGAGGAAAATTTTAATCCACATAAGAGAAACATTTCTTCTATTAGGAGGCAGTTTTCATGCAGAGTATCAGTTATGGTGAAAAGACTTGAATTGTCAGTCTGGTTCTCTTGAGCAAGTTGTTTAAAACCTCTGAACCTCAGTTTTATCTGTAGATGGTGATGCATTTCCTGCACACAAAGTAAATAATGTTATGACAAAAATGCTTTGCAAACTACAAAGTACCATCTAAATATTAACTAATAGTAACATCATGAGGTTCAAATGGCTGACAGGACTAACAAGCACAGGGTTATGCCAGCAAAAATGCTGAAAGAACTGGGAAGGTATGTCTCTTTCTCATCAATCTGTGTTCTCCTTTAAAGAAACAACGCATGTCTGTGTGTGTGTGCATAACACTGCCTTACATTCTTAGCACTGAAAGACCAATATTTTGTTCCTAGCATGGAAAGACCTCCACCTTTCAAGCCACCAC
The DNA here is from genome assembly GCF_001698545.2 of Rhinopithecus bieti. Classification (NCBI taxonomy): domain Eukaryota; kingdom Metazoa; phylum Chordata; class Mammalia; order Primates; family Cercopithecidae; genus Rhinopithecus; species Rhinopithecus bieti. Next base: position 2,356,022 of record NW_016803392.1, read on the forward strand.
CCCCTCCTATCAAGTACACTTGCATTCAAGAGCCCAACGAAAGTGATCTGCCTTATCATGAGATGGAGACCCTCTAGTCTCGTGAGACTTTGCCCCATGGCAGAACTCTGCTGGAATCTTATTGAGAAGGTAGACATTGTGCTTTATTAATATAGTCGCCCTTCAGCCACGCCTTTGCTGCAGCTGAAATGGAAGTCAGAAGTGAGTGGCCTGTTTTCCCAGCAACTCACCCCCCTTCATCTCCAAATGCCTGAAGCTTAACCAAGAGTGAGAGGATATGTCATGTTCACACTCAACGCAATTTGTAGTGGTTTTCTTGCTTATGTAAGAAGTACACATTAGGCTGCCATCATCAAAAAAATACAGTATTTTCATTTAAATTCTCTGAGAGAGGGACAACAATGGTTTCAAGTGTATGCCTATGCCTGATCCTCTTATTTGAACATCTATCAACATTGTAAACTCTTTGCCAAAATCCTGGGGCTTTGTTGCATTCCCTAAGATAATCATTATAGGAAAAAGAATATGTAAAAGTTCTAACGAGGCTGCCAAGTAATGGAGAAGTATTGTTAGTCTTCATATTGGAATTCTGTTGTTTATTTTCATGGACAGAAAACAGAATACTTTGCACAGGAACCACATTTTCAATCCTCCTTCACTGTCTTCCCACCATGTTCAGCCCAGACTCCTGCCATGTGGACCAGGATGAAGAGGGATCAAAGAGATAATTAGCCAACAACCAAGTAACCTAGAAGATATAAAATTCCACTGGCCTCTAAAATTATATTAGCCAAGAGTGGTCTCATCTGAGTGCCTTCGTGTGTATGTCCATCAAACTGGTACCAAACTGTTTTGTAAGTAAACAGGCAGCCTGCGTCCAACCCTACTCATCTAATTCCTGTTTTTCTCTTTTTCATCTGGGGACTTTCCTGTTCATTTAACCTGCCTGTTTTGATCTGTTTTGAAAAAGAGAAATAGCCTCAAATCAGATCAGCACTGATTAATTAACCCTGCTCCCACCAATCTTTTACAGAACAGTTGAAGCAGAATGTGCAGGTGTCAGAGAAGAAACCTAGTCAGCCAGACGTGTTCTGTATTCAGCAACAGTTTGTGAGGAAATAAATGACTAATCCTCCTCGTCTCTTGAAACCTTCCCACACTCCCTGCTCCAGGAGGGAAAAACAGATGTTGTTGACAGATAGTGATAGGCAAATTCTGTGTGGACTTTAGTCTCAAAAGGAAACTTTAGTTCACTTGCAGTATGCTTATCCCTGACTGCACATGAGAATATCTTGTGCAGAGTTATTTGGAGATTATGTCTTTTTCTTAAATACCATGGCTGTCACACTTCAGTTTAATTAAATCAGAATGTCTGAGGAGTGAGGCACAGGCATCAGCACTCTCAGATGATTCACATGTTCAGCAAAGTTGAGAACCATCGAGCCAGTGGAAGTTCTTTCTCATCACTCAGAATCTTAGGTAGGTGCTTAACTCTTGTGGTGGCCAGCCTCCAAGATGAGCCCCAATGTTTGTGCCTCCTACTATTCACACCCTTATACAGTTCCCTCCGATGCTGAATACAGATGATTTGTATAACCTGGGGCCAGGATTAAGGTGAGGCAATCAATGTATCTAGGGAAAAAAATGTAAGGAGGTATTCACACTCAGGGTCATGCACTTGCACAATGTTGAGATGGAGTACCAGTCTCATCCTTGGTATAGCCAAAAAAGCTTAGAAATGACCAAGGCTAGGTCACAAAATACACTGTGGCTTCCACTTTGATCTCTCTTTGACCACTGACACTGGGAAAAGTCCATTCCCATGCCATGAAGACACCCAGGCAGCCCTATTGAGAAATCTACCTGTCAAGGAACTGAGGTATTTTGCTAATAAGCACCAACTTGCCAGCCATCTAAGGGAGCCATCTTGGAAGCAGATTTTCCAGCCTCCAGTCAAGTCTTCAGATAATTGCAACTTCAGCTGATCTTTTGACCAAGACCTAAGGAGAGCCAGAACTACCCAGCTAAGCCTTTTTCTAAACTTCTGAACTTCTAACACTATAAAATAATAAGTGCTTGTTGTTTAACACGATTAATTTTGAGTATAATTTGTTACATAGCAATAGATTACTGAAATACAGCTCAATAACTAGAAAAATAAACGGTTTACCTGCCTTAATTATTTATCTATAATTCCTTATTAGTTCTCAAGAAACAAATGCTAGCTTCATATGTATGGCTGTTGCTTTGCTTCATGTGTATAGTGATTTGTATTTAATGCGACTTAATCATCAGTAATTTGTGTACAAAGCATTATGGCTTTATTTTACTGTTTTACTAGAACATATGAATATAAGTAGAAGGTGGGGGTAGAGAGTGGCAGAGTTGGAGGTATCTGGATTGTTTCACTAAAGGGAGAGACAGTTTTATAGTATAACATAAATCCATGTAATTTATCAATCCATCACATGACAGGTGTCTCACTGTGTTTTTATATTAGCTCTTCTTTGAAGTATACTCTTTTAGTCTCGTAATTAAGTTCTGGCCAGCATTTGCACATTCATTACCACTTGAATAGAGTGAGCAGTTGCTTATAAATGGGGGGATCTTCAGTGAGTAGTTCAGAGGAACTTTTCACAAACCTGCAAATTGGAGGGGCTCCAGTTGCCTTTTAGGTAGTGCTGTGAGCTTGACCACCCTTATTTGACTAAAATGACAGTTTCATTTGAACCCTAAATTGTGTGCAAGTAAATTCATACAGTGTCTCAACCAGCAACTCCTGTCGCCAGAAGTGAATTTAGCTCTGCCTCATAGGAGAAATAGCAATACTAGACTCTAATCCCTAAAGTTTCATTTTCACTTAGAAAAAGCCATATGTAAACATGTTTGTCGCTCATTTCCAAAGCACTATGTGTTAGTGAACATTGTTATTCATATATTCATTTCCTTACCCACCTGCACCAGGAGCACACCTCAACTTGACAATGTGATTTGTTTTGCAATGGAGTATCATGGGCATGACTAACCCATGGTTTGAAAAGTACTTCTATGATTGGTTTCACTCTCTTCTTTTCTACCATCACCATGAGAAGATCATTTCCAGACTAGCCTACTAGTGCCAAGAAGAAAAAGAAAGGCTCATGGAGCAGAACCACCCAAGGCTGGCCCAGTCTAGATCAGCAAAACCCACAGCCTACCTCAACAGGCACATAAGTTAAATACTGTTGCATGCCACTGAAATTGTGTGATTATTACACAACATTGTAGCAATAGTTAACCTACACATATAGATCCAGAGGTAGGCATATTTTAGCTCATATGTAAGTGCCTAATGCATGCTTTTTTTAAAAAAAAAAAAAAGAGTATTTTCTATTTTCTTTGGTTCAACATGAGTTTTGTTTTAACAGGAAGATATGGCTGACTTCACCAAAATAACTTTTTAAAAATCATAGAACATTTGACCAGGATGGGTATTAGAGGTCATTTTACAAATAGTGAGTTAAGGGTTCTGTGAAATTGACTTGTCCAAGGTCACACAATTAGAAATGGTAAAACCAAAATGATGACCCAGCTCTCTGATTTCTAGCCTAGAGTGTAATTGATCTTTAATTGCTTTGGTATCTTCTTTTACTATAGACAAGAGCTACTGCTTTGTGTGCTTTTGAGTAAACATTGGTTTTTTATGCTTTGGTAGTATATGCTAAAAATTGTAACAGAAAACAAAGAAAAGTAGAAATAATTAACCCTGTGGGGTGGGATGCTCTAGAAAGTGCCAAAAAACATGAGGAAATGAAAAGAGAAAAGAGAGTAATCAACATCAGAAGTTGAAAAGAAAGTTTAGAGAAATTTACTAAGACGAAAGATAATGAAAAATATCTCAGAGGCTCTGAACAGGGGAAGAGGTCCTTAAAGGCAGCCCTCTTGGCACCCGGACTTAGGATGGTGACTTTGAACCTGAAGGTTGAATCTTCAGAAATACAGAAACTTTATTCTCTCTGAGATGAAGGCTGAGATGCATAGCCTAATTGACTTTTTGACAGCAGCAATCATGGCTGTGTCAACTAGCTAAAGGATGGGTGTCCACATTAACTGGCTGAAACACATAGTGAGAATTGGGGAATTAAGGCAGTTCATTTCCCAGCTCCTACAAAGGTGCCTTTTTCCTGGATTTCCTGGATTACTAACAAAGGCACCATGCTCCAGTCAGGAAGCCATGACCAGAAAGCAGGACACTATGACCTTAAGCTAGGTCAGGGCCAGAGAACACTATTGGAATTATTCTCAAAGCTTGAATGGTGCATCTGTGATGGGTCTTGATATTTTGTGAGTGTAAATAACATAGAAATGGGAATAACGGAATCTAAATTTTTCTCCTCGGACAGCATCTTTGTATCCTCCAATCTCTGTTAGCCAAATCTCCAAAGTCTTTCCTGTTCTGCTCACTCAGATTCCTCATATTTGTTCAAAGACTGTGGCATTGTGATTGTGGGGAGGGACACTGGGGGGAGTAATAAGGAAGAGCAACAAACCCAGTATCACAACATAAAGAAAAGAGCATGGCGGGGGCCATATCCAGCTACCCTTGGTAAGTACCAGAAACTTACGCACATTTGCCCTGAGTTTTGTCAGACTAAGTCCCATTTACTGTCCCAAGACGATATATCAGCAAATAAAATTGGCTACAGCATTATGCCATTCAACTATCACCAGAAAATACTTAAAAGTGCCAAGAAGGTAGGCTGGAGGGGATAGAACAACAGTTACATGAATCCTGCAGAGAAGTTTGATAGTGGACCTGATATCCTGAGAGCCATGTATAAGAGTTAACCTCTCTATTCTGCATTTTCTCTCTTCAGAGCATAAGTATCTGTTAATGCTGAATGGGAAGATGAACAGGGATCTGAGAATTCCATCTATGGTAAAATCATTTTTGCATGACTGGTTTAAGATAAGCCTAATTCCACTCTTACAGATAATTGGGTTGCATTGGATTTTTCTTAAACATAAAGCCATTGCACTGATTCAAAGGGACATGCTTTGGTGACTAATAGATCTGAAATCTAACACAATAATAAATAAGAATTGATTTTAATTTTGTGGCCAATTACTAGAAAAGTCTGACAAGCACTTTTCCTGAATACCTCTTTTGGATGGCCAGTTTAGGGTTTGTAGATTCCACACTCATGAAATTGATACAAAAAAAAAAATCTAAGAACTGCTTATTGCCTTCAGTGAATGTAAAATTTAATGGAAGAGCTAGACATTTAAACAAATACATACAGTGTGATACATATAAAAAATATGCACAAAGAAGAGAAAATAATAAAGGAAAAGGTATGATTTCAGGGACAACATGTGAGAAATACTTTTAAAGGCTTCAGAAAGGAGTCTGTTGGTAGAGGCAAGGCCACTGCAGTAGAGACCCCAATATCTGAGACGTAGTGATGGGAATTGAAAACATTACCTAAGGGTTATACCAAGAGTGCAAGAAGCATTTGATGATAGAAAATTGCTTAATATAATTTACCATATAAACAGAACTAAGGAGAAAAAGGACAGGAATAATCTCCATAGTTGTTTAAAAAATCTTTGGCAACATTCAACACCCATTCCTACTAAAACCTCTTGAGAAAAAGGATATTTTCTTAACTATATATATACGTAATACATGCATGCATATCTATCTATAGCTATATTTGTAGATACATATATATGTACAGTTATAGTATATAAATACTATATATAGTTATATATATGTGTGCATATACATATACTATATGGTATAAATATATATGACTATAATTGTATGAATATACATGCAATGAAAGAAAAGATGGATAAATTTAGCTACTTAAAAATAAAAACAATATGCATGAGAGAGAAAGCAAAGTCAAAAGGCAAATAATAAAGTAAGTGAAAATATTTACAACATATATCTCAGATGATATATCAATATACATATCTTTATCAATGTATTTAGTTGATATATTACAAATATTGAGGATAAAAAACTGAAAATCCTATGGAAAAGTGGGCTAAAGCCATGAACAAATAATTCACACACAAAAATTAAAATACTCTTAATCACTTGAAAAACATGAAATTTATTCATAATAAAAGAAATCCAAATTTAAAATGTACTGAGACATCAGTTCTTCTCCATTTAATGGTCATGAATTTCAAGTTTGACAATATTCTCTGTTATCAAGACTTTGGGGAAAACATGCACACTCATATACTGCTGAAGGGAGTGCAAAATGGTGCTACCAATATTGAGAAGAATATGATGAAATTTAACAAAACTACGTATTATTCATTGACATTGTAATTCAACTTGAGGAATTCACCCTGAAACTCAGCCTCCAACAATATCAAAATATATATGCACAAGGTTATTTTGGCATCTTTATGTGGATTCAGAAAGTATTTGAAATTATCTAAATGTCCAATATAGGAGATTGGTTGAATAAAATGTGGTAAATATACAAAATGGAATTAATGTACAGTTGTAAAAACAAGAAAGAAGAAAATCTCTATCAACTGATATGGAGTGATTTCCAGAGATATTATTAAGTGAGAAAGGTGAAGTACAAACAGCATGTAATATGCTACCTTTGTGTAAGAAAGAAGGGAAAATTTTAAAAAATTGAAGTATGTATATGCCTATTTTTACAAAAAGAAACAGGAGAGATAAATCAAGAAATGATGGAGTTGAGGGGTAAAGAAGGAACAGAGTGGGAGGGAAATATGGAGGAGTGACCTTTGCTGTATATACCTTTCTGTATAATTTTGTCTGAAAAAAAGAATATTAGTATTCTACATATTAAAATAATAAAATTAAATAACAGGAAAAAAACTAAAACTGAAAGCATTTGTATTTTAAATAAATACCATAAGCACACTGAAAGAGAAAAAAGAAACAAAAAACTAATCCAGGTCAGGCGTGTTGGCTCACACCTGTAATCCCAGCACTTTGGGAGGCCAAGGTGGGTGGATCATGAAGTCAGGAGTTTGAGACCAGCCTGGCCAACATAGTGAAACCCCATCTCTACTAAAAATACAAAAAATAACCAGACATGGTGGCACGTGCCTGTAGTCCCAGCTACTCAGAAGGCTGAAGCGGGAGAAGTGCTTGAACCCAGGAGGTGGAGGTTGTGGTGAGCCGAGATCACACCACTGTACTCCAGACTGGGCAACACAGCAAGACTCCATCTCAAAAAATAAAAAATAAAAACCTAACCCAAGTAGCTAGGAACACAAAATTTGACTATATATTTGACTATCTACCCCAGTCTCATGTAGGGTGGGGTGGGGGTGGTGGGAACAGGGTGAGAATTGTAAGCAAATCTAGAAGGCTTGGTAGTAAGATTGGTTTTTTTTATTGTAATGATGTGAGCAAAGCAATTTTGAAACATTGTTATGTATTGTAAGATTACATAAATGTGTAAATGTGTTGTCATTGGGTGCCCAGGTTCTCACTGAGGGAAAAGGAACATAGAAATATGGAATAAGGAAAGACTGGAAAGAACCCTGTGTAGATGCAGGGATGGAGTCAAATTGGCAGTACCAATGCAAACTCATGATTTCCACAATATGTGTGTGCATCTGTGTGTGTGTATGCATGTGTGTGTGCATGAAGGTTAGTGTCCTTCCCAAGTATCACATCTGGAGAACCCATGTCCACCTGTCCTTCACTGGTAATCTTAATCTTAATCACATCTGTGTGTAAATGTGCTTGAGCATGCATGTGTGTTTGCATTGCAGATATGTGTATGTGCATATATTTCCTAGATGTGTCTTTTGAAAAGACTAAGAAGCAAAGATATCCCAGTAGCAAAAACCATACCTACATCCACATCTTGATTTTCAATATAATTTCCTGCTGAAAGGAACGGAACTCAGAGAAATGTCTAAGGACAAAGTAGACAAAAGTGAATTGGAAATACTTTGTTAGGTCAGAAAATAAGAACATAGTCCAAAAACTGCTAGGGTATGTCAGAAGGATATAGAAGTCAGTTTGAAGGGACTCCCACTGTACACATCTAGGAAAATTTGAACATCAATATAGTTAAGTATATTAATGAGTTAGAAACCATTGAGAAAAGCAGGAATTCATGAGTCCTTACCAGTAATAAATGATAGCTATATATATAGGTAGATAGGTAGAGAGAGTCAGAGAGAGAAAGGAGGGCTCTCATCTATAGCAAAACTTCAAGAGCAGATTAAGAAATATGAAGGGAGTGCTGAAATTCAGAAGTTATCATTTTGTAATCAGCATAATAAAGATTGCATCAGGCTAGAATAATCAATGGATACTAAATCGAGGAAATTTTGATGAAGACCAGGATAAATGCATGGTCTCTAAGTGCCTCCCTGTAAAAATCTTATTGGTTGCAAAGGACAAAAAGAAACAGTAATTATGCAGTGGAGAAATTAGACAAGAAGTTGATGAAGTGATCAAAATTAATATCATCAGTGAGAGAGAGAGGGATGTTGTGCTCCTCCAAATGTAATACCCTGGGAAGGACACAATATCACCTATGCAATATTAGGGCAGAGTATAACCGAACTAAATCCAATCACAAAGTAGTATCAAATAAATACAAAATAAGATATATTCTATTGTGTCTGCATTCATCAGGGATATTGGCCTGAAGTTTTCTTTTTTCATTGTGTCTCTGGCAGATTTTGGTATCAGTCTGATGCTGGCTTCAAAGAATGAGTTAGGGAAAGGCCTCTCCTCCTCCATTTTCTGGAATAGTTTCAATAGGATCGTGTCAGTTCTTCTTTGTACATCTGGTAGAATTTGGCTGTGAATCCATCGGGTCCAGGGCTTCTTTTGCTTCATATGTTCTTTGTTACTAATTCAATTTCGGAAGTTGATATTAGTCTATTCAAGGTTTCAGTTGCTTCCTGATTTAATCTTGGGAGATTGTGTGTTTCCAGAAATTTATCCGTTTCCTCTAGATTTCCTAACTTCTGTGCATAGAGTTGATCACAGCAGTCCCTGAGGATCTTTTCTATTTATGTGCGATCAGTTGTAATACTGTTTCTGATTATTCTTATTTGGATCTTCTCTTTCCTTTTCTTTGTAAATCTTGCTAGTAGTCTATCAATCTCTTACTTTATTTTTTTGAAGAACCTACTTTTTGTTTTATTGATCTTTTGCATCTCAACTTCATTAAGCTCTTCTCTAATTTTAATTATTTCTTTACTTCTGTTAGCTTTGGGGTTGGTTTTTTTTTTTTTCTGTTCTTTTAGGTGCAGAGTTAGACTGTTAATTTTTAGATGTTTCTAACTTCTTGATGAAAGCACTTAGGACTTTAAACTTTCCTCTTAACACTGCTTGGCTGCATCCCAGAGACTTTGGTAAGTTGTATTCTTATTTTTATTAGTTTCAATGAATTTTTTTATTTCAGCCAGTAGTTATTCAAGAGGAAGTTCTTTAATTTCCACAAATATTAGCAAACCAAATCTAGCAGCACATCAAAAAGTTAATGTACCATGATCAAGTAGGCTTTATTTCTGGGATATGAGGCTGGTTTAACATACTCACACCAATAAATGGGATTCACCACATAAACAGAATTAAAAGCAAGAACCATATGATCATATCAACAGATACAGGAAAAGCTTAAGATAAAATCCAACATTCCTTCATGATGTAAATCCTCAACAGATTAGGCATCAAAGGAACATACATCAAAATAATAGGAGTCATATATGCCCAACCCACAGCCAACATCATGCTAAATAGGCAAAAGCTCAAGCCATTCCCCTTGAGAACTGGAACAAGACAAGTATGTCTACTCTCACCACTCCTGTTATACATAGTGCTAGAAGTCCCAGCCACAGCAATCAGGCAAGAGAAAGAAACAAAAGACATCCCCATAATAAAAGAAGAAGTCAAACTATCTCTCTTCACTTATGACATGATTCCATATAGAAAATCCTAAAGACTCTGCCAGAAGGCTCTGCAAACTTCTGCAGCAGGCTTGAATGTCCCCCCAGAAAATGGATTTTTCTTTTCTACTACATGGTTGGGCTACAAATTTTCCAACCTTTCATGCTCTACTTCCTTTTTAAATATAAGTTCTAGTTTCAGGTTATTTCTTTGTTTATGCAAATGAACATAGGCTTTAAGAAGCAGCCAAGTTACCTGCTTTGCACTTAGAAATTTGTTCTCCCAGATATTCTAAATCATCTCTCTTAAGTTCAAAGTTCCATAGTTTTCTACGGCAGAGGCAAAATGCCACCAGTCTCTTTGCTAAAGCATAGCAAAAGTTACCTTTACTCCAGCTCCCAATAAGTTCCACATCTTCATCTGAGACTACCACAGCCTGGGCTTCACTGTCCATATCACTATCCACATTTTGGTCACAACCATTCAACAAGTCTCTAAGAAGTTCCAAACTTTCCCTCATCTTCCTGCCTTCTTCTGATCCCTGCAAACTGTTCCAACCTCTGCCCATTACCCAGTTCCAATGTTGTGTCCACATTTTCGGGTATCTTTATAGCAATGTCCCATTTCTCTGGTACCAATTTTCTATATTATTCCATTCTCACACTGCTATAGAGACATACCTGAGACAGGGTAATTTATGTAGAAAAGAGGTTTAACTGACTCACAGTTCCACAGGCTGTACAGGAGGCATGGCTTGGGAGACCTCAGAAAACTTACAAACATGGTGGAAGGGCAAAGGGGAAGTAAGCAGGAGAGAGAGCAAAGGGGGAAGTCCTACACACTTTTAAACAAAAAAGTGAGTAGTACTTTTTTGCTACACACTTTTAAACAAATCTGTGAGATCTTGTGAGAATTCACTCACTATCACAAGAGCAGCAAGGGGAAATCTGCCCCATGATTCAATCACCTCCCACCAGGTCTCTCTCCCACCATTCAACATGAGATTTGGGTGAGGACACAAAGCCAAACTGTAACAGCCTTGGCAAAGAATTTTTGGTTAAGTCCCCAAAAGCAATTGTAACAAAAACAAAAGTAGACAAGTGGAACCTAATTAAACTAAAAAGTTTCTGCACAGCAAAAGAAACAATCAACAGAGTAAATAGACAACCTACAGAATAGGAGAAGCTGTTTGCAAACTATACAACCAACAAAAGCCTAATATCCAGAATTTATAGGGAAGTTAAACAAATCAAGAAGCAAAAAACAACTCCTTTTAAAAAAATGGACAAAGGACATGAACAGACATTGCTCAAAAGAAGAGATACAAGTGGGCAACAAACATGAAAAAATGTTCAACATCACTAATCTTTAGAGAAACACACATCAAAACAACAGTGAGATACCATCTCCCACCAGCCAGAGTGGCCATCATTAAAAAGTCAAAAAACAGATGCTGGCAAGATTGTGAAGAAAAGAACTGCCTATACACTTTTTTTATTTTATTTATTTTATTTATTTATTTATTTATTTATTTATTTATTTTTTGAGACAGACTCTCGCTCTGTCACCCAGGCTGGAGTGCAGTGGTGCGATCTCGGCTCACTACAAGCTCCACCGCCTGGGTTCATGCCATTCTCCTGCCTCAGCCTCCAGAATAGCTGGGACTACAGGCACCTGCCACCACGCCCAGCTAATTTTTTGTATTTTTAGAGTAGACAGGATTTCACCATGTTAGCCAGGATGGTCTCAATCTCCTGACCTTGTGATCTGCCCGCCTCGGCCTCCCAAAGTGCTGGGATTACAGGCATGAGCCACCACTCCCGGCTGCTTATACACTTTTGGTGGGAATGTAAGTTAGTCCAGTCTGTGGAAAGCAGTCTGCAGATTTCTCAAAGAACTTAAAATAGTGCTACTATTCAACCTAGCAATCACATTACTGGGTATATACCCAAAGGAAAATAAATTATACTACCAAAAAGACATGTGCACATGTATGTTCATCACTGTGCCCTTCACGGTATCAAAAATGTAGAATTATCCCAGTTGTCCATCATTTGTGGACTGGATTAAAAAAATATGGTACATATATACTGTGGAATACTACACAGCCATTAAAAAGAATGACATCATGTCCTTTGCAGCAACGTGGATGTAGTTGGAGGCCAAAATCCTAAGTGAAATAATGCAGGAACAGGAAAAAAAATACCACATGTTCTCACTTATAAGTGGGAGCTAAACATTTAGCACATCTGGACATAAATATGAGAGCAATGGGCAAGGTGGACGACTAGAGCATGAAGGGAAGAAGGAAGGCATGGTTTGAAGAATTACCTATCAAGTACTATGCTCACTATCTAAGTGAAAAGATCTGTACCCCAAACCTCAGCATCACACAATATCCTCATGCAACTTGTACATGTACCCCTGTATCTAAAATAAAAGTTGAAATTTTAAACAACAAAAAAAAGTTCTATTAAAAGGGAGGACTGTATTTTCTAAAATGTCAATACAAAGAAAGGCTCTAAAATATTCTAGAGTAAAGGAGGCTAAAGAGACATGACAATTGATTGCAATACCTAACTCTAGATTGAATCCTATACTAGATAGGGGGAAATGCTATAAAAGAAATTTATTAGATCAGTTGACAAAATTAGAATATGGACAGACAACTAGATAAAAGTTTTTATAACTCTGATGTTGTTATGTAAGAGATATTTTTATTGTTAGGAAATATACAGTTATTATTTAGCAACCAAAGGGCCATGAGATATCATAACTTAGCTTCAAAGGGTGTGTGTTCATGTGTGCATGTATATGTATATGCATACACTTATACATACATGCATGCATGTATAGATATACATGTATATGCATACAGAGAGAGATGGAAGCAAACGACAAAGGGGGTAAATTGTTAAAGATAGATGAATCTAGGTAGATGGAATAAGTATGTGTGTGTGTATGTGTGTCTTTTAATATTTTTACTTTTGAAATTTTTTTGAAGTTTGAAATTATTTCCAAGTAGAAAGTTTAAACAAAAGGTACTTGAGCAAGACCCTAATAAAAGATTCTTAATTTGAGTCAACACTACCCTATTTTTCCAAGACTGCAGCCTTTATACAGTATGACAAAATCCAAAATGCTATTTCACTGGAGGGGCAGGATTCTCTCTTTTCTCTGAGTGTTGTTTAATCTGAAAGTTCAGAAAGAAAATAACCAAGGATTCAGCCCATAAGTTCACTGTTTTTATATCATTTCTGGGTCTTATTCTGCCCTAGGTATCGGCTGCGATCCACCAAAACTTCAATCAATTTTCCTTTCTTAAGGAGATAAATGGAGCCCTTTGATTTTCCCAAAACTCCAGGGCAAACTTATCCTCTCCCCATTAAATCATTTCATATCAAAGGAAACTAAGCTGTGTTTCTCCAGACTTCACCCAAGAGAGAGACTTTCATTCCTCCCTCAAACCCTTGAGCACTGTTTCTTGTTGCTGCTTTAGTAGAAACTATGGAAACAGTTCACAGTTTACAGCAGCCCCTGCAGCAAGATCCCACACATTTGGCAGAACTGGGCAGATTCCTGCCCAACATCCCTACTGGGGGCTCTTCACACAGGAGCAGGGGCAGGAAGAAGGCTCAGCAATCACTTCTGCAGAACCTCCCCCTACAGAACTTTTACCTATTACTCCAAATTTTGGGTACACAGCTTGACCAATATTTATTTGTTCAATAAATGCTATTTGAAGATACTCTCTGTTCTATCCACTGAGATGAAATTTTTCGGTTTGCTATTGTTGCTTTAATGTTTATGTCAAAATGTGCAGTGTCAATCCAAGATGACGGAATGCGGGCTGTGAACTCTGTTGGACCCAAATATCCTCAAAGGTGGAAAGTTGTCTTCACTCCTCCACACCCCCACTGTGAGGATGAGGCCAGACACAAAGTAATATTCAATTTACTATTGTGTGAATGAATGACAGGAAATGGCGAATGAGTGCGTAGGAGAAAGAAAACTGCCTTGTGGAACAGGGAATTTGCTAAAAGTGGTGATTGTCACTCAAGTATGGTGAGTTGAGCTTTTCTTTTGACTCACTTCACATCACAGACTGATATATCCACTTTAAATCAATGCTCTTCTTCTAATGGTCTTTACTGTGGCATGTCAGTCAGGCCAGGAGAGGTCAGGACCTAAATCTGGGTGGCTTGGCAGATGCCTTAGGCTGAATAGGCCACTGAGTCAGTTTCAAAGTTTAGCTCAGATTGGTAGAATCAGGCAGGCATCATAGGTGCAGAGGGGAAAAAAAAAAAAAACAGATCCAAGGAATCAGTGAAGACTCAAATAAGTAGACACAGAACACCAGTCTAGCCAGGTGAGGAAACTTGGTCTACAACTCTTGGAGCAAGAATACACCTCAGCAGGCTAAAGAGTCATAGGAGTTTGAGACCTGAATCAGAGGCCTCTTGTCTTCTACTTCCTCTGTGTAAACTCATCGGGCTTTAATATTGTACATTTGGTACCAGAAGGGCAGGATGAGCCCTATAAGTGAAACTTTCTCCGGGTCAACTCAAGAAGAGAGAGTTAAGTTTAGGTGGGAAGTTTTCAGTCCTCTACTCTCTTTACGGAGACAGTCATGTCGCTAATGACTCACAATCTTGATTCTTCACCAGCTTTTGCTCCAGGTTGCCTACGGTTTGGGCAAATGGACACGATTTCAAGCTTTGGTTTCAAATCCACTTGTAGTCTTCTACTTTACTAAACTGAGCTGGGCCATGAGTGAACAGAGCTTTCTTGTGCCTAATTGATTTCTTGGTGCCTTTCTTCCAGTCCTAGGACTTTCACATTACGGGTCACAAGATTCCAGGCATGTGCCAGAAAGGACTCAAAGCCACAGGGCAAACATAGCACATCCAGAACATCAATTTTGTGTGTGTGTGTGTGCATGTGTGTGTAACAAAATGTGAATGAATTCACAAAAACAAACTATGCAGCTTGAAAGAAATGCCAGGATCAATGCTTGTCATGTTTGCCATACAGGGCTCTGGGGAGTATGCATTTACTCAGCTTCATGATTAGGGCACCTCTGGTGCAAGAGTTGAGAAGCTCTGCCCTCAAGCCGCACACACATCAATCCTACCACTGTGGAGGTGATGGAGGCACTAAAGGTGACTTCCATCCAGATCATTCATACTTCCCACTCTGAGAGCTTCATTATGTGTTTTCTGAGCCTGGCTTCCTGAGCTAAGAGTATGTCATCCTGAGTGGTGAATGCAGGGAAAGGGTAGAGAAAATGTTGAGGTGTCCTCAGAGGCTAGAACGTGTTACCAGCGTAAAGATACTTTCCAAAACACAATCTCAAGCTTTTGCTGGTAGCAGCATGATTTTAGAATATCAAGTCCATATTTATATAGAAGTTCTGTTCATCCTACTACAGCAAATGACGTCAAAGATTTGAGTGAGGAAAGAAAGGCTTAACTGTGCAAAGATAAAAAGGTATCTATAGCCGGCAGGGGGAAAAAAACAGACTATGGTTGGAAACACCATGAAGTTCATGGAGTTCAATCATGCCATCAAGTGCTTCAATTCTATCATGTTACTGTCTTATTGGTGCCAAGCTTGACTTGGATGCTTCCAGTTATAGGAACTCACTTCCTCCTCTACTTCATTATATTGCCTAACTCTGACTTCTAGAATATTCTCCTTTATATTTGGCTGAAACAGAAAGACGTGTGGCATAAATTTTACTTTCTTTTACTTCTGCTACTCAAAGGAAGAGGAAGCTGTGGGTGCAGATGTTGTTAAGATAAACTATGACTTCCTCCATGACCAGTTTCTGCAGTTTAGGAAGGGCAGAGCTGAACATGTGTCTGAGTTGTGGAGTCAACCACAGACACTTAAGCAAATCAGAATCCTTTGAAATAAAATCATCAAAAGGCTAAGAAGCATCATAAGGGCTTTTGACTACAACCTAACATTCAGAGAGGGTTGATCAGAGAGAGTTGCTGACACACTAAAAATTCATTACTTTTCTTTACATTGAAATTTATTTACTTTATTAAAAGAAATATTTTGTTGGTCAAGGTTTTGTACAAACTTGTAATTTTAATATTTTAAAAGTTGGAAGAGAATGATAATATTAGGTAATGATAATATTACTAATTTTTACTCCATGGATGAGGTGGCCTCATGCTACTTCCAACTGATAGTGGCAACCCAAAATGCAGAGTCATGTTGTTAAAATAATGCATTCCCAAGATTAGATTGGTTAAATGATAACAAATGTACAGAGGTCATTCTGTTGTGACTGAAGCTCAAGTGATTACTAATATACACATTAACCCAACAACGTCTCCTAATAATGGATATAATTCTTATAATTCTAGGAACCTTGCGGTGGGGTAGCCTGGAGAAAAAAAAGAGGTAAGGGTGGCAGATCAATTGGTTTCCCTGCTAGTTGAGATCAACTACCTCTGCCAAAATATTCTTCTCCAATTGCATAAAGTTATATGCAGCATGGATAGGAATTGTTTACTCTGCCATTCTACCTATTCTAACTCTTTTAAAGAAGAGAAATTTGTTGACATTTCAAAGCCTTGATCTCAAACATTTGAGACATAAAAATCCCCTGAGGAGCATATTTTAAAGACAGGAAGAAAAGATGCCATCCCCAGAGGATCTGATACATGAGGACTGGCATTTGATCCAGAAGTCTGTATACTGCATAAACTCCTAGTTGTTCCTGTTGCTGGTGATTTACAGACATTTTTAGGATAACTGACACTGAAAGAAAATATTATGTGTGCCTGAAGTGAGCCTTGATTACCAGCAGGTGGCTCTATAACATCTTAAATCAGGGGCTTCGCAGCTAACTAGCTAGAAAAGGAAGGCTCTGAGGCCTTTATTTCCTCTCAATTACCTTTTCAGGGGTTGGAGGTGGCGTGGGAAGGATAAATGGAAGAGGATGCTGGAATGTGGTGTGGTAGACAGAAATGAATGGATATTAATACAAATTTTACAATCATCACACTTGTTAGTGGCTCCTCTCAAAAGTATATAGTAACCACTATTGTTAAAAGAAATTTTCTCAAAGCATACCAGAAAAACTTAATGTCCAATAAATTTAAAAGGCACAGAGGCTCTTAGGGTCTTCCTGAACACCAAGCTTTCAAATCTGGGAGAAGCAATATTATGGCTATTGCTGCCATTCACTCTTGTCTCGTTACAGAATTCCAGCTGTGGGCCATAAATACCAAGTGGGCATGAGATAATATAGACAGCACTACTTCCTGCTTAAGCTGTTGTTTCTCTTCTACCCAGTTTCTCAAGGACACACCAGTTGGGTATAATCTGGGAATGGGTCACAGTGACAATGACAAAACAATGGTCTCAGGCTCTACCCCAATCAACAAAATAACTGGATCCCAATCTTCTGTCTTCTGATGTCAGAAATGTGTAAGGTGTATCATGTGTCCACAAGTGTGTGCCTCAGTGTCTCCATTTCCTTGGAGGCTCCTGAAGATCCCCAGTTGCTGCAATGATGTCACTCTTCCTGCAGGTAATTGCTGCTGCTGTCGTCATGTCCCAGCACCACCTATGTTGGTTGCATCTCCTCATTCCCCTCTGATCCTTATCATACAGTGTTTTGGCTTGAGCTGGGTGAATAAGGTTGGGAATGAATAGGAATAAACTCTACCGGCACGAGGCCATAAAGCAAAGCAGCTTCTACTGCATCCCATCTTTCATTTACTTGGCTCATTTCAGTCCCTTATTCCTTTTCCACCCACCCCACTCCCCAGACAGAAAAAAAAAAAAAAAGGTGTGTGACACATCACTGTGGAACTCAAAGCATCATATAACCTCACTCCCCTCTAGGCAATATCCCTAGACCAAATACATGCCTGTGTTCTGATTCTGCTTGGGGTCTGTTCCTTCCCCACCTAGCACACAGCCTGGGAAGCAAGACAGTCCTGAGGCTTAGCTCTGGGGACCAGGGACAGCCCTGGTCCCAATATCATTAAATCAATATGCTTCCTCCAAGGCTTTTTGGGTGCCTTTAATCAAGTAAAATCAGACCAGCTTATCCTGCCAACTACACATGCCTGAACGGCAAGCTGTTTTGGTGCTTTATCTGGGATCCTCACTACTCATTTATCATATGAATCCAAACAAAACAAACTACTTGTAAAGTACAGACATTTCAAACAATAATGGAGTCTCCAAATAGAGGGCAAAGGCTGTAGTCAGCTCTTCAGGAATCCAGAGGGGTCTTTACCATTACATGTCACCTATTATTATTGTAACCCTGGTGAGGGCTGTTTATGAACAGAGCATATTAAAGAGCTTGGAAATTTTTTTTTATATTTACAAGAGAGGCCACTGCAGGTTTTTGAGAAGGGAAGCAAAATTATTCACATTGTATTTTAGGAAGATAATTATGACAGAATGGGGAATGGTTGGGGAAATAAGAGTGTAATGGAGAAAAAATTTCCAGAAAACAAATTTGTATATGTATTTACATAAATAAGATTGGTTGTGTTTAATAAAAATGGATGAACAGTTTGATGAGTTGTTCAAGTAATAAAAAGTAATTTAAGAGGCACGGAAGCTACCCACTGCGGCCTTAGAATTACAGGTCCTTGGGGTGAGAAGTGGGGTTGGGAAGGCAAGCATCAGAGTTAAGAAAGGCCATGCATTTAGTCTCTATGTGCCAGGTCTTTGCATTTTTTCTCACTTTGCTTAATTGGTTTCAGTGATTTATCTGAAAGACTGTTATTTCCCCAAGCATTCTCCATTCTGCCATAGTTACCCTCCTAAAGTACAATGTGAATCATTTTCCTCCCTTTCTCAACAGCCTGCAGTGGCCATTTTTGTCAATAGAAAAAAAGTGCAATCTTTAATACGCTTTGGTCATAAACAGGCTTTACTAGGTTTACAGTAACAGGTAACATGTAATGGGAAGCCCCTGACACAATGATCAAGAGACTTGGAGTCACAGCTATGCAACTCACTAGCCATGAGATCTTGGACAGGGTTATGTAGCCACTAAGCCTCAGTATCCTTTGTAAAATGGGAACAGTAAGAGTACCTAATTCATGGGGCTCAGACTGTAAAATTACAGACTGTGAAGATTAAATGAGAGTAAATGAACTATATTTCCGACTTCTCTCATATGTCACTCTAGTATATTTTCTGTTTCTCACATCTATCATTCATTGTCATAGCTTTGCCTCTGTTTTCCAAGTTACATATGCCTCTCCCATGCCAAAATCCTCCACCCATTTTCCATAGGCAGAAACTTTTCTCAGAATTCAAGACGTGGTTTGAATACCATGTCCTCTAACAGTGCATCCCTTGGCTCTTCCTCCATCAAAATATATACCTCTTTATTCTCCTCCACTTGTGTGTCTCTGTTATCCCTTCATTCTGGCTGATATTACGATGCACAATTCACATATTTGACTCTCTTTTCTACTGGATTATATATTACCTAAGGATCATTTCACTTTTCTTCTACTCCTAGGACTTACCAGAACGATTTATACACAAAAAGCACTCCGTTTGCTTGTAATTATTCATTAAAATTTACTTACTTCAAAATTTCAGTCCTCCTGTTAATTGAGTTCTCTTCTTTTGATGTCATAATATAGTATGTATAAAAATATTAACTATCCAAACTCTAAACATTAATTTTTATTTAAAAAACATTTTTCCCTATATACCTACGGCATGGTAGAAGAATCCCACTAGTAATTTGGTTTCCATGACATAATAGGATAAAAAAAAGACTATCTTAGAGATTGTTAGCTGAGTTTTTTTAAGCACATTTATTTTATGATTATAAAAGTTATGTAAAAACATTATAAAATCTTGGAAAAGAGAGAAAAGCACTGCGTATCCTACCTATCAAACATGAGCCTGTTCTCTAAGGCCTTGCTACTCAAAGTGTAGTCTGGGCCAGGAGTATCTGCATTAGCTAGAAGCTTGTTGAATATTTAGAATATCAGGTCCATCTCAAATTGATTTAATCAGAATATGATTGATTTACATATTAATGTCTGAAAAGCACTGCTCTAAGACACTACTTAGAGCCCAGCAGAGCATGACATTTACCAAGAGCTTTAACCAAGCATCTCCCTCCTTCCAATAAATATTG
The DNA here is from genome assembly GCF_001698545.2 of Rhinopithecus bieti. Lineage (NCBI taxonomy): Eukaryota > Metazoa > Chordata > Mammalia > Primates > Cercopithecidae > Rhinopithecus > Rhinopithecus bieti. The sequence continues at coordinate 2,376,076 of NW_016803392.1, forward strand.
AATACCTGCTATATGCCAAGTACTGTACTAGACACTGTGTTTTCATTTGCTAGATTTTTCCCAGGACTGACTCAGGAATATATGGAAAAAGTGTTGCCCTTCTTTTGAATTGTTTTCTTGGGCAAATCAAGTAGCTGTAAATTTAAAAGCCAATTTCAGAGAGGTGCGACTCATCTCATTCTGAAGTGGTTCTACTTGCTTTCAAGTTCTCACTTAGTGATGTCGCTAAGTGTCTAAAATTTGATGCTTTTTTTTTTTTTTTTTTTTTTTTTGAGATGGAGTCTCACTCTGTCGCCAAGCTGGAGTGCAGTGGCAGATCTCGGCTCACTGCAACCTCCGCTTCCTGGGTTCGGGCGATTCTCCTGCCTCAGCCTCCCGAGTAGCTGGGGCTACAGGCGTGCACCACCACACCCAGCTAATTTTTGTATTTTTAGTAGTGATGGGGTTTCACCACGTTTGCCAGGATGGTCTGGATATCTTGATCCCGTCATCCGCCGTTCTCTGCCTCCCAAAGTGCTGGGATTACAGGCGTGAGCCACCGCGCCCAGCCAAATTTGATGCTTTCTAACTATCACTCATTCCTTTGGTTAACAGTTGAAAAATAAAGGGGAAAAAAGGCACTAAAATTAATATTTCACAGTAGAGACTAAAGAATACATTGTGTTTGCCTTAGACAACTTCCATAAAGTTTTATGTTTGGAAATTTTAGGCTGAAGGGGAAGCCCTGAAAGCTGTCACTTCAAAAATAAATCTTAAGATATTACTTCACAGAGTGATTTTTCTAGGAGAGTGCGTGGGAGGAAAAAACCCAAAAACATTGTTGATGCAAACACCTAGGTGACATATTCCCAATATCCTGTGGTATACTTAAAAACAAAGAATACTATGTTTATACTGAAGTGCCCTGTAAGCATTAGAAGATAAACGAAAAATGTAACACACCTTCTTGACATACAAGTGACAATGCCCCAGACCAAACCAAACAAACAAAACAGAAAAACTGGGAATATTATGTAGCAAAGCAGGTTTAAATGAATGTTAAGAATAACCTGGAAAAGGAAATGTTAATAAGATGTCAAAAGGGGACACTACGCAGCAGGAGTTATGTATATGGAAAGGTGCTTTGGGGCCCAGGAGATAAGGTGGGGCCATTTGGTGATTAAATGTTAGCTGACCTACAGATCTGTATATGAGCCCTCAGTCTTGTCTTAGCTCAGGCAACCGCTTTCTTTTCCCATAAGGTCCTCCTGAGTTACTGAGGACCTGTCTGGCCTGAGCCCTCCGGAACAGTATCATCGAGTATTCGGAACCCTACCATCAAGCCCTCTGGAATCCTACCATCAAGTCCAGGGCGCTTTTCTTGATTTGTCTGTTTGCCAGGATGTCCCTGTGATTTTCATGTGCAAAGTCCTCAGACCAGCAGAGACCTCATAGTTTTCCGTCACGGAAAAGTACCATTTGAAGGAGTAGTGAACACTGCAGAAAGCGGGGAAATGAGTTTGTATGCAGCCTCCATACTAGCGAGACTCGTTCCAAAATGGGATTTCCAATAGTGCCACCACATTCAGCTCCCTGAATGCTTCCAGACTTTCATTTCATCTACTAAAGGGAATTATATCAGCAACCCTCCCTGCCTGGTGGGGGTACTGTGAAGAGCACATGGGACAAGGAATTTGAAAAAAGGTTCTAAACAACAGGACAATACAAATACGTTTCATTATTGCCTCCTCTGTAAAATGGGAATAACTGCACGGAACTACTGCCTAGTGATGTGCAGGTGAAGCTTAATTATGTAATGCCTGAAACACAAACCATCCTAGATGTTGTCATCCAAATATGAGATACAGCACCTTTCTGGGCCTCTTACCAGTCATATTTCTGCTGCTTCTGTGGTTTACGGAAAACGTAACCCTTTCCGTGTGTGAACATCTGAGTGCTGACTGTGTAAGGGACTGAAGGAAAAAGGACCTATCTGAGGACCGACTGGCCGAAGCCTGCAGGTTTCCACGAATGCAGTAGCTGCCGCGGGGTCTGTGTACACACACACAGAAAGGAAGGAGTAACGGAGGGAGGAGACTGGGGAGCAGGGGAGGCGTGGGAGTGGGACAGAGGGGCAGCCCGGAAGGCGCTGGCCAATCGGAGCGCGCTCCGCCAGCGGCCAATCACGGGCCGCCTAGCCCGGCAAATCTGCCCGGCAGTGCGGGGAGGGGCTGCCGGGAGTCGGGGTGCCGCCGGCTGCACTTCTGTGTGTCTTTCAGGAAGCCACAGGGCAGGGGGCGTCTGTGCAGAGAAGCGGGGGAGTGAGTAGCAGGCAGGCCCAGCTTGTGTACCAGCCCAGTGACATATATAGAAAAATAAATCAGGTTAGAGCCGGGGCGCCCGGGTGCGCACACGTGTATGGACCGGCAGGCATGTCTGTACACTGGGTGGGCACCTGTCTTGTGAGTGGCTCCGGGTGTGGCTGCTCCTCGGACTTTCAGTTTCTGTAAGATTTATCTGTAGGGGCCTACCTTCCCCCATCTCCAGAGGGGAACGTAAGAAGTTTAACGGAGCTGAGACTGAGCAGATTAAGGGAGTGGAGCAGAGGCTGGGCCGGGGAGAGTGGGGACTGCGGGTGCTAGTGGGTAGGGATCCATCTGTTTGCCCCGTCTCCCAGCCAGAAAGGCATTTTGGAAAGACTGGAGTGGCAAGCGTCGCCCTGAAACGTCCACAGAGCCCGAGAAGTGATGATCACTGAGTGAGTGGCACTGGGCTGAGACTGGCCAGTTTGTTAACAACAGGGATGCTAGCAGTTAGGAAGGCTAGGAGGAAACTCAGGATGGGGACCATCTGCTCCCCCAACCCCAGCGGGACAAAGACATCATCGGAGGTCTGCAATGCCGACTGGATGGCCTCGCTCCCCCCTCACCTTCACAACCTCCCCCTTTCCAATCTGGCAATCCCAGGTATTCGTCTATTCCTACTTGTTCCCACTGTGTTTAATTCTGCCATTTTAGTGTTGTTAAGGGGTTGGGTTGCTTTTCTATTGTGCTGAGAAATTAATTGTCAGTGACCCCTTTTTATTTTCAAACCAAAAACTTAACACTGAAGCAACTGCTTTAAAGAGATTTCAGTACACTGCATCATTGGTAAAAGGACTCATGAAAACGGAAGCATCATTGTTTTTGCTTGTGGGTTTTTTATTTGTTTGTTTGTTTGTTTGTTTTGCTTATATTTGCTAGCCCCAATCTAAGAATATTATCCTTCTTACTGTTGTTATGTGTATGTGAGGGGTGCATTGACTTAAATCACTTGAAGGGGAAATCAAAGGTAATGAATTAAAAGTCACAAATAATTTAGATCTGGATCAAAATTAAAACTGAAAATATTTTATTTCTCATTTATCTGACCTTGTGTATTGGAAAAACAAAAAATAGATAAGCATTAGAGAATAGGTTCGGAATCAGAACTGAGTATAAAGACACATTTTTGTTGTTAGAAAAGCCAGAATAGAGAATGCAAACTCTCATCACAGGCAGTCATTAGGTGTGATGAGGTGGTGGTGTTTGAAGCTTTGTCTCTCTATATATGTATGTATACAGGTGTCTGCCTGACTGATTTAGAACTGAAGCCTTGAAAAGCATTTCTGCTCCAGCCACTGTCTCTCTGCTGGAGGTTTTATGCCTTGACTTCATTTGTTAAATGTGTCCTCTTCCTTCCACTCAGAAGGTGGTTATTGTATGGTTCTAGGGAAGGATATTTGGACAGTGAGTTTGACCTGGTGTGCTGAGCAAGTCCTACAATGGTGATACTGGAAAGCACTCCTAGGAGCAGGGGATGGACTACTGCCCATCCTTTCTTTCACTCGGAGACATAACAATTGAAGTTCACCATAGACTACCAGACAAACTCCCAAGCATTCCCTAGACCCGTCTGGGCTTTTTTGAGGTTTGGTTGGTTTTTTTGTTTGTTTTTGGTGGCTGAAAATATGACCTCATGCAACTCCCAATCTTTGCCTTCTGTGCACAAGGAAGAGCAGTGCTGGCTTCAAATACAGGCTTTTCTTTACTCACCTCGTCTTCTGGGTGTCTTCCAGGTTGATTGTCCTCATGGGCCCCGGTTGCTTTTGAGCAAGGAGAGGGCTGCGAAATTTCTTTATAGTTATGATCACGTATGTTTTATCAGCCATTGACTACAGCTCCTTGGGAAATGCCAGATGGGCATGCTTCAGAACAGGTCTTTTCCATGTTTAATTGGCTCCTGTGGAGTTGTCACTGAAATGATGCATGGGCCACTTTTAACATTAGTCATTTGCCTTCAGGCCTTCTGATGGAATTATTTTGTTGAGTGATACGGCAGGTAGTATGTGTTTGCAAACAGAATGGCATCTTAGGCAGGCCCTAAATGGCTGTGTCATTCAGGGCATGTCCGGGGTAGGTTGGGGCTTCCTCCTTCCTTGTTGTACTTTAGATGGCTCAAACCATAACACCAGCTCTGCTAGTGGGTTGGCTGTGTACTCTGACCCCATGACTGTAGAAAGGAGCTGGGCATTTGTTCTGTGATCCATAGGATAGCTCACAGGTACTAGAATTGCTGGGGTAGCGGAGGAGCAAATAGCTGGGACCTGCTGTTGAAACTGGAAATTATATGATTAGCCACCATGGAGATCATGCGAATTCTTTCACCCTGCTTTGTGCAGTCTGGTCCTGCTAAGCAAAAAGAAAAAAAAAATGGCTTTGATTCCTCAAAAGATGCTGAACTCACTACTGTAAAATGCCGTTTCCTCAGCAGTGGAAGGGACATTAAGTGTATGTATGTGTAGGCTCCAGACAAGAAAATAACATATTAAATGCTAGCCATTCTTGAACTTCCCCCTACTAGTTCTCTTTCCTCTACCTCGAGCTTCATACTCACCAGATAAAGGCTAGCAGTCAAGTTCTACCAATCCTTGCTGAGAAATCCCGAAATATAGAAGGGATTTGGGAAATGGGGGCCATGATTGTCCCCCGTTTCCTCTTTAACTCTTCCCTCTTATCATCATCTGCATCATAATAGCTATTATGTACTGAGCACTACCATGCAGCACCCATTGGCATACAATACCTCCAGTCTTCATAACTTCATGAAGTAGATATTAACATCCTCAGTTTAGAATTAAGGAAATTATTGTTCAAAGAGGTTAAGTGATTTTCTCAAGATCACACAAATAGGAAGTGGTAGAAGTTGTATTTAAACCCCTATGTAGCTGCAAAACCAAGGTACTGTCTCTGTGCCCCTGAGGGGTCCTTGGGAATGGCAGAGCAGTGGGTGTAGTCTCTATCTGAAAGCCAGTTTCTTCAGACCATCCTCTGCAGTGAATGAAAGAATTTTTAAAAGCGAGTGGTATTTATCTAAGTGATTATCACTTTGAATATATAGGTAGATAAATACATATTATATATACATATACATATACACATGTACATATATACATATTATATATACATATGCCTGTTTAGCATTGGAACCCAGTAAGTTTTAAATTCAATTTTAGTGCTTCAACCTGGTGTGTGTGGGTGTGTGCGCACCCCCATGCCCAATCTGGGGCATCTATAGGACTAGGTCAGATCTATCAGGATGACAATGGGGGCAGGGGGACGTGGGAAAGGGCAGGGAAAAGGCAAGCCTTCTGGCAATAATAGCAGGACTGAGATGGAGTAAACTGTGTCACATTTGAGTGCACCTGCTGCCTTTGCCTAAGTCATGATGGGAGAGAATGTGTGAATGTGCACCTCTCAACAGAGCCTTGATGTATTATTTTACTTCCGCAACTGTTAAGAACACCTGTTAATGGCCACTACCACCAAACATACTAAAATATCTTGGAGAAGAACCTCAAAATAATTCTTATTGCTAACTGTATAGAATCATTTGATGTCTGAAGGATAAAGGATCCAGACATCATAAAGGACAGATTTTTAAATTAAAGCTTTAAACTCTACAAACATTTTCACTGATGTTTGTGAAAGCATGATGTTCTCTGTGGACAAATGGACTAATGGGAAGACATTTCTCTGTAATGTATACTGCTTTTCAATGAATTTTTTTCTCTGTACATTTTAATGCTGTTACATTTTTTTAAAAAAAAACACTTTCTTTCTTATTAAAGGTAAACTACTTGGTTTACATTTTGGGAAGGTTCTATTGGGAAGATCCTTGAACTTAAGGGTTGTAAAATTTATTGTTGATTCTTGCTGTGTAATATTGAATAAGTATCTAAATTTCTCAGAATATAGTTTCTTTATTTGTAATTAAGATATTGGGTTAAATGAAATATAGAGTCCTTTCCAGATTAAAAATTATGTGATTAATTTGAGTTTTGTTTTGTTCTGTTTTGTTTTATTTTGTTCCCTGTTCTTTGTCCAAGGTAGAAAGAGCTGGAAGGAATGATTGGGTCATTTTAGGTCTAAAGGCTATTTCTTTTATGCCTCTTCAAAACAAGAAAATGTACAAACAAGGTTTCACAATTGCCAGAATGCAGCAGTGTCTATTCACTTTAGCCTTCAGCTTTAGCCTCTTAAAAGGGGGCTGTTAGATCATACTTGATGTAAATGAACTATTTAGCGCTCACCAGAACCCTAACTGCAAGTTAAGAAACCTCCATAGAGATATTTATTATATACTCAGGCCATATATAACTATATATAAGTAGACTACGGTATAATACTATATATATCTACCTTATAATATATATATATATTATGAGTCCATTATATATAGTAGGCTATAATATATATAGCCTCCTTCATCATACATAGGTTTTTTTTAAAAGAACTAATTAGAAAAAATTTTAATCCAGAGATATAAATAACATGTTACAGAAGCACACAGAATGGAAAGATTAATTCCACCTTCTGAGATTAGGAACTACCTTGTTGAGAAAATAGCATTTGATCTATAATTTGAGGAATGGTCAGGACTTCAAGGGATATAGGTTGAGGGTTAGGGTTGGGAAGGAGACTTTCCAGGTGGAATGGGGGTATATGGGGGTAAATGATGGGGGTATACGAGGGAAATGGCTAGAGGACACCCTCTCTGGTCCCTCCATATCCCTGTTATAGTTTCTTTGTCATAGTACTTCTCAACACATTGTTATTTTTAAGTGTATGTTTTTCCCATGTGAACAGTCTGCTGACAGAAAATATCTTATTTCACTTTATAATCCTAAATCCCAGTAGAAGGTAGCAGAGCAGCCATTGGTAACAGTTGAGTGAATAACTGAAAATATGGAAAGTATGGAGTAAGAATGCTAGAAACGTGGTTTGCGGCCACCATTGTTTTTCACTGTGATGAGAGCTAGAGATTGGTTAAGTTCAGCTTTCACAAATAACCACATGAAACCATATGAAGATTTTCCAATCCATTTCTTGTTATTGCACATAATATTCCTGAAGATTAGGCTTGATAAGGCTCATCACTAAGCCCGATTAGAAACGAAAATTTTAAGGCTGAAATTGTCACAAGAGTCAGAAGAAGAGGCCTTGTGTAACTTCTGTTCTAGGAGCAATTCTTTCACCCAACATCCCTCCTGCCTGCCTTCTTCCCTTGTCAGATTAGAGCTTTTCATCTTTGCTGCCTGGCTGCTGCCTCTCCCTGATCTCATTTCTTGTTCCCCTCTTTGCTTTCTTTCCACTGACCTGACCTGGTCCCCGGTCTTCCCTTGCCAGGATCAACCCTTCCACAGGTGCTCCTCACTGCTCTCCGATTCCCAGACGATTCTCTGTTCTCATGTTGCTAGTGATCATTCCCTTCTCTTCTTTTCTGCCTTTCTGGAATCCTATCCTTTTCCTAGCAGTTTTGCCCTTGAGCACTTGGTGATTTCTATAGGTCTTCCTCCTGTGGCCCCACACCCTCTTCCCACATGTGTGACATGGAGACAAAATCCCTGAGTGTTGCAGGATGGAGTCATTACTCAGATATTGCTTCTGAAAGTTGAACCAGATCTGGCATATCTGAAAGAGATTTGGGGACCACCCCAAAAGGGCACAAAATAAATTGTGTAACAAGAAGTTTTGCTTGGCTCTACTCTGAGGATAGCATGAACCATGAGTTGGCCTAAAACAAATCCATTCTTCTACAGGACTTGAGGTTGTGGGAAACCAGGGACCAAGCTGAGTCTACCAAGGCTAACTCAATCATGGAAAAAAAAAAAAAAATCATACGAGACCAAAATGGTCTCTTAAATGAGGATAGTTTATTTTTGTTTTGTTTTGCTTTTCCCCCCTCTGGGTGGCCACACTGAAAATAAAAAGATGCTATGACTGTGGTGTTTCCATTAGTAGGTTTAACTCCTAAAAAGGCTCATCATTTCTCTAGCCCTCTGTCCTCCCGCAAATCACAAAAGTCACAAAGATTTCCAGAATCACACATGTCTATAAAAAGAAAGATTATGGATTGGATTGGTTGAGTATGAATGCTACAGCCAGACTATGTGGATTTAAATACAGACTCTGCCCTTTACAAGCCCCGTGACTTTGGACAAATTACTTAACCTCTCTGTGCTTCAGTGTCCTTCTCTGTAACACAGAGGTAATCTGTGCACCACCTCATTTTCTTAGTGTGAGAAATAAATTCATTCATATAGTATGCTTTCTGTCACAAAATAAGCACTATATAATAATAACAATTGTTATTATGTATCTTTTTTTAAAAAAATCAGTCAGAACCTTCATTTATTGAAAGCCTGTGCCTGGAATGGACAACAAAAAAGAGGTTTAAAATGCAGTTCATACCGTCAGGCAATTTACAGTCTAGTTACAGAGCTGACTGTCCAGTTAAACTGTCTCTGACTCAGTGTTCTCTGTCTGATCAGATTAGGGTAACTTGAATGGTTGCCCTGCAAAGGAAGCTTTAAAGTTAAGGGAAGGATACACAGAGGGTTGCTCAGGATGTGAGTGCCAAGAGTGTCTTAGATGCAATATGCGGTGGCTGATCAAGATGCCAGAAGACTTTCTTTAGTTATTTACTCAGTCCTGTCCCATCCCAAATTCAGCTGTCAGACTTTGTCATCCCCAGACATCCAGAGCCTTTGGGAAAAACTCAGCCCTCTGTGACAGAAGCATGTTGTTTAGCTTTTTTTCTGCTCTCCTCGTTTCCTCATCACTTGCCCTCCTAACCCAGTCATTTTGTTCCTAGCTCGAGAGTGGGGATATTATAAAATGCTTTTCTTTGAACAAATCCTTATACATATTTTATAATTCCTTCCCCCAGCTATTGGAATAATAGCTTCATCATCCCTCCAAACACATACATCACCCATACATGCAACACACATACACCACCCATTGCCCAACACACACACATGCACAGATACTTAGCTATGGTGTTAGCCTCAGCCTCAACCTCCACTGGGCCCAAATCTCAATACCTGCTATCGTTCACCTGTCATAAATATCTTGCAAAACACACCCACTGACACTTCAGACCCTTGGAGCGTGCTGCTTCCACCTGCAAGCTCCTCTCTCAGACATGTTTCTGAAGCTGAGGAGTTGGTTTCTAACACGTGATCTGACCTGACCTCCGCTAGATTGACAGGTAGCTTCTACATCTCTCTCCTGCCTCTAGGAACTTAGGAGCACAGGCACGCTAAAGGTAATGCTAGTGAAGTACTTTAGCATCCTGCAACTTTGGGAAAATCGCGCACCACTTTGCCAATGCTGACTAACCCCAGTTAGAGTTTCAAACTAGGCCTGCAGAGGAGGGATTATTTGTAGACATTGTAATAGGTGGGTGTGTTTGTGTGTGTGAAAAGAATTTGAACACGCATCAAGAACCAAATTTAGGTGGAGGAGATCTGTGGCTAAATTTGTTTTAGTATTTACATTTGTGGTTAAGCGGGAGTCTTCCACCTTCTCTCTTGTGTTGTGAAACATCGACAGGAATTTGGATTATATTACTGAACACTGTGAGGATCAAAGTACATGGGAGGATTGTATTAGTAGGTCTCTAGGTAACTTCAAGATAAAACAGGTTGAGCTACAGAGGTCTGCATTGCTCTAAGGGGGATGTCTAGGTTATATGATCTATGAAACACAGGCAGTCTTTTGTGGCTTCATTGTCTACTAAGCAGCTAAAATTTTCTAAGAAAGTAACAGGTTGGGGTTTTTTTGTTAATGTCCAATTACTCTAGAACTGTCAGCTGTAAAGTATCATTTCTTCTTAGAGAATATTCTGTCAGTATTTTTATTTCTGTTCAGACCTGTCAAGATGAAAATAAAGGAAAAAATAGTACCCATTTGTGCGCTATAATGCAAATGTCTTGGAGTGTGGCAGCAGTCTGCAGTAATGGTGGAACTGAAAAATTCCTAGGCCCTGTCAGACTGAGATGAATATTTTATGAACATGTATGATTTGAAGGCTTATATATGAAAAGCATTATTTTTAAATTGAAACCAGATACACCCCTCCCTAAATAAATGCCAAACAAAGAAAGGTGTAAACAGTTCTCGTCCACCCTCCCCAGGTTTGAGTGTAGGTGATCATCTTGGCAGTAGGTGTCCATATGGATCCTCACAAGAATTATATGAGTGTGTTGTGTTAATTTGGCTAAAAATATACATCAGTGCCTGCTTACTCCTTTTGCTTTTTTTGGTTCTCATTGCCTATATTTTAAAAATTGTATTCATTTAAAGGAAAATCATTAACTCAAAAGGTATTTACTGAATGCCCTTTTGTGCCAAGTACTGTGTTAAATCAGGTGATCACACAGATCAGTAAGATTCTTCTCCCTGCTCTTCATGAACATATGACCTTAGAAGAAAGCCAAAATTCAAACATGATAGAGAAAATGAATGGGGTCTGTAACACTCAGAAAACCAATACCCAATTCTGTTACTGGTAGTAGGAGAAAAGCTTGGTAGGTTGGACTTCCAAGAGCAACCTTGGGTCGAAATATAAATAGCGAGGAGTAGAAAGCCAGATGTCACAGTGCAGAGGGGACTGAGGGGTCAGATAGCATGGTAACCTTAAGCAAAGCCAACCAGTCTGGTGTGGTTAGAGCACGGATTTTATTTAAAGAAAGGAATAGATGTGAGGCTGGAAAAGTAGGCAAGAACTAGATCCTAATGAGCCTTATATGCCCATGCCAAGATTGAATGTCATCCTGATGGCAAAAAGCAGCCATTGAAAGAGTTGGTCAGAAATGGGTGGAAAGCCCCCCCTAAAATAACTGCATAAGAGTGAAGTGAAACAAAATGATCCAGCAGTTATTATGGATACTGTGGGTTAAGATGAGAAACTCATTGTTTCTTTTACTCTATTCAACATGTGTGTTAATTTTCTTCCATATACTGGGCTCTCTCCTAGGCACTGGTGATTCAATGATGATCAATACAGACATGGTCCTTGCCTTCAGAGAGCTGACAGTCTAGTTGGAGAAATGGACATTTAATCAAGCAGTTATAACACAATATGCTATGTAGGATGACTGGAGAGGTATACATTACTGCTGGAAGAAGCATATAGCAAGGGCATCTTAACAAGACTAAGGAGGCCTCCTGGAGGAAATTATGAATAAACTAAACTCGGAAAAATACACAGAAATGAGCCCTCAGGATAAGACAAACAGAGTAAGGATGCTCTAGAAGGGGAAATGAAACGGGTGAGAATCTTGAAGAGAGGGAATGGCGCATTTAACAAACCAAAATAGTTTATTATGGTTGTACTGTGGGTTACAAGGAGGAAAATGTCAGGGAGTAAAGTGGCAACATACTTAGAGGTCTTAAAAGCCTTGTTAGGCCGGGCGCAGTGGCTCACGCCTGTAATCCCAGCAATTTGGGAGGCCAAGGCAGGCAGATCACAAGGTCAGGAGATCAAGACCAGCCTGGCCAACATGGTGAAACTCCATCTCTACTAAAAATACAAAAATTAGCTGGGCGTGGTGGCATGTGCCTGTAGTCCCAGCTACTCGGGAGGCTGAGACAGGAGAATCTCTTGAACCCGGAAGGCAGAGGTTGCAATGAGCCGAGATCGCGCCATTGCACTCCAGCTTGGTGACAGAGTGAGACTCCGTCTCAAAAACAAAACAAAACAAAACAAAAGGCCATGTTAAAGTTATCTAACTTCAGGCTGGGTACAGTGTCTCATGACTGTAATACCAGCACTTTAGAAAGCCGAGGCTGGTGGATGACTTGAGGTCAGGAGTTTGAGACTAGCCTGGCCAACATGGTGAAATCCCGTCTCTACTAAAAATGCAAATATTAGCCAGACATGGTGGTGGGCGCCTGTAATACCAGCTACCTGGGAGACTGAGGCAGGAGAATCACTTGAACCCAGGAGGTGGAGGTTGCAGAGAGCCGAGATCGTGCCACTGCGCTCCAGCCTGGGCGACAGAGCAAGACCCCATCTTTAAAAAAAAAAAGAGTTAACTGACTTTACGTGAACAGGAATGGGAAGGGTTTTAAGCATTTTAAGCATGCAAATCACAAGGTCCACTTTGTGTTTTAGAACGATCACTCTTGCTGCAGCACAAAATATATGAGAACCAGGAAGTACTGTAACCAAGGGGACCAATTAGGTTGCTGAGGTCATCCAAGCGGGAGGTGACCCTGACCTGAGGAGGAGGGTGACAGCATGGACAAAGAAAAAGAGAACAGACTTAGGAGCTATTTAGGAGGAAGTGTCAGCAGGACTTGGCTATTAATTGGAGGGCAAAAGAGAAGGTGCAATGGGCTTGGGTGAGAGAGAGGAAGTTGGTGGCATTCCCAGGAATATGGATAAAGGAGAAGGAGCAGGTTTAGAGGTGGTGGAAGGAAGCAGGTGCTTAGTCTGGAGCAGGCTGAATTTGAGGCACCTGTGGGACATTTCAGAATTGGGAGAAGGGCACAGGTGGCACACAGTGGAGATGGTTTCAGAGCTAAGTCTTCACATTTCACAATTTGCCCAATCTTCTACCGTCACCCACAGCTACTATTATATCCAATATCAGATGGTTTCCATTTAAAGCTGATATACTCATTTATTAGATTATGTCTTTTAGATTTGAACGAAGATTGTACTTCTTTTAGAAAATTTGTCGAGTTTCTAGTCCCAGAGAGCCCCTTCGTGTTCATCTAGTGTCCAGTGTTCTGCCTGTTCTATATGAATTGTCTCTTGGCAGGTTGGGCATGAGCGTAGGAGTTAGCTTCTGTATACTATACCATAAACCAACTGTGAAATGGAAACTTTTAGTTACCACAATCATCAAACATGATTTATTTCATACATGGACATCTCGGGTTGCACCAATAGACCCAATAAAAGCAGGAGAATTTTACAGTAGAATAGTTCATTTAATGTAACTTTTTCTCCTAGCCTAAACATTTTTCTGGTTTTTCCTAAAGCTTATTATTGTTCTTTCTTCTGTGTTTCCAAAAAGGTTGTTAAAGCAAATATGGTTATCTCAGAGCTCAGAAGGCGCATTAGGGAATGACCAAGTGCCCCTTGCAAGGGGTTACTTCATACAAAGGTGATGCCATCTATTTGGAGACAGAGCAGGTTGCACGGTAGCAGAATAGAAGGATTTCTTGTGAATGGATTATCTACAGTATCTTATTTGGAGTAGGGATTGGGGTCTATTGGACAATGGAAGAAGAGAAAATCTTTCAAAAGAGAATAGGTACCCCTCCCTGTGTAGAGAGCTTTAAAATGCACCCCCACCCCCGACATGCAATTGAAAACCCTTTGACTCACATAAATCATAGGACATTGGAGCTAACTTGGAGAATACCTTGGGCAATGGAATGCTTATTGTGCCTGGCAGAGCAGGGAAGGTTTGGTACCCCTTTGGTGCCCCTCTGGCCACCTCAGGGCAAGGGGTAGAGACTGTTGGGGAGAAACTTCAACTAAAGAAGGTCTGGTTGCACTTGTTTCACATATAGATAGTTCATTTGAAAGTACTGCAGGTCTAAAAAGTACCCTGTAAACCTCTGATTTACTTCAGTTATCTCTGAGCTCATCCAGCCAGTTGCAGGGGTAGACCAAGACTGACTCTTTGAATTCCCAGGCTGTCTCTCCTCAGATAGTGAGATGCCCCTTGGCTTCTCAGCACATAAAAAAGAATAAGTTGATCAACATCCTGTGCTTCCAAGTATTCTGCCTTAAACATTTGCTTTGTTGCATTGTGGATAATTATGAATTTAATAGGCGACTGATTAAAAATTAAATGGGCCACATGGCTCTCTGATTTTGCAGGCAGTTTGATGGTTATTATGAATACTCTCCCACATGCCTCATGGAAAATAAACAAGTATGATAGGTTGAGAAGAATGTTTAAAGATGTTATCTTTGGTTCAAGGGACTACTAAATGGCCCCCCTCATCTGGAATCTTGGATTCATAATGACTAATTTTGTATACCCTAAAGATGCCTCAGCCTTTCTCCACTTGTTAATATGGAGTGAAGTTCTCTACAAATGTTGCATTTTTCTCAAGGACCTAATTCAGAAGTGTGAGATTGGTGACTCCACAGAGATATTATTAGAATATAATTTATGCAGGCATAAGTTGCAGGAAATCTACTCTCTGGTACCTTTCTTTTAAAATTGTTCAATGTAATATTTTATTATAGTTGTTCCTTTGGTCATCCTTTCTGGTTAATTTTGTCCTCTATGTTTTCTGACACATTCCTCTTCATTGACCCAGATAACTCAAGCTAGAAGGACAAAGGGAGATAAATGGAGCTAGGTATAAACAGGTACAAGGGGTGAAAAGGAGCAGAGAGGGAACTCTACCTGTTTAATGTTGGAGGGACCAAATAGAAGTTTGGGAAAGGATCAGGAGACCTAGGCCTACCAGCCTTAGGCAACTCTCTTAACATCTGTTTATTCAGGTATTCGTGCTTGTATTTATTCTGTATAAATGCATTCAGTACCTACTAAATTCCAGAAACTAAGTATGGAGACATAAGCATGAATTAAACATGATCCTGCCCTCAAAGACTTACACTTAGGTGGCAGAGACAGATGTGGAGATAAATAGCACTCAATGTCCTAAGTTCATCAAATATCAACTCACTGCTATGGAATCACAGAGGAAAGAGCAGGTCAGTCTCCTTGATAGAGTCAAGTGAGCTCACAGACTAATGATGGTAATTAAAATGGAAAGGCAAGGGATGATAAGATTGTCCCCCCAAGGGGACAATCCCCTAAGGACTCTAATGGGTTTTTGTTTTCTTAGACAAATCTTTTGCTACATTCAATAACCATAAGGTGTACTTCTCATATGTATTAATAACTTTGTAAATTAATATATTCTTAGCTCAGGCCTCAGATATTTTAACATGCAAAATTATTATCTGTTTATATTAAATTTATTGTAATATTTGTATAGATTGAATACCTGAGTCGGAATACAAGATGTTTTTCTATGAAAGCCACCCTAAGCATCTTCGCATTTAAGAACACATGTTCATTGTAGTGTCTGTTCTTTATGGGTTTTTTCTTTCTTTCTTTCTTTCTTTTTTTTTTTTTTTTTTTTTATTTTTGGAGACAGGGTGTTGCTCTGTCACCCAGGCTGGAGTACAGTGGCATGATCATGGCTCACTGAAGCCTCGACCTCCTGGCTCAAACAGTTCTCCATCTCAGCCTCCTGAGTAGCTGAGACTACAGGCACGTGCCATCACACCTGGCTAATTTTTTTTTTTTTTTTTCTAGTAGAGACCAGGTCAGGCTGGTCTCAAACTCCTGAGCTCAAGGGATCCTCTCACATTGGCCTCCCAAAGTGCTGGGATTACAGGCATGAGCCACTGTGCCCAGCCTCTTCTTACATCTTTTATCTTCTCTCTATCTTTGTTATTCACACAGGAGGCACTATGAAAAAGTAGTTCAGCGTGTAGGTTGTAGGCTCAAATCCTAGCTACTATTAATAGTTGCATGATCTTTAGTAAAAAGCTTTACCCCTCTGTCTCTTAGGTTTTTCATCTGTAAAATTGAGATAATTATAATATCCACTTCACAAGTGCAAAGTTAGAGGAAGCACAAACCAGAAGACCACCCTCACTCTGACACCAGTTACAGGTTTGGGAGCCTTAAGATCAGCCTTATGTTTGATAATTTGCTGGGAAGATTGACAGAACTCATTGTAAGTTGTTATACTCATAGTTACTGTTTATTGCTATGAAAGGCTACAGATCAAAATCAGCTAAAGGAAGAGGTGCATGGGGCAAAGGTCAGGACATTTCCAAATGTGGAGCTTCCAGTTGTCCTCTCCCCATGGACAGTATTTCTTTCCTTGTATTGATGTGTGACAGTACCACACAAAGTACTGCTAACCAGGGAAGCTCACCTGAGCTTTGGTGTCCAGAATCTTTTCTGGGCTTCCACATGGCTGACATAAGTATCCAGCCCCTTCAGAGGTTAAGCCCATACCTATGTGACTCAAATGCTGCACCATAACTCACATCCTTAGACTTTTCCCTTATGGCCCAAAGCTCTCAGGCAAATAAAGATACTTTGATCAGGTAGGACATTACAAGGGCTTAAGCAATTGCTTCCCGAGGACTGAGGGCAAAGACCATACCTCTCTTTGGGTAAGGTTTAAATTTTTTACTACACAAAGTTACTTAAGAATTAAATAAGATAATGTATACAATGTGATTACATTATTACCTAGTATGAAATAAATGTTTTATATATATACAGCTATGATTATGAAACATCCTTTTGATTACCTAATATGTACCTAATATCATAATAGCTACTGTAGGAAATTTTGAAAAAATGAACAAGATGTAGTTCATAGATCTTACAAGAGATATACAAGAGTTCAAACAAAAGCCGAATGAGGTGAGTACCATGATAAAGAAACAAGCAAACTGTGCTGGGACCTGCAAAGGGCAAGGTTACTTCTAGATGGGGCTTAAGGAACCACCTCAGGAGAAGAGCACCTGTGAGCTTGGCTGTGAGAGATAGGTAGGATTTCAACATGAAGAGGGAAGGACATTCCAGAGACAGGGAAGCAAATGCCCAAAATTAGAGATGAGAAAACAACGGCACCTTCAGGAAGCAGAGAAGGGCTGCCATGGTCACCTGTGGAAGTGACAGGAGAAGGAAATGGAACAGGTAGGGAAAGACAGACAAACCAGCTGGAGAGAGATTTTCGGCATTGTACTAAGCACTTTATGCTTCGTGTTGTAGACTATAGGGAACCAGTGACAATTTTGGGCTTGAAGAAAACCGTGAAAGAAAATGTACTGTCCCTGTTATAATTCCAGTCTTTGAACACCCTCCCTTCCAATAACCCACCTTCACTTTGCCTGGCCAGTTACAATTCAGCTGAGGTATGACCTCTGTAAACATTTCCATTATAGGACATGGTATACCCCATTGAGACTGTTTATCTCTGCTGTGTACAACTGTTTTGTCATTTATGTATACTTGCTGTCTTGTTCAGAATAAGCACCTTATGATAAAAGTGGAGGGAAAGAAGGAGGAGGGGAGAGACATGGAATCTTGAAATATATCTACAAAGAATTTAAGCATAAAAAACAGATATTTTAAAAATCTATATTTCTAGTTAAGGAGAAACTAGGACAGGCAGGAAGCAAGTAGTAATGCCTAAGGTAAGACAAAATCTTATAACTGCATTGCAGTCTTCTCAAGATGCCTCAAGGCTTTAAGAAAAAGAACAAGTATAATAATAATAAAAGAAACAGAAGAAGAATAGCTTGCTCATTTAACATTTATAGAGCACTTCCTAGGAGACCAATATTGCTCTGTTTGATTGATATGAAGCCAATTAATTCTTATAACAAATTAATGATGTAGGTACTCCTACTATCCCCATTTTACAGATGAAGAAATTTAGTCACAGAGAGGTTAAGCAGATTGCCCCCCAAAATCCTGATAACAATACCAGAACTATCAAAAATTAGGTCATGCCAAATTCATTAAATTGCATTTGAATAAAAGACACTCATAGAGTTGAAGACTGACCCAGTGTTGGGTTGTAACTTTAGTTTCTTTTGTTGGTTGTAATAAAGGGTAATTTTCTTTTCATCTGAGGCCATTTGCTCCCATGTCGGCACTCTAACGCATGAGCACCCATGAGGATGGTTATGTTTGAAGGACTACATGCTGACCTGTTCTGGCTGAACAAGTTACACTTTTTTTTTCAAGACCAGACATCTAGGAGGCTTTTTATTGACTCAGAACAAAAGCAGCCCAGTGGTTTAAGTGGTCTGTGTAGTAATCACCCAGCGAGGCTCCGGCACAGAAAAAAAATCTTTCTGGCCTCTATTCTGCCTGTACACAGAAAGACCAGCATGAGGCTTTAGCGGGTGTGTAAGCTCTCAGAACGCTGGTCTTCAAGGGTGGGGTGTGTTTTCATTCACTTTCTCCGTTGGGTGTCATGTACAAATTCCCTTTAAGCCCACCATTTCATGTAATTTAAACTGCTACCTACTGGATTTTCTCTCCTCCCTTTTCCCTTTCCTCTGTCAGAACACCTAGCTTAGGCCTTTATTTACAAGAAAGAGAAAAGACCTCTTCTTGTCCTCGAGGGGAACTAGCTAAGAAGCTTCTCTGTGTCTCAGTCATTCTTCAGTTTATCAAATGAATCTTAAAATAACCCTGCCCTAGATTGAGACCATCTTGGCTAACATGGTGAAACCCCATCTCTACTAAAACTACAAAAAAATTAGCCGGATGGCAGGCGCCTGTAGTCCCCCCTACTCGGGTGGCTGAGGCAGGAGACTGGCATGAACCCGGGAGGTGGAGCTTGCAGTGAGCCAAGATCGCGCCACTGCACTCCAGCCTGGACGACAGAGCGAGACTCCATCTCTAAATAAATAAATAATTAATTAAATAATGAAAAACTAAAGTAAAATAAAATAAAAACCCTGCCCTGTGAAAATTCCAGCAAAACTAGGTAACCATAAATATTTTTTTTTTGAAGTCCCAATGATAAATTCCATTAAAATGACCCACAAAATAGTGAAACACCAGCCTTTAAAGTGAAGGGCACTGTCACATAAATGCTAAACAATAAGTGAACTATTGACCGATGCATTTAATCACTAAGACAGACCTAAGGCCCAACAGAAATATGGGTCCTAAGAATCTGTGTGAGCAGAAAGAAAGAGCAATTTGACAAAATTCTCAGATGAGCCAAAAAGCAATAAATACCACTTTAGACTTGGCAATGATTTGCTTTTTGCAAATATGATGAGTTAAATTTACAGGCCTATTTTCTGTTTAAGTATGGTAAGTATGAAAGAAAAATGTTATTTCTTTGCAGTGATTAATAGTCCTTCATAAATAGGGTGACAAATGCCTTTAATAAGCTGTTAATAAGTGGAATTATCCAATTCTTAAGATAGAAGAGACCCTAGGTCTCATTTCGCTCCCTTTCCTAAGTTTGCAAATGAAGAAACAGAACTCCAAGTACAAGTTTGGAAGCCCAGGTTCACGGAAGTAATCATAGCAGAACTAGCACTGGGATTCAGGCTCAGCTGTGGAATTACAGACAGTTTCTTCAACTGAGAGAAGGTTAGAGTGCCCTCCTGTGTCCCTATGTAGAAATTCTTTAGGTCTTTACAAAATTTAAACTAGCTTTAATCTCTTCATCAATTTTCCTGCACTGGGTCAGGGACCAGGCATTTAGGTCCAAAGACAAACTCTGCAGTCACCGTGTTATTGAAAGTACATGAGCAATGCACTTGACTTGTTTAATCAGTAAGGACATAGAACCAATAATATCATCCCTAGAGTATCTTTGTGTACACTGAGGTCTGACAGACCTGGGTCTATGTCCCAGGCAGCCACATGCAATCTTTGCAACCCTGAGCTAGTTGCAAAACCAGTCTGAGCCTCAGTTTCCTCATCTGTAAAATGAGATCATGTAAGTAAAATGCCCAGCCTGGCATTAGGTACATAATAAGCACTCAGTAGATTGAAGTTGTTTCAGTTATTTTCAGACAAGAGCTCCCACCAGGGTTATAAAAAAGTTAATGATGAAAGAGCTGAGGTAAAAACACGAGGGAGATAAACTGAATGTCTTCAGGATGCTTTTAGTTACTGGATGAAAAGGTTTCCATGAGTTCCAGGGGCAGAAGAAAGGGAGAGAGAATTTTTAAAAGAGGTATGTACTGAATATGTGATTCCTGAAAAATGAATTTCTTCTTCAGATGGGGAAATTTCAATGGACCTAAGCCACATGGCTTGACCACAGGTAGAAGCTCTCTCTCAAAGGTAACACCTGGCACTAAGGGGCCAGCAATTTTTTTTTAAAGTCTCTGTATGAAAGAAAATATTGGAAAACCAGATTCTATTTATGTCATTGACGCAGGTGTAGAAGTCTTTATTTATTGAGAGGGTAACCATATTAAAATCAATTAAGAACAGAGGTGAAAAACAATAGCTGGAGGAATCCATCCTTTGATTTTAATTTCCTTCAACTCTTCATGAAACAAGCTATCTCCGCTACAGTGTTCAGCAAAATTGCAGTAAATCAAGTCCTTTTGCCAAGTGAACTTTCAAAAGTTCTCTCCCCCTCTGACCTTAGCTAATTTTCAGTTATCCTTTCCCTACGTGTGGAAGGGAGATGTCGTTATTTATTATATAAGGAGACTTGACCTTTAAATGTCAGTGGAAGTGTAGAGTCTGGCCATTCTGTCTGTATCTTCCACCAGCTTACAGGAGAATTAAGGGAAATAGTCCAATAGCATGCAAATGGGGAAGAAGGAGGGGTAGAAGGAACACATCATCTATGCCACCATCTTTTTGTTATATACCAGGGAAAAGCAAAGGGAGAATTGGGCTGGCCTCTGTTATTTAAATACTTATTCTAGATAGGACAATCACCAAGAGGTTTATGTAGATTATTGTACTGCAAGAGCTCATAAAAGGCTGCTCAGAGTTTGTGAGGCTTACCCCTGAGCCCCAGGGGCTTGCTTACCCTTTCCCGTTATCTTTTACCTTTAAATAAGGCAAATGCAGCACAAGGCTGAGGCATTTAATATTTATAGAAAGTTCCTCATCAGACTCATCTATGGCTGTGGAGGAGCAGAGTCGGAGTCTCTGAGCCTCCACAGTGATGACCTGCTACATTCTACACTAGTGCAGTGCTATTCTGGGCAACATGAATCTTAAGCTGGATGCTTTGTGGTCGTAAATTTTTAGTCAACTAATGAAAAGATATTCCCGGCCTCATCCTTGAAAGTCACCTATTTGTATGGATTATCTGAATACTACATTTTCTGGCTATTGTAGTTACTTCAATAGTATCTGTGGGATGCTCTATTCCTGATGTTTGTCTCATTTTCTACTTCGTGGTTTTGTGACTTTATACATCATTGTCCTTCGAATGCCCCCAGATCGATATATCTTGCTTCTCGATGCTTATGTTGCTAGCTCTTTGGGTAGGGTTTTAATTCCAGTACACCATGAAAAAAATTCATTCATATAGGGGTCTCTTTTAAGGGGTTCATCTCAATCGAGAGAAAGCTTTCTCTTGTACTTTCCCACCTCCTTCACCCCTTTGTGTGGTACCACCCCACTCCTCAGCTAGGTCTACCCCTGCTCGGGGACTCTGGTGCAGGCACCAGGTGAGATGAAGCCAGGAGGCAAGGTCCACAGAGCAGAGCCCCTTGAGGAATGGGGCCTCAAAACAGGGCTGAACTGAGACACGTGTGCTTCAGACAGCTTAAGAATAGGCTACCCCTTCAAGTTGTCACTTTAAAAATATTTACTCCTCATTTGGTAAAAGATGTAGAAGTGAAAGTGTTCTGCAGCTTTGAAATTTTTCTATTAGGTTTGCCTCCTTTCCTGAGTCTCTCTTCTGAGCCCTGCAGCCCCTCTGATCCCCTCCCTTCCCCTTTGATTCTCAGCCTCCTCAGCCTTCACTCCCAGCTTCTCAACCTCTCTGTCTTTCCTCAGCAGATCCACTGAGGTCTTTCCAAGAGTCTGTCTCTACATTGGCATACCCCCCACCCACTGCTTAATACTGCTTCAAGTATGTCAAAAGCTCTTAAAGCCAGAGATGAATATTGCAGTTGTGCTCAGCAAACAGAAGATACTACAGCTACCAGGATTCCGTGTGCTTAGAGGAGAGTGGTGATTAAAAATGACTCTTTTTTTTCTTATCACATGTTCACATTCAAGATAAAGAGTTTACTCTGTGCACTGAAGAGAGCTTTTTTGTTTGTTTGTTTGTTTGTTTGTTTTAACATCTTGCCCATTTCATAAGGAGTCGCTGGTGAAAACCTGCAGCAACTGGGACCAAATTTGCAGTTTATCTGAGCAATATCTTAACATCCCTTGTAGACTGGTCCCTTTGGTCACTGCTCTGTGGGTGTGCCCCCCAACATGGCTGTACCTGGAAGCCCATCGTCCTGGCAGAGCTGGCTGCTGTCGTGAGTCAGGAAGATGTTCTACAGGGAAGCGAGCTGGTGATGGTCTGCATGGGAAGTCAGAGCTGGATCCCTCCGGCTGGGCCAGTGCTCTCTGAGGGGCCAGAGAGGTGTTCTGGCATATCCTCATCACTGTCTAAGTCTGAGAGTGGACATTGATGCTGAAGGAGGAGCAGCTCCTAAATGGCTCTTCTTCCAGAAACCTGGCCTTGCTGATTTTGCCTGTATTGCCTATATGCGTATTGAGACATATGTTTTCAGCCGTTTGTAAAAGGAAGTAGTGGTTTCTCTAAACCTCAGGAATATATTCAGAGTTTTTAATCAGGTGAACTTGAGTGGGAATGTTTTGACTGCCTTCGTTTTAGTACATTTGAAAAAAAATGTTGAATTTCTTAAAAATCGTAGGTTATTAAAATGCAAGCACTTTTAGCAAGATAATGTGTTTGAGGGCCTAAATCTCATGTCTTTAACCCATTTTCTAAAAAAAAACAAAAACTTGTTGAAACATTTTTAATAGAAATTCTTTGAAGACAGGGTCTCTGGCTCTCTGTAGATCAAATCATAAAATCTTCTTACGGTAGTCTCTTTTTATCTGCAAGTCGTATGTTCCAAGGCTCCCAATGGCTGCTGAAACCATGGATAGAGCCAAACCCTATACATCCTGTGATTTTTCCTGTACATACATGCCTATGGTAAAGTTTAATTTATCAATTGAGTACAGTAAGAGATTAACAACAATAACTAGTAATACAGTAGAACAATTATAACAATATGCCAGCATCACTGCTGTCACACTTTGGGGTCATTCTTAAGTAGAATTAGGGTTCCTGGAACACCAACATTGTGATACTGCAACAGTCATGCTTGGCCATGCTTACGTCTCTAAGAAGTCATCATTAATATTTTCAGTTTGTAGAAAACATACAGAAAAACTTCTGAAAATATTACTGGTTCTGCTGTCTACATTAGGGAAAGATTGTCTGTTGATGGTTATATTGTGTCTATACTGTCTACATTAGGGAAAGATTGTCTGTTGATGGTGTTTGAGTGTTGTAATGATAATTGAGATGGCTAAGTGACTAATGGTTGGGGAACCTCTACCAAATAAATACGCTAGACAAAGGGATGATTCACATCTTGGACTGGAAGGCCTGTGGGATGGCAAAACACTTCATCACACTCCTCAAAATGGGGCACAATTTAAAATTTATGAATTGTTTATTTTTTAAATTTTCCATTTAATAGTTTTGGACCACAGTTGACTGTGGCTAACTGAAACTGTGGAAATTGAAACTGCAAATAAGAAGGGACTACTATATTTTCTCAGAAAAATTCAACTCTTTAAAATTGATTAACAACTCATGAGGTTGACATCTCTGAAACCCTCAAAGATGGACTGGCAGTGATGAGGGAGGAGGAGCTATTGTTTAGCTGGACATCTCTGATTCCAGTTCCATCAGAAAGGGGCATCTGTTCTCTCTTCTTTTCCTGCTTCGGAGATGGGAACAAATTACTCTTTTTCTTGGCTTGAACACTTATATCTTTTATCTTTTTATAAGCATGATACTGCTTTCTCTTCTGCTGTTTGCACAGATTGTCTTCTGACCTAGTTGAGCCTTTACTGCTGCCCAGACACCTTCTGGTAGCTAGCATCATATGAATTACTTAGCTTTATTAAGATAAAGTGTGAGCAAAGGGTTTTTTTGGTCTTTTGTGTTTGGGCACCTTTAATATCCTTTTGCTGTTGCTGGGCAGGAAAGAGTCTTTGCAGCTGAGATCTTATTAATTTGCCTAGAATATTTTTTTAGTTTATATATTTTATATTAATTAGGAAAACTAAATTTGACATTCAGTGCAATTTTATGTAGCATCAGCTCTAGTGGGTAACTGGAAAGATAGCTGCACCTGGATTTTTTGCAAGCTGCCTGCATTACTTTGACCTCACTTGACAAAGTATAGGCTAATAGAGGCAAAATATGCAAATTACAGACATGTGACCTAAAATTCAGACTGAAATAAAATAGACAAGCTTTAATTGAACACTCTGACTATTCGTTATAGAAAATACATGCACATCCAGTATATGTTTTTAGCCCAAGCTTACAATGGACCAGACCATCTTAGTTTTGATAGAAATAATATTATTTAGGTCTTGATAAAAATTTGGAGCTTACATGGAATATAGACGACTCTTTCAAAAATGAACTCAAAATAATATTCGTATTTAAAAGAATTTTTTAGAGAATAATTATTATCTATTAGAAGTTCTCTATTGATATTAGTAAAAATATTTCCAAATAAGTGAAAAGTGGACTTTTTTCAAACTGAATAAGAGAATTTTCTGGATTTCATTTCAGATGGGCATGCACATAAATACTTTGGTAACTGAGAGGAACTTAGCTCCAAACACCTCTGTAGATATTTCATCCAAACTCTTGCTGTCCAAACATTTGCTATAACAACTTATAAGATTTGTTTTATCCAGAATTCACTACCTAAATAAAAAATCCCATTGTGGGAGCTAGCAAAAACATTTAAGTTGCAGGTACACCTTGGCAAAAAGATGGAGAATGTGTTGCATCCATAGTTCAGCTACCCTCCCAGCAGGCACGAGCTGTGCATTAGTGCTCTCAGCTTACCACATTATTGAGTGAAATGTCTTCTAAAAAAAGCAAACAGCCTGTGAATAAAACAAGCACACTCGAGAGGCCTAAAAAGAAAAATTGGGTGATAAAGCATATTGAGAGAGATGAACTAACATAAACTTGGCCATGCTTACATCTCTAAGAACTATGCATTAATATTTTCAATTTGTAAAAAA
Organism: Rhinopithecus bieti; assembly: GCF_001698545.2. Classification (NCBI taxonomy): domain Eukaryota; kingdom Metazoa; phylum Chordata; class Mammalia; order Primates; family Cercopithecidae; genus Rhinopithecus; species Rhinopithecus bieti. Next base: position 2,401,238 of record NW_016803392.1, read on the forward strand.
AAAAATACAGAAAATTTTCTGAAAATATTACTGGTTCTGCTGTTTATATTAGGGAAAGATTATCTGTGGATAATTACATTGGTGTTTGAGTGTTTTAATGATATTTGATATTTGAGAAAACTGATAGGGTTTTTTTGATGGGTTGGGAAGACATTACTGTTTTTTCTATTTCAAATAATGGATCATACAGGCTTCTACTCTCAAAAAATCTGTGATTCAACATATTTTGGCAACAGGTTGTATTTGTTTTCCATAAAATCACTTGATGACATCTAATTTTATATTTTAAAATAAAAGTTTAAGAACATCCTCAGAATTTTCTCTCTTATACTTTCAAATTGTGTAGTCACTGTATTTCTTTCCAAGTACTGACATAGGAGCAGATTAGAGATATTAACAATTTATAATTTTAGTTTTAGTGCCAATTTGAACTTCAACTGTAGAATACTATGATCCAGACTTACTCTTTGGATGTCGATTTTGGGTGTAACCTAAAATAAATGACGTAAATTACAGACTTCATTTTTCCTAGCCCTAAATGTTAACTGCCACGACAGATCCTCAAATATAAATATTTTCTGAGGTTTCATGGCTTTATTTAGAAACCAGAATTATTTGTTTCTCAGATAGTATCATCCAAATAAAAGATGACACAAATTTCTTAATAATTAATAATAATAACATGTTTGAGCTCATTCTATTAGCCAAGGACGACTCTGAGTGCTTGCCTGAGTTAACTTGTTTAGTCTTCACAACAAACCAATGAAGTTAGTACTGCTGTTGTCCACGTTGTGCAGATGAGGAAACTGAGGCCCAGCATTTTATTCACATAACTAGTAGGCAGTAGAGCCAGGATTATGAACTCAGGCAGCCTGGCAACAGACCCTGTGCCCCTAACCACTGCGTGGACACTCCATTTAGCTTATTCAGAGCTATGGTAATTCATTAAGTTAGGTGTCAGGACTCACCATTTGTAAAGTTCTTCTTTCTTAACTAGTATCTTTCAAAGTGCAAGTCTGGGTCCTTTGGGACTGCGTAGACAGAAAAATGATTTGTTGGTGGTCCTGGAAATTGTGAGTGAGAATACTTAAAAAGATTACTGGAAAAGAAGGAACTCAGTGGTTCCAACCCATTAGTGTTCTAGGGACAGGGGATGGGAATAGAACCTTCGAGTACTGGGTCACCTTGTGGATGGGAGGGAAATGTTGCTGGAGGCACTGAGAGGCAAGCCAATTAAGGTTAAAAAGAGACAGGGTCAAAGGTTCTGCCCAGATAAGCCAGGAACCTCAGTCTAGGGCAGTGGTCTATCTCAACCTTTTGTTCATAATCACTCCCCGAAGGAGTCTTTTTAGGCATTTCTATTCCTTATTTCCCCCACTCCTCCTCTGTGAAATTGTAACACTCAGATATATCTGTACTTTGTACATAGAAGAGTAAGATTTTTCGCCCCCTAAGAACAAATTTTTTCGATGTCAGTGCTTAGAGGCACAGATACACTGAATGGTGTCAATACACATGGGGTGCGGAGAGTGGGATCAGTGAAACACCTGGAGGAACTAATGGGCTTCAAAGTTAGAAGGACTTAGAGACAGGAGAACCTAAGGGAGGTGAAGACAGGAGGTTTTCTTAAATATGTGAAGTCAGGAGTTATTTTACTTGGGGTGACCATCCTCACCTCCCCAGATGGGGAGTTTCTCTCTGTCTTCTTATGCTTCACTTAACTCTTGTCTCAATCTTCCCTCCATGGCTAGAAGTGTGGTCATCCTATAATCTGAAATGCCATTGTACTGTAATGAAATGTATCATTTCATAGTGTGTGTTTTGAATTCTTTTTATTTAGAAACCAGGTTCCCAAGAAGCTAGCTTTAAATTCTTTTTATTTGAGTTAAGAAAATGGCAACTACTCCAATTTGCAAGAAATGGGTAATGAAAGTGCTTTAACTAAAAACTAGTATGCACTCATTTGAGATCTCTAATCCCCAAATGACAGCCCTCTGAAAGAATCAAGCAGTAATTTGTGTTCCAGATAAAGAGCAAACTGATTGTGCCTGGTCTCACGAGGCCAGCTAGCTCATTTTTTCCTACCTTACCTCTCAGATAATCTAACACCACCTAGGAGGCAATAACTATAACTAACAGTGAGCAAAAATCTTGCTAACCTTTTCCCATTCAAATCTCTCTCTTCCCGTGTGACTTTGCTGCCACGGGGACTTTATTCTGAGCTCTGTAACCCAGCGCACATCCCAAGGACCCTAATAAACCTTAAGTAACCTAATCTAATCACATACTAGGAGGCATGATAAGGAAACCAAGGCCTCCCAATATTTTCTTCTTCACAAACAAGCTGTGGTGACTTAATTGTTTAAAGGGCAGGGTGTATCTTAGAACAAAAGGAGTGATAAAGAAAGCATCTACCAATATGTGGGAAAGGCACTTCACCAGATTATTATGTGAAGGTTTGAAAGTACTAGAAGACCAACCAGAGAAGACCATGCCCAGAAGTCAGAAAACTTTTGGGAAACTATAATCTTAACATTTGTGGCTGTAAGTATCAAGCCTGGGTATACATTACGATCAGCAAGAAGCTTGTCGACTTTCATCCCAGAGAGATTTTGACTTGGAAGGTTTGGGGTGAGCTCATGAGCACTGGTGGTTTTTAAGAGCGCCCCCTGCTCTGCCACCTCCCAGTGATTCTGATGTGCATCTAAGGTTGAGAATCACTGCTTTACATTATAAAGTGCTTTCACATACATGATTCAGGGTTTTGTATGCATACAGAAAGGAAAAAGAAACATTGTTAATGACTGTTGACTATATAAGAAAATAGGAAGAAATGGGTAGTAATTTTGAAAATGAAAGGATTAGAGAAAAGTCAATTTCTAGAAACTGGAGGAAAAAAATTTCACCTTTCTAAGGGCTAAAATTAGTCCTAGGCTTATAGAACATTAAGGAGGGACTTATATGTCTATATTTACTGCTATATATGGAGTAGTTTTTAGATGACAACAAAATTCTCTGCCCAAAGGAGTCTGAAAACAATCATTTAGTATTTGATGCCAATTACGTCCTAAGATCATATTGCTTCTCCTCTATAAATGAAATACATTGGAGAAAAGGAGAAAAACATTGTTGTTAGTCAAAAGGTAGGTTAGAAAATGTCATATTAATATTTCTATGTGTATTTCAGGACTGTATAGACAGACAATGTACCTCAGCAGGCTCCTAACAGCTTTCAGATAGTTATAATTAATAATTCTGCATGTGAAAGCTGGCAAGTGGATGATCTTAGATATAGCTGAAGGAGAAGTAAAGCCAATGCTGGGCTCTCAGACTGCAAGGGGTGGGGTGCGGGACAGGGGAGGAATATAAAAGTCAGGTTGAAGCATGGCAGAAGTAAAGAAGTAAAAAAGTCAGAAATTAAATTTTAAGATTTTCAATGTGGATGATGACAAACTTAGACTGTGACCAAAAGAGTGGTGGTGGCTATAGCCAACAGAGTGGAGGCTAAGCTGTCATCTCCATGTCAACTAATAAGATAGAGAGGAAAGATGAATCAGGTACAGAAAATAAAATCTTCTAGACCATCAGTATTTAAGGCAAGAAGCTTCAGTTAATCAGCCCTTCACCCTCTGATTTCCGACTAATTAAGAATGACTAATAATAGCAATAATTATAGTTCAGCACTTACTAAGTGTCAGTATTGTTCTAAGCACTTTGCTTATGTTTCAATATTCACAATAATTTTGTGACAATAGGTACTATTGACCCATTTGACAGATGAGGAAACTGAGATATGGAAAAAGTAACTTACTCAATATGGGTTATAAATGCTGGGGAGAAAATATAGACATAGTTGGGGTGAACAAATATTTTACAGAAGGTATCAGCAAAAGTGAACAGAGTCCAGAAAGAGGCCTGCCTATCTGTCTATGTTGCATACCAACAGTTTCCAGGCTGTATGTAGGGGCCTGGTAAGAGATGAGTCTGAAATAATGCATTGGCACCATATTGAAGACAATTCTAAAACCCCAGTGTTGAGTTTGAGCTTTATTTGGAAGGCGGGAAGTGGGAGGAATGTGTCATAATCAAAGCTGTATCTTAAGAAAACTGCCTTTTGAGTATGAACAAATGAAAAAGAGTGAAAGGATCCAAATTAGGGTTTCTGTTTGGTGGTTGGTTGGTTTTTGGTACTATTTGACAGGCAATGAGTGTATCAATGAGAACAGTGGCAGTTGAAAGTTAATGAAAGAGACAGGTTTAATGTATGTTGCAAAGGTCAAATGTAAAGTTTTGGTAACTGGTTAAATGAAGACGGTGAGAGAAAGAGAAGAGTTTAAACAGAATCCAAGATTTCAAGTCTGAGTGACTGGGTAACTACTGGCAGAAATTCAGGAGAGACACTTTGGGGGATGAGAGGGCCAGCAGGAGAAGCTAGACTTTGAAAATACGCACTTTATTGTGTGAGCAGGCCATTGGAGGCAGGCCATAGCAGAAAAATGGGAAGGTAAGTTTGCAACTTACAGGAGTCTGGGCTAGAAAGGAAGCTTTTGGTGTCATCTGCATACTGTGGTAAACTGGGGAGTGGGACTGAATTCTCTGAAGGTGGACAAAGGAAGAGAATACAGAATAGATCCTTGGAAAACATTTAAATTTAGGGACAATAAAGAGGAGTCAGAAAAGCAGACAGAAGGTAAAGGCAGGATGGGAGCACCCAGAAATATGCAGAAATATACACTGAGCACAAGGGAATGGAAGATTCCACAAACAAGCTGACTTGGCAAACCCTCATAGAAAACAAGAAGAATATGGCCATTTGAATTAGAGAGTTGTTAGGATCAAGAGTAGCAACAGAAGGAGAGAAAGTGGACTCAGATGGAAAGGAGTGAGTGTGTCATAGCAGACAAAGGCAGCAGGACTGGCCTACACTTTCAAGAATTTGACAGCACGGAGGAAAGAGAAGACAGTCATGTGTGGAGGAAGGCATGTAAGGAAAAGTACTTTGTTTTAAGACAAAGGGGTACCACTTAAATATGTTTTAGACAGAGATAAAGAAGCCAAAGAGAGAGGTGAGTGAAGGTGCATAGGTAATGCCAGGTAATAGCAGCGAAGATTATTTTAGCTGCAGAAATTACAGTGGGATGAGGTCCTAAGCTGTTTGCTGACTTTATCATAAAACAAGCTAGAATGCATGGAGCTGCTATCCCTACCAATTCCCAAGCAGCAATTCTCTTAGAGAATAAGGCAAGGACCAGTGGTGCAGGGTATTTTCCTCCTCTTCTGAAGAAATGCTAGAATTTTATTCATACATTCCAGGACAGAAGGGGAAGAATCACTGTCTTTAAAGAATAAAATAATTTCCATGAGTTGTAGGGGAGTAATAGGGGAACAAACTTTGATAGTGAATTTGGATTATAAAATATTAGGATTTTCTATTTGTAAGTACTGTTGGCAGATTACTTGGCTTATAAATATTGTATGGGCAGGAAAGGGGGGACATTGTTAGCCTGTTTTCCAAAAGAAATAATTTAATGTACTTAGGCAGTTAAATGTTATTTCACCCACTCCATATGATGCAAAAGCTTTCTGGAAAATAAAGAAGTAGAACAGGAAAAAATATTGATAGTGGTTAATAAGTGATGGTTGGCTTTGGCTGCTATAGGCCTATATAGGGCAAGTGCTTTAAAACATTCAGCAGTCTGCTTCATTGTTCTGTCCTGTCCTGTCCTGTAAAGGGGTTGGAGGGATGCAGGGATGGTGCTGGGCACAGGAGGTCAGAAAGCATAAGGTGGGGCCGGAGAAATGAAGAGAGAACAAAGAGGTAAAAAAAGACTCTGTTCCTAGGAAATATACACGCTCTCCTTCTTCTGTGGGATGATCTGGGTACCATGTATGTCCTTGTGTATTCAAAATGATCCCTGGGGTCCCATTGCTGTTACATTTCTGCACAGTCCTCAGGCACAGAGAAAAGTGTTGGAGGTTGTTAGCACATCTCCCTCTGGAGATGAAACTGCTCTCAACACCAACAGGAGAACACCAGAGGGGATTTGTCTCTCCTCTACGCTTGGATAATGGCTATTCCCGAATGCCCAGGGAAGAATTAAGTTCAGTATGTGCCTTGCACTATATAACACACTCAATCCTGAACAGCTGGGCTGTTAATGCAATTTAAAAAGAAGAGAGAACTCGCTATTCACCATCTATATCTAATGTATTCATAATAAATCTCTCAATGAGGAGGTATAAAAATTTCCTGTTGCTGTACAGCCAAAGGAAGCAGAGCATTAGGCAGGTATCCAGGGAGCCTCATTAACAGAGATAACCACTGTGGAAAATCCAGGGGGACTTGTTCCACATTTCTATTAGTAATGGCAATTTTTCTTACCTGAAATATGCTGGTAATTTTCTCACTTGCAAAATTCAATTTGCCTAAGGATGAATAAATAGGTCTTTTCTTAATACTTACTGGATAGTCTCTGTGTTCCAGATGCCACATAAAAGTAAAGCATTATTTGAATTTATTTTTTTTCCTTTTTCACTTTATTTCTTAGGAAACAAAACACTGAAGTCATCACAGAATTATTTGTTTTCAAGAAAATTGAAATAATATAAAATGGTAGTGTTTTGTAAAATTTTGCATTATGTGTGAAATACCTACACTAAAATTTAGAAAAATGGAAAATGGATGACAGTGAATGAGTATGAATACAGGAATTCTGATGGTAATATGGGGGGTAGTGGTTAAGAACAAGGTTAGTAGTGCCAAAGCAAAGGCATTTTCCTTCTAGATTTTACTTGCAAAGTGAAGCCACCTCTGTGGAGTCCCTCACCTCAGAGCCAGTCACAGCACTAACCAAATTAGCTTCTGCATGAGTTAGTGGATAATAGACATAAGAATGATTCACCCTGGATAGAACCAATAACCAAAATGAAAGATATTTGCTAAATAAGATGATTTTCATCTAGAAATAGTTACTGTTGAAATATTTTCTCACTATAATTAGGAATGTGCCTATGGTGGTCACTCATACTTCAGAAAAAGATAATCTCTGTCTAGGGGGATTCATGCTTTCTTTCTCACACACCCTGCCCTTTTATTTTTAGTTGACAGTAATAATTGCACATATTTATGGGATACAGAATGATATTTCAATACATGTATACAATGTATAATGATCAAATTCGTGTAATTGGTATAACCATCACCTCAAACATTTATCATTTCTTTGTGTTGTGAACACTCAGAATCCTCTCTTCTAGCTCTTTGAAAGTATACAGTAAATTATAGCCAACTATATTCATCCTACAGTGCTGCAAAACACCAGACTTCATTCCTCCTATCTAGCAACATTTTTTTTTTTTTTTTTTTTTTTTTTTTTTTTTTTTTTTTTTTTTTTTTTTTTTTTTTTGAGAGAGAGGGTCTAGCCATCACCCAGGCTGGAGTGCAGTGGCGCCATCTCAGCTCACTGCAACCTCTGCCTCCCGGGTTCAAGTAATGCTCACGCCTCAGCCTCCCAAGTAGCTGGTACCATGGGCATGCACCACCACACCTGGCTAATTTTTGCAATTTTTTAAGGTAGAGGCAGGGTTTCATCATATTGGCCAGGCTAGTCTCAAACTCCTGACCTGAAGTGATCTGCCCACCTCGGCCTCCCAAAGTACTGGGATTACAGGCATGAGCCACCATGCCCGGTCCTAGCATAATTCTGTAACTGCTAATCAGCCTCTCTAGCCTACCCTCTCGGCTACCCTTCCCAGTCTAATACCCACAGTTCTACTCTCTACTTCCATGAACTTCAAAAGTTTTTTGAGTCCCCACGTATGAGTGACAATATGTAATATTTATCTTTCTGTGCCTGACTTATTTTGCTGAACATAATGTCCCCAGGCTTATTCGTGTTGCTGTGAATGGCAGGATATCATTCTTTTTTATGGATGAATAGTATTCCAGTGTATGTTTATGCCATATTTTTTATGCATTCATTGGTTGATGAATATTTAGGTTGATTTCATATCTTCACTATTGTGAATAGTGCTACAGTAAACATGGGGGGTGCCGGTATCCCTTTGATATACAGCTTTTCTTTCCTTTGGTTACATACCTATTATTGGGGTTGCTGGATTGTATAGTAGTTCTACATTTAGTTTTTTCAGTAACGCCCATACTGTCTTCTATAATGACTGTACTACTTGACATTTCCACCAATAGTTACATACATCTCCACAGTTTCACCAGCATTTGTTATTTTTGTCTTTTTTTTTTTTTATAAAATTGCCATTGTAACTGGGCAGGGATGATACCTCATTGTGGTTTTGATTTGCATTTCCTTGATGATTAGTGACATAGAGCATTGCTTCCTATGTTTGCTTACTATTTATATGGTGGTGGTGGTGGTGTTGTTGTTGTTGTTGTTGTTGTTGTTGTTGTTGTTTTAGACAGGGTCTTACTCTGACCCAGGCTGGAGTGCAGTGGTACGATGTTCGTCATTCACTTCAGCCTCAGCCTCCTGGGCTCAAGCAATCCTCCCACCTCAGCTTCCTGAGTAGCAGGTGTGCACCACCACTCCTGGCTACTTTTTTTGTATTTTTTGTAGAGATAGGGTTTCACACATGTTGCCTAGGCTGGTCTCAAACTTCTGGACTCAAGTGATCCACCGGCTTCAGCTTCCTAAAGTGCTGGAATCACAGTCATGAGCTACCATGCCCATCTGTGTGTCTTCTTTTTGAGAAATGTCTATTTAATTCTTTTGTCCTCGTTTTAATTTGATTATTTCATTTTCTTGCTGTTGAGTTGTTTGAATTCCTTGGATATTCTGGATATTAGTCCTTTGTAAGATGAATAGTTTGTAAATATTTGCTCCCATTCTACAGGTTGTCTTTTCACTCTTGATTGTTTCCTTTGCTAGTGTAGACACTTTTTCAGTTTAATATAGTTCCATTTGTCTGTTTTTGTTTTTGTTGCTTGTGTGTTTGAAGTCTTAGCTATGAAACCTTTGCCTAGACCAGTGTCTTGAAGCATTTCTTCTATGTTTTATTATAGTAAAGTTAAACAATAAAAGAAGAAGAAAGGAGCAAAGAATATACAAAGTAATTAGAAAATAATTAACAAAATGACAAGGAGAAAGTCCTCATCTATCAATAATTGCCTTAAATGTAAATGGTTTAAATTCCCCAATTAAAAGATATGGACTGGCTGAATGGATTTTAAAAGAAAAAAAAAGACACAACTATATACTGCCCACAAAAAACTCACTTCACCTGTAAAGGCACACTTTACAGTCTACTGAAAGTGAGGGATGGAAAAAAATGTTCCACACAAACGGAAACCAAAAGTGTGCAAATTAGCTATATTTATATTAGGCAAATTAGACTTTAAGGCAAAAAAAATAATAAACACAAAAAGAGACAAAGAAGGTCATTATATAATGATAAAGGGATCAGTTCAGCAAGAGGATATAAGAATTGTAAATATATATACACCTAACACCAGAGCACCTAGATATATGAGGCAAATATTATTAGAGCTAAATAGGTAGACCCAGTAGAATAATAGTTGCAGACTTCTTCAGCATTGGACAGATGGATTATCTAGAAAGAAAATCAACAAAGAAACATCAGACTTAATCCGCACTATAGACCCAACAGGCATAACAGACATTTACAAAACATTTCATCCTATCCCTTTGTTGAGACAGAGGAACAGAATGTGCATTTGGACCATTTAATAGCAGTTTTGGCTCATTAAGGTACGAATTCAAAAAGAGGAACATATCAACTAAACTGTGTCGAGCCCATCAAAATGGTTAGCTGATCTGTCAATAAATCATTCCTACTGACTCCGACTTTTACAATAGTAAAATAATAAATATAATTTTTTATATGTTTTAAAAACATAGAAAGTAAGTTGGGTTTCTTGAAATTCTGCCTTTCCTAGAATTTAAATCACTTTCTCAGCATTGTTGAGATAGACACAGTGTTTTCATATCCTCTGTTTCAATGATGGCATGAATAAAGTGGATATATCACAATGAAGCATTCTTCTATAAGAGACACTTAAGCATTATCTCCAGTTTGTCTCTATTATGAATATTCTTTGGCAGACATCTTTGTTTTCCTGGACGTTAGAGTTTATTTCCTCAGAATAGCTTTCCTGAAATGAAATTACTAGAGCAAATTGTATGAATATTTTAAAGCCCCTATTTTCAGCATATTTCTAAATAGCTTTGCAAAAGGTTATTTATTAATTTATCTTACACCAGCAAAATATATGAAAACTATAGTATTACCCCAGGCTTAACAAGCTGCAGCATTACTTTTCTTTGTGTTTTTTTTTTCCTAGCAAACTTGGCAAATCTTGCTACTATTCATTTGCAGTTTTAGTGTGTGTATTTGGTTCTTAATTTTTTGTTTGTTTGTTTTCTCATCAATTGGCTTATTTTTCCCAGCTCCCATCTCATCTGCTTTCCTCACCTTTATTCCTTTGTACAGGCTCACATGATTCATTCAGCTACTGGGTGGATGAAAAGTCCCCAGTGGGGCCTGACCAAACCCAAGCTATCAAACGCCTCGCCAGGATCTCCTTGGTGAAGAAGCTAATGAAGAAGTGGTCTATGACTCAGAACCTGACATTTCGGGAACAGCTGGAAGCTGGGATCCGCTACTTTGACCTGCGTGTGTCTTCCAAACCAGGGGATGCCGACCAGGAGATCTACTTCATCCATGGGCTTTTTGGCATCAAGGTCTGGGATGGGCTGATGGAAATTGACTCGTTTCTTACACAGCACCCCCAAGAGATTATCTTCCTGGATTTCAACCACTTCTATGCCATGGATGAGACCCATCACAAATGCCTGGTTCTCCGGATCCAGGAGGCCTTTGGAAACAAGCTGTGCCCAGCCTGCAGTGTGGAAAGTTTGACGCTGCAAACTCTGTGGGAGAAGAACTGCCAGGTAGGAGGGAAGGAGAGATAAGCTTCCAAGGACGAGAACTTAACTCTTCCTGCTTTTCCCGAATTGCCATCTGTAAAATCACTCAATCCAGGGCTCTTAGGCTGGAGAGTGGATTGTTTGGAACATTAAACATATGCAAACTAGTTCCTGGGCTCTAGGATAGGTTCAAGGGCTAGGGCTAACCTCTGCCAAATACCTAAGGCTTGTCCAGCAAACTGTTTGCCATCTAATTACTTTTAGTGGCCTGGCGAGAACCAACCAAGGCAAAGTTGTAAAATTGGGCCAGTAGGTCATTCCCGTTCTCTATTTCCTGAGGTCCCTTTTTACCCTTCTAGTTTCCCTCAGGGATAGTCTGTTCCATCTTGCCTTCAACTCAGTGTGAGATAATCCCAGCCAAGGTATTGACTGATTAGGAAAAGTATTAGCTGACTGAAACATAGTGATTCATCTCAGGAGTGTTAATATTATAAAAGTATTTGGGTCTTAGAGGGAGAGAGAGTTAAGGAAGGAAGAGCCTGTTGAAGGGGCTCCAGCCCAGGAGAGCATTCCGTAGTTTGCTTAAGTTGAGAAGAGCCTCCCAACCTAGGACCATGAGGGACATGCTCAGGAAGAGGAATGTGGGCCTCAGATGTAGTCCATTCTGATCCCAAAGGATGACAGTAGGAGAAAAGAGCTTCAGGAAAGTGTTTAATTTACACTCTCTTAAAAAAAAAAAAAAAAAAAAAAGACGTATCTCTCATTCAAAGTTACTCACTTGCTCAGCAGATGCATTAACCAAAACATCTTTAAGAGGCAGATATTTTTTAACTCAAGGAGGAACTTTTGATTAAAAATAGTTTAAAGGTCATTCACTTGAAAATATTTATTAAACACCAGGTATCTGCCAAGTAACCTCTAAGGACTAGGGATAAATTAGTAAATAAAATAGACAAAGATACCTTGCCCTAATGGAGCTATCATTCTGGTGGAGGGAGACAAATCATAGATAATAGAGATAATAAACATACATATATGTGTGTGTATATGTGTCACATATATACATATATGTATATTCTCAGACACACATATATACATATATGTATATTTATTCTCTCTCTCCACACATGTGTGTGTACACACACACACACACACCCCCACACACGTAAAGTGTTAGAAAGTGATAAGAGCTATGGAAAACGAAAAGGTCAAGCATGGTAAGAGGGAACCAGGATTCTGTGGGTTGGAGGATTGGTTGAAATGTTTAAAAGGTTGATCAGGAGCACCTTCATTGAAAAAAATGACATTTGAAGGGGTTAATCACATGCATATTTGGGGGCAGAAGAAGCAGTCAGTGCAGAGGCCCAAATGCAGGAGTGTCCCTGCCATCTTTGAGGAAAAGGAGCATGCGGTGTGGCTGGAGAGCAGGTGACGACAGAGTAGTGAGAGGAGGTCAAAGAGGTGGCTGGTGGTCATATGAGCCTAGAAGGCCCTGTAAAGACCCTTACCTTTACTCACTCTAAGCGAGGAGGGTTCTGGCACAGGATGTTGTGGCCTGATTTAGGTCTTAATCAGATCTCTCAGGTTGCAGTGCTAGGAAGAGGCCAAGGTAGGGAGATCCGGCAGAAGTAAGGAACCCAGTGAGACTGTTAGTGGCAAGTGGTCAGATTTTGCATCTGTCAGAAGATAGAGGCGACAGGGTTTCCTAATGGATGCAATTTGAGGTATGAAAGAACGTGAGGATTCCAGGATGTTTCCCAGGCTTGGCCTGAATAACTGGAAATACCAAGTTGTTTTTGCACACCCAGAGAAGTTCTAAATGTCTTTGACACCATAGAGGCTTCATGAGTTAACTCTTAGTAGCTGCTAAAATCTATCTAAACCAGTTTCTTCACTAAGACTTTTGTAAGTGATATTTTGCTAAATATTTATCACACCTCTATCCCACAAGAGTAAGTTTATATCTGTTCATGTCTAACTTGGAGAGATGTTTTTCCCAGTGGAATTTCTCTTTTACAATATGAGATAATAGTAACAACAACTAATGTTTATTGGACCTTTACAATGAGCTAGGTACATGGATTAACTCATTTGATCTTCTCAGTGACACCATGAGATGGGTACTTGTTATTGTCTCCATTTTACAGATGAGGAAACTGAGGTATGGAGACACTAAGTAACTCGCCCAAGAAAAAAATGGGCAAATTTTAAAATCCTGGTTAGTGAGAACCAGGATTCAGTCACATTCTTTCTGGCTTTCCAGAGTTCCTACAGCTTCTCATGCTCCCTGAGGGGTATTTAGGCACATTGGTGTTTTTCAGAACTGGTGTTGTATATCAGGCTAATGAAATACATGGCTTTTATTAATGAGCTGCTATTATCAGAAGATCTCAGAGAATTAGCAGAATGGGAGAAAGGGATGGAGAGCTTTGGAATTTGGGGATTCTGTAAGGTTAAATTTGAGTACAGATATAATGTTATACACAGCCAGGATTGAGATGGGTTGACATATTGCATACTAAACTGCTTACAAATCTGCAGGAGTAAGGGGTATCTTCAGGAATAAAGAATAGTGCAGGCAGTGAATTTCTAACAGTAGAGTGATGATCTATCATAGTTTTTTAAGCAGTTTTTTAACCGTATTATCCAACTACAAATACTTCTAAAGTTATGAAGGAAAGAGACTGTGATGATATCTCGGAAAAAAAGGAGCGCATCATCAGTTTAAATCCTAAGATCCCCTGTGCTCCCTTCTTTCCCTTGTTATTCCTGCCACATCTCTTCTTAAAAGCGAAACAGGCCGGGCGTGGTGGCTCACGCCTGTAATCCCAACACTTTAGGAGCCCAAGGCGGATCATCTGAGGTCAGGAGTTCAAAAGCAGCCTGGCCAACATGGTGAAACTCCATCTCTTTTTTTTTTTTTTTTTTTTGAGACCGGGAGTCTTGCTCTGCCACCCAGGCTGGAGTGCAGTGGCCAGATCTCAGCTCACTGCAAAGCCTCTGCCTCCCGTGTTTTTTACACCATTCTCCTGCCTCAGCCTCCCGAGTAAGCTGGGACTACAGCGCCCGCCTCGTCGCCGGCTAGTTTTTTTTTTTTTTTTTTTTTTTTTGGTATTTTTAAGTAGAGACATGGGGTTTTCACCGTATTAGCCAGGATGTTCTCGATCCTCCTGACCTCGTGATCCGCCCGTCTGCGGCCTCCCAATGCTGGGATTACAGGCTTGAGCCACCGCGCCCGGCCGTGAAACTCCATCTCTACTAAAAATACAAAAATTAGCTGGGCATGGTGGCATGCGCCTGTAATCCCAGCTACTCAGGAGGCTGACACAAGATAATGGCTTGAACCCAGGAGGCAGATGTTTCAGGGAGCTGAGATCATGCCATTGCACTCCAGCCTGGCCTACCAGAGTGAAACTCCGTCTCAAAAAAAAAAAAAAGCTAAACAAAGAGATTTCAAACAGGGGCACCAGTCGTCCCTGCTACTGCCAGGGCAGAGTTAAACTTTAAATATTCTTCATGTAATGAGCCGCCTCACATGTAACCCCCTGCGTATTTTATTACTACAATTTAGTAGAAAGAAGTATGCTACCCTTCAGTCAAATTTCATTTACTTAACATGCAATTACATCATAGGTATATATTTATTTGTACATTAGTGGCTATGGGTTTTGAGGGTACAATGAGTTGGAAGATTTAATCTACATCTTGGAAGTATTTAGGATCTTAATGAAATGGTAAGAGTACATAACACTAGAGAATACGAAACAACTGATAGACAATTGCACGATAAAAGTGCCTCAAATGTTCTGTACTATATGAAGAAGGTGATTTTGTAATAAATCAGTTGAAAAGTAGAACGTAGCATTAAGTCCGTATCCCAGAGGCTCCAAGTAAAAGAATGACCAAAATAAGAGGAGGTCCGTCAAGGAATCATTCTTGAAGGAAATGAGATTTTTAATCTGAGTCTCGAGAGAAAAACTGAACATGAACCACTGAGCTAGAGGGGAGAGTATTTCAGAGAAAACACAGCAGGCAGAGTTGGGGGCGGGGGGCAGATGCGAAACACAGGCCCTGAGTGAGAGTCACCTGTAGAGTCAGAGTTGGTTTGCAAGGCCAGCCTCCCCCTGTAAATAGAAATTCTCCCTGTAACCCTTAGAGTCAGATTGCTCAAGAAGGCTCTTGGAGAAAGGCATAAAGACCCTTTTGGATAATTTGTGTTTTATGCACTTTTTCCAAGGCAGAGTAAAGAATGGCACAGTCCTCTCGTTCCCTGACATGCGGCCCAGGGGCAGGCAGCAGGCACAGGGCATGTCCAGCAGGTCCTGTCACAGGACCGCACCACCTCCCACCTCTCCCACCGTCCACTGCACAGGATGGCTTTCCTCACAGCCCCCAGCCTTACCACCTGGCCAATTACACTGCTATAAGGAAATCCTCCCCTTCCCCCAGGCAATCTGCTTATCATGAGCCTGTGATTAACCTCATTAACACACTGCGTTTACCACAGACGTCATTAGCAGTCAGACATTACTCAAAACCATTAAAAACAACAAGAACAGCCATTACCCGGTTCAGTGCAACCAGCCTGGTGCACCCTAGCTCTGGGCCTCGGGGAGCAGTTAGTCAGGCACCTTAGTCACGAGCTAAATGCACACTGGAAATGAGGCTGACATCCAGACCTCTTGTTCTTGGGTGCCTGGAGGATTACCCTCTGTGGCCAGCTATCCGGGGATGGCAGTCCAGGACTCGTGAGCATGTGCAGGGCATTCCTCCAGGAAAAGATCACTAGTGCCTGAGACAGGGAAAAATATATTCCTTTAGAAACCTTCACAGCAGAGCTCTGAATTGGGACGATCAAAATAGCAGTTTCCTATCCCACAGCTGCCTCCCAGAAACTAATTAATGCTGTGGATGTAGCTTGCTAATTATTTTCAACATCACCACCATCCTGAGCGGTCTCTGTGGAGACCAGTTGCCTCTGCAAAGTCTCCCCTGACTCAAGTGGCACACTCCCCACTCTCCTGGGAAGGGCAGTTCCAAGCAGAGCCAGCACACACGATCGAAAGTCTGTTTACCCACAAATTAGTTCAATGTTTTTCTTTCAACTCCAAAAGCTGTCAATTTTGTAGTTACAGGAGACATAACTTCTAGACAGCACTTGCTGCTCAGCCTGAGAGTTCTCAGCCTGAGGTCCAAAGCTTCCCTGGGGGATACGAGGGTAGAATTTAAGAAGTCTTTAAATTTGGATGGGAAACAAATATACATTTTCATTTTTACTAAAATTAAACTGAAAGTTAGTATACCCATTGATTATGAGGGCAGGCGGTGACCCACAGCAATCTTAGCCCTGCCTGATATTTATCTCCCTAGATGCATCCATCTCACATTTCGGTTATTGCAAGTATCTGAGATACCACTTATGCTCATCACTAACTCACAGTTACCAGACTTATTAGACTTACAACAAAATATTTCTATTGAATGCATTTATCATGCAGCACATACATTAATTTATTACAGACTTATTTAATATAGTGATTGCTATATTTCCATATCATAGATTTTCTTTGTAATCCTGTATATTTTATGCATTCATTTAAAATGTAATTCTGAGAAGGGGGCCCATGACTTTAGTATACTTCCAAAGGCATTTATGCTAAAAAAAAAAAAAGTTAAGAATTTTTGAGTCAGACATATGGCAAGTACTCTGTAAATCTTTGCTGATTTCCTAAAAATATATATTAATATAAACAGTTCTTGACTTTCCACATATGATTATATTTTCTTGCCTTTTTCCTAGCAATCCATGTAAAATGAAGGAGTTAACGTTCAGCATTTTTATGGATTGCTCTCCTTTTTGTGTTTTGAATATTTCAGGTTCTTATTTTCTACCACTGTCCCTTCTACAAGCAGTACCCCTTCCTGTGGCCAGGAAAGAAGATTCCAGCGCCCTGGGCAAACACCACAAGTGTGCGCAAACTAATCCTCTTCTTGGAGACCACTCTGAGTGAGCGGGCCCCACGGGGCTCCTTCCACGTCTCCCAAGCGATCCTCACCCCCAGAGTGAAGACCATCGCCCGGGGCTTGGTTGGGGGCCTCAAGAACACGCTGGTTCACAGGTAAGAATTTGCTTCCACCCTACAAGGAAAGCTTTTTAAAAAGCATTTATCTTGATCCTGAGTAAATAGCAACAAAGTCATGTAGTCTGAGGATTTAGAAAAACAACAAAACAAGCAAAATCTTTATATTTGAGAAAACCATGCAGTTGAGGTGGATTGTATTAACAAAGGATCTCTAAACACTTTGTTCATAAGTACACGTCATACCATAAATACTGTACTCTCTAAATTTTGCTATAAGGCAAAGCACAGTGAGCCAACACCATGTCTGTTCATTCCTGGCACCTGGCCACATGTGGTCCTGCCTATGCCTCGCAGCTGGCCCAGGCACTCATTTAAGAAGCAGTAAATATAGGCCGCTGTCCTAGGTGCTAAGGATTCAGAGCTGGCCCTTCAAGAATTTGTTCTCCTTTCCTTGGTGACCATGAGTCACTGAAGAAGCAGCTTAGGATGCCCCCCACCATGCCCATGCTGTAGCTTTAAATACTTCCTCAGGGCAGAATTGAGCCTGGCTGTACAATTAGGTAGGAGAAGCTTCAGGAATTTTGTATCAGATGGTGTTCCTTATCCTGGACACCAATGAATGATACATGTTCTCAAGAAAAAGGATGGTTTATTTGTATGCATGTTTGTGTGTGTGTGCACATATATGTGAGTATGTGTATGTGTGTGTCTATGTACCTGTACATGTATATGTATATATGTATATGTATAAAAGGAATGTTATAAATACATTTGGATAACAGGGAATCCCTTGCAATCCAAGCTGAGGAAGCTAATAGGTTTGGGTAGCAAAAGATATTTACAAGAATCAGTCTGGTCCCTGAGTTTCAGGTTGATGAGCAGAGTTCAGATAATGGAAGATTCACCCAAAAACATGTTTCTATTTATTTGGTCCAGAGTTTAGGTAACATGAGTTCAGGTAACAGCAGTTCACCTAGCAGGAGTTTAGATAGCAGGACTGGATTTTTCTTTCTTTGTGAGAGCTCCTGATTATGTCAATTATGGGCAAAACCAGAAAGTCTTTTCCGTGTGGCTCTACTAAGTCTTGACTGAATTCGTTATGCTGAACTTGAAAAAGTGAATTTTATAAACCAGTATTTTATCTCTTTGAAAGATCCCAAATTAGAAGCTTTATTGTTTTAATAATATATGTTCGTGTATCCACACTGTTTTCCTCGTGCCTCTGGTATATTTGTAGATCAACATTATTTATATATTCATTCAACAAACATTGAGTACCTAGGAAGAGCTAGGTACAAAGATTCAAGGTGAATAATATACTGTCTGCTGTCAAGAAACTCACGGTCTAGCAGCAGAAACTGGCATGAAAATTTCTATAAAGCAATGTGAAATACCACTGTAAAGAGTCTGTGCAGAGAGCAATACTAATAAGGGAGAGGGAGTATTTAAAAAACTAAAGATAAGTTATATCTGTACACCATATTCTGATTATCAAATGCCTTTTTGCAGATGATTTCATTTGATTCTTAAGTCAGCCTCTAGGATGGCACATTGTCTACAGCATATTATCATCCCCTCTTTAGATGGGATTCAGGGAGCTTAAGTGACCCCAATCCATACAGCTAGTAAAAGTCAAGAATACCTCTCAGACTCTGGCCTTCTGACTGTTAGACCACTGCCCTTTTCAGTGTTGGACACTGACTTGGATACTGCATATTTTCCTGCTTATTATTTTCTACTCCACAGGTTTGAAGTTGTCTTATTAGTACCTGAATCTGAATCTGGTAATATCTCACAGGTTACAACTGGTAACCCACAATGTCACAAAGCTTTTCATACTGGTACATTCCTAAAACTCTAATCTGGCTGCAAGTGACACATGGCTCTTTCCTTTATGATGAGAGATAATGATGCTGGCATGCGCCCAAAGCCAAGGGATCCTACTATGCCAGAGCCCTTGCACTCCTGGTAGCAGCAAGCCGATGTCCCCAGGCTTGGAAAGATACTTTCTTTGGCATCTCGCCCCCTGCCGGCCGTAAGAATATTACAAGTATGCATCATGCATTCCTAGCCCTGCCTATCAACTGAAGGAGGAAAAAACAGCTCTGGTTGAGTTTGTTCCAAAAGGCCGGTGCAGAGTGTGGCTGTCATTTCCTCTGGGCTGCTGAACAAACATAGGACCTTCCTCTGTGTACCAATACCCAGAGGGTCTGTCCTAACAACTGGTCTCTGGCACTGGTGGTCAGCTGAAACCAAGAAGAAAAAGACAGGGTATGTTTTCTTACAAATGTAGAGGTGGTTTCTCGGCAGGGATTTAACCCCCTAACTCTTCGATAAACTTTGGAGCTAAGATCTTGTTCATTTTGGTTCAACACCATAGGAGGAAGCCAAAGAAATACAGCCATCTGACTTAATTTCCATGGTGGTTTCTTCCAGACTTATAGACACCTGAAATTCAGGTTCATGGCACTCCCACTGAAATCAAATGAAAATGCTTTGCCTCAGCCTGAGGACAGAGCATCCATGAACTCTAGAAGGGAACATGGACTGAAAGCAGAAGGCCTGAGAGTGCAGCCTGACATGCTCCCTGTTCCAGGGTGCATTGTTTTGTGCCCCGTCCCATCCCTGCCATCCCCAAGTTCACATATTGAAGTCCCAACTCCCAGTTACCTCAGAATGTGGCTACCTTTGCAGATGCGGCCTTTAAAGACGTAATTAAGTCAAAGCGAGGATGTTAGGGTGGGCCCTAATCCATTCTAGCTGGTATCTTTAAAAGAAAAGGAAATTTAGACAAAGAGACACCACAGATGTGTGTTCACAGAGGAAAGGCCATGTGAGAATGCAATTAAGAAGGCGGCCGTCTGCAAGCCAAGGACAGAGGCATCAGGAGAAACAAAATCTGATGACACTTTGATCTTGGATGTCCAACTTCTAAAACAAGAGAAAATACATTTCTGTCGTTTAAGCCAACCAGTATGTGTTATTTTGTTATTGTAGCCCTAGCAAACCAATGCAGTCAGTCCCTGAGCAACAGGGTGGCATTGGACAAGTTTTCTGAGGTCTTTGAGCTGTGGTTTTCTCACCAGTTAAACAGGATTAATAATGCCTCATCAGATTGTAGCCTTAACATGAAAATGCCAGCCACAGTGGCTGGCACAAAACAGACATGCCATCCCTATTTGTAAAGACACCCAGGAACACCATGGACCACCCTGGTTCCCAGCTGGGCCCCAAGGTCAAAGGGAAGTTTTTAACCTCCTGCTCTGCCATCCATGGGAACTGTTGCCTCACAGGCCTGTCAGCACTGTCAGGTTCAACCTTTTGCACAGATCCCTTGTCTTGGTAAATACCAAGAGTTGAGAAAATAAAGTAGCTCCTCTTCACAGTGGGTTCTGCATTTCCCCTTCTTTGTACTTAATCCTGATTATTTGATCCTTGCCTTGGAGAAGGTTGACACATGCTACCCGAAGCTGACACAGAGCTCTTTGTCACCGGAAACCACAGGTACATACCTTTCAGCACATTTCTCTGCTCAAGCTCCAGGGATCCTCCAATGTGAGGAGCTCTGGCTGCAGTGGCTGGAGTTGCCCCAAGCCTTCAAGGCTCATTTACCGGTGAGGACCAGCAGAGGGCGCCTGCACCTCATACTTCAACACTGACTCAGGTTTTTAAAATGAAGTCTTGAATCTATCAGGCTCGGTACTACTGTGTCGTTGGTGTGGGTCACTGTGTATCCTTGGTCTATCTTTAAGGAAGTCTGTATTTGCAGCTTCTCATTTCCAAACCACAACATGTTGTCACCTAAGCAGCAGGATGTGACCTCTTTAAGGTGTAGTTTCTTACCCCCAGCCACCAAATATTTCTACCTCACTCTTCCAGTTATGATTCCTTCCCCCTGCTTTTTTTTTTTTTTTTTACCACACTTACCATATCACAGGAACTCTTCTAAACACTTTACATGTATTATTTTGTTTAATTCCCCAAAAATCTGTATGAAGCATTATTATCTCCATTTTACAGAGGGAGAGGCAGAGGGACCACGAACTTCAGTAAGCTAAAGTCATACTGAGATGATTAAGTCTTCAGGAGTCCCCATTCAAAATGGAAGTACCCCTGGGAGGGTGGTCTAGTAAGTAATAATCAGCTATTAATATAAAAATATAGGCTAGGTGCAGTGGCTCACGCCTGTAATCCCAGCACTTTGGGAGGCCGAAGCGGGCGGATCACGAGGTTAGGAGATCGAGACCATACTGGCTAACACAGTGTACCCCGACTCTACTAAAAATATAAAAAATTAGCTGGGTGTGGTGGCGGGCACCTGTGGTCCCAGCTACTTGGGAGGCTGAGGCAGGAGAATGGCGGGAACCCAGGAGGCGGAGCTTGCAGTGAGCCGAGATGCCACCACACTCCAGCCTGGGCGACCGAGCAAGACTCTGTCTCAAAAAAAAAAAGATAGGTAGATTTATGATACGTGTTTTAGCCCATGGCTGATTGTAGAGTCCACTGAGAGAGGGAGGAGACCCAGGACTGATTATAGTTGTTACGGTAAGAGAAAAAGAAAGCGGAGAAGGACAAAATGCTACCAAGGTCTGAACAGGGCTGTCTGGAAAACTGGGAAGTCAAGATATGTGCTGATGAAAGAAGGGCAGGCAGCGTCGAGAGAGAGAAGGAAGAGAGGATGACAGTCAAAGAGAGGGGTACCCGAAGAAGAGAAAGTGGCCAATTAAGATAATTAACTTTGCTTATTCTCATTTTTGACCTAGACCAGATCTTCCTAAAAAATCTCCAATTCCTTAACCAAAACTTGAGCCCTAGTTTTTTCTGTCTTCCTTAAAGCATTCTCAGCCTGATGAGTATGTATTGAGCTGTTTTTACTATGATGTAAACTGTGAGTACACTTTATTGCTTTCTTCTCTATGCTGCCTGTGGTTGTTTACACTTTCTACTAATGCAGAAATGATCACATTGAATTGTCATTATTCATTTATGTCACTAAACAACTGGCTGTTACCTAGGAAGGCTTTGATTAATAAAATGAGACTGAAAGACCATCAGTAAGACAACTGATTAAGTATTGGTCTATTAAGAAGCCACACTTAGTGATCGAATAACTGTATATCCATATGAAAAAAGTAAGCCTTGACCTCCTACTTTATACCATATACAAAAATCAATTTGAGATGGTTCTTAGAGCTAAACCTAAAAGCTAAAAATCATAAAGCTTTTAGAAGAAAACATAGGATATGTGTGTAAATTGAGAGTGAACTGAAGTGGTTCTTAGATCACAGAAGCCATAAAAGAAAAAAATGGACAAATTAGAATCCATAAAATTAAGGAATTTGGCTCATCAAAATATGTCACTGAGAAAACTGACAGACAAGCTATAGACTAGGAGAAAATATTCACAAAATACATCTGACAGAAGACCAGTATCTAGGCTATATAAATAACTTCTACAACTCAACAATTTTTTAAAAGAAAATGAAAAAATGAGTAAAAGAATTGAACAGATAACAGTTTTACTCATAATATCCAAAAAACTGACAATAGCCCAGTGTCCATCCAGCCAGTGAAGGAAAATGGATAAACTAACTGCAGTATATACATACAATGGAATTCTCTACGTTGATTTTAAAAGACAGCGAACCACTGATACATGCAGCAACATGGATGAATTTCAGAACAATTATGCCAAGTGAAAACTCACATGAAATAATATATTTTTCATGGCTTATATGAAGTTTTAAAACAGGCAAATCTAATCTACAGTGGAAAAAAAAATCAGTATAATTGTTGCCTCAGGGAGGATGAGGCAGGCATTGATGAGGAAGGCGCTTGCAGGAACTTTCTGGAGTACCAGTTATGTTCTATACCTTGATATGAGTTTGAATTATGTGTATGTATTTGTCAAAACTTGGCAAGTGTACCATTAAGATTTGTGAATTTTATTGAGTGTAAACTTTATGTTAAAAGAAGAACAAATTAAAAACAGATATTGAACTCCAGTTAATCATATACATGCTGAAGTACTCAGGGAATGTGTATAGATGCTTGCAGTTGGAACATGTCAAAACTACAAGATGGACTGATGGAAGGATAATGACAGATTGATGGATAGATACGTAGTAAGCAAGTATAGTTAATGGTGGGATCTAGGTGGTGGATATATTTGCTGCAAAATTCTTTCAGCGTTGCCATATGTCTGAATATTTTCATGATGAAAAAATTAAAGAACCCATTAAAACTAAGGCTCTTGGTCTTTTTTTTTTTTTTTTTTTTTTTTTTTTTTTTTTTTTTTTTTTTTTTTTGGAGACAGAGTCTCACTCTGTCACCCAAACTGGAGTGCAGATCTTGGCTAACCGCAGCCTCGACCTCCCAGGCTCGGGTGACTCCCCCTCCTCAGAGACAAGGTTTCACCATGTTTCCCAGGCTGATCTCAAACTCCTGGATTCAAGTGATCCACCTGCCTCAGCCTCCCAAAGTGCCAGGATTACAGGCGTGAGCCACCGCACTTGGCCTGATCTTAGTTTTTCGAGTTCCTGTTGACGTGGTATTTCTTTGATGCTTGAAGCAAATAATCTCCTTTTCCAGCAGGGAAACTCTGGAAAGTGTAATATTCTAATGGAATAGAGAGCACTTCATCCCTGAAGGAGATATAAAACTTAAATGGAAATACCTCTGAAAGCTTGTGGCCTTATTAACATACTTTTGTTATATTAAGGGAAATGTTTTATGTCCATGTCTGGAGAAGTCCTTCTAAGCTGTACTGTATCCATTCTCTTCCTCCAACACTTTCCTCTGTATAGGAATCTTCCTGCCATCCTGGACTGGGTGAAAACTCAGAAACCTGGAACCATGGGTGTCAACATCATCACGTCTGACTTCGTGGACCTGGTGGACTTTGCTGCGACTGTCATCAAGTTGAATGACCTCCTACAGGAGGACACAGCTCTAGCTAAATGCTGATTTAATTTTTAATTTAACCTTAATGTTGAATTTGTTGATCCAGGGTAGAGTTCTGAAGGATGTCCTGTTAGGATGGCCCCTGGGCAGTGATGGTGAAGTAAGAGGAAGATGGCTTCTTTTTCTCCCTTCCTCACAGGGTCATTTAGATAAAATTACAGGGCTATTAATTGCATTTTTCCCAGATGAGACTTTTTTAAAAACTTAAGTCCAAGGGAAGAAAGCATGCGTCATGTGACCAAGGTCAGGACCTCCCCAGTGGCTTATGGTGGTGAATGGAATTTGGAAATAGGATCTCTAGGACCCACTGGGGTATTGAGTGTCCCCATAATTGGCCCCGCTCCCTATTGTCTTCTGAGGTGTTGTGTTTGAGCCAGTGAGAAAGTAGAACCAGAAACACATTCCTGGTGAAAAAGACTAGCTCATTGCAGGTGTGGACCACTATCGGGGTGGATCTAACATCAGCCTGGGGCTCTGAGGGGGAAAAGAGCCAAGCACCAGTTCTCTCTAGGATTGTTGGATGTCACCACTTCTCTGAGAGTAGGACTCATTTATCACTAAGATGTTTCAAACACAAGCTGTTCTTGCATAGCGTATGCTGGTAACTGGTCACCTTCATTCCTCAGATAAACAGTGCATACTACCCTTAGTATCAGAAATATGCTTCCCAGTTTTAAAACTTGGATTCCTTTCTATTTCTTTTGGCCCCTTCTTAAAAGTGAAAAGAACAATGGTGGGAGATCTTTTCAGCATGGGGCCCAACAAGAGATAGACATGCATGTTTGTTGCATGCCTGATATCTTTTATTTAATTCTACAGCTTTTCCAGAATGGCTGCCAGGTAGAGCACCTGCATCATTTTGGCAAAGTCCTCTTTGGAGTGGGGTCTTCAAGCCTGATCTTGGAATTGCATTTTATTATTGTCTGCCTAGGACTCAGGTCTGCGCTGTGGGACACAACGCGAAGTGGAAGGCACCTTATCCATGGCACCATGGAAGCAGGTGCAGGATGCATGGGAAAGTGCAATGGCATTAAAGGAGGAAGCTCCAAGTGGGTTTGGAGCCATTCTGTAACTCCTTGAAAACAAGACTACCTCGGGGATATTTGGGATGACTCGTGCGTCACCAAGTGATGATAAATACCTAGTGCTGGAACATTTCCAGTCCTTCTCTTGATGGTTCTACTTTCTGCAGGTTGTTTTGAGCCTACCAATCACTACTGCATGAGGGCTTTGAAACTCAAGAGAGAATATTTTGTTTTTATTGATAAGAGGTGCTTATCTATAAAGGGGCCCTCTTGTGTTTTGATTGACTTATTTATTTATTTATTTATTTATTTATTAATACATTAAATATCTGCCGTGCTTCTTACATCAAGAGCACTCACACAGGAGCTTACTGCACTTTTCTTATCCAGGATAGATGCTGCTATGGTCTTTCTCTCCTGAACAGGACCACGCATCTCAGGGCTGTGAGTGACCCCTGACTCTGCTGTTCATGTCCTGGCTCCCCCAGTCCTCCTGGGGACAGTATACATGTGTGGATGTGGCCTAGAGCTGAGAAGTCACTACCAAGCCATGCCCATGAATGAAGATAAAATGGGTCGTGAAGAACTATTCGTTCATAAGTAGACCCTCCGGAAGAGTGGTGAAAAGAAAGGACCTAGAAAGAAAACTAGGCATAGAAGTGTGTGCACTTTTCTGCTCCTCAGCACCATCTGAGAATCCCTAAGGAAGTGGCAGCTTCTGGATTCTTAAGAAGGAAATATAAACATGGAGTCCCGAATGGATGTATGCATTTATAAAGATTGTCAGACTCTTCTTCCAGCAGTTTCCTGTTTCTGTCTTTTGATGCCCATAGATGGATTTTGCATGTTGCTTGCAGAGAGGGGTGTCCTAGGTGAGCTACTAAAAGCACATGCACACCCCCAACTCTTGGTCTTCCACCCTATACTTTCTGTAAAATAATTTAAGCCCTCGCTTTTAGCTTGCACACCTTGAGGAGGTCATAATAGAAATGCCTCTGGGAAAATCTGGTTGAACTTTCCTTTTTTTGCATTTGAACCCCTCCCCAAAGGATTTTCTGAAATAATGTCAAATTCTGTAGGGCCTTCTCTGCGTAAGAGTAAGAAAATGTGTTCCCTTGCTTTCTAAACTGTCCTTCAATTCTGATGCTAAACCCTCATGACAAGCTCTGAAATCCCTGGTCTACCCTCAGGGTTTTATTTTTGTTGTTGTTTCATTTTGCTTTGTTTTTAATTTTTGGTCAATTGCTAGGGGCTAGATCATTTCCCCACTTTTTACCCTTTGTTACTTGGCAAAGAGATAAGGAGGCAAGAGGAGAATTATTGTTCTCTGTTTTATTTGAGCCTCGGCTTTGTCCAGGTGTTTGGTGCTATGAGGCCAGGTGTGTTGACAAGTATCTACGCAGGATGCCAGTAACATCCAAGGGCTGTTGACTGTTCCATGAAATGTTTACATGATTTTGTCCTTTAGTTCTTAAATATATGGTTGCACTTCACTTCGGTTGTAACATTTAAGTGCACCTCAGTGTTTGCATGATAAATGTCATCAAGCATGACACAAAAGCCCAGAAAACTGTACCAAGGTTGCATGCACGGAGTCCTGCTCTGCATGGTGCATGCAGGTGCTCGCTCCTTCATGCTGCTTGGAGCTGCCAGCCTTGCTTGCAATTTGAAAAATCTGCACAAGAGTTCTGGGAGATAGGAGGATTATTTACAGTTTTCCCTTGATAAACACCTTGCATCGGCAGAATCTCTGACTCGAGAAACAGTTCCTTAACATATTGTAAAGGATGTGTGCCTTCTGCTCCTTGACCATAAGACCAGACAGGAGAACTCAGGCATGTGGGACAGAGGGAAAATAGATTTTAGGTTCATAACTCATTCTGCAACTGCAAACAATAAAATAGTGACCCAACCACATCACTTATTCTCACAAGTTCTAGAGACCTTTCAGATCAAAACAAGGCTCTCATACTTGCTCAGAACTAACTTGAAGATCAGCTAAGAAGCTACTTGATTGAGCCAAAAAGGACTTTAGTTTCACAGAATTTGAGGTCATATTTATTCTGAAATGTAACTAAGCTATTCATGAGCTCCCTGGACCATTTCCCACACAGCCACATTTCCATGGCTTTGTGGCAGAGGGGACCATCAAAGGTTTTAGTTTGGTTAGAGTAGTGTTTACAGGCTTGAACTTTGAACCTTTTAGAGATACCACCATGATTTCATGGATACAGAAGGATTGGAGAGAGAGGTCGAGATGGACTTAATGGAAGGGAATAAGTTATTGAAGATTAAATTTTAAATTAGTGGCAGACCTCCAAGAGGGTCATGCCAAAAAAAAGTTTTTATATTTGCTGTATTAAACTCAATAGTAATTACGTTTAGTCATTTTCCTTAGCACTGAATCTAAACCCTGAATTACTGAGAGCAGTTAAGCCACAGTCCCAGGATTTTATTATAAACTCAAAGAAAAGCACAAAATCTGAGCCCAGGTAATGATCCATCTTAGGAATCCTAGTTCTTTTTACATGATCCCATATTCGTCCGAAGAAATTATGTCTCTTCTCAATAAGACAATGTAGTAGAGTACTCTGGAATTAAATGCAGTTTTATGGCGTGTCAGGATTTTCTATCTCTGGTTTTCAGAATCTTTCTGGTTTTCAGAAAGTGCTTCCCAATGAGACATTACTACCTCCCAGCTAGGAGGCTTAGCACAAAACTAAAGATGGAGCAACAGAAGAAATTCAGATGGAAATGAAACTACTTCTTCCTGGGAAGTAAAAGAGCTACAGGAAACCAGTCCATCCTGCAGATTTAGTTCATGCCACAGTTGAAGTTTGTGTGATGTTTCTTATTAGCTAATTTCAAGTTTTTACTGTTAGATTCTAAGAAACAGAGTGGGCTAATGATTGGAGCACAGCCATGAGACCCCGCTCCATTAGCTGAGCATGTGATCCTGTGCTAAATCTTTCTGGGTTCCTTCATCTTTCAAGATGCTGTCTGCTACTTTAGTGCCGACTGACTTGCAAATCTTGGTTGACTAGCTCCCCAAAACATAAGGTCCCTAATGATTGGGGGCTGTGCAGATGTGCTATTCTTCCTTCTGTGGCTTGGGTGGAGAAGCTGCTTGGGCTTATTTCCCAACAGTGTGACATAGGATGATAGAACTTACCTAGGAATGGCACCTTTGATGATCCATATAATGAAATGTGTAGAGCTTAACAAAATCTGCCAACATGTATGTGGGCTCTTGAGAGGTGGGCTTTCCCAATACATGCTAAGTAGACTTGTCATACCAAGAGGAAATGAATAGAAATGATAACATCAAATATCCAAACTGACAGGAAGTTTGTTTTGCATAGCATAGAACATGGTTGCCTTCTGAGTTCCACTAATGTTCCAGGATATCTTGGCCCTCAGGCTGCTGCCTGGTATTTGGCACCATAGCTTTGTCACTTAAAACCATTGCCTTGGTGAACTGTTTGAGTGGTAAGTCATTTAGCTAGAAACTTTACCCTCAATTTCAAATGATACCAAACAGCTCATTATTACCTACCCCAAGGGATGCTCTCCGTAGCTTCTGTATTCCCCAGTTTCCTTTTAGAAACAGGGACACCAATAGTACTAGAACCCTGAACAGGCCCTAACCCAGAAGAATGCACTACAAAATGCAATTGATTTTCTCAAAATATCACAGTCTTAGACACTATACAAATAATTCAAGAAAACTGTCTCTACCCTACAGTGAATATAGTGTTCTATTATGTTCTCCAACAAAACTTTTTTAGGACTTTTCAAACTCATATCTAAGCCAAATAGTTTAGCTAAATATTTACCCTTATATTTGGGGGGAATTCAGGCTCACACTTTGCCGAGGCAAGCCCATCGATAGTCTAGAGGCATATTTTGTGTCGTTCCTTCCTGTCTGCTTCATAGAATACTACTTTTTCCTTTTGTATCCTGGCCATTCTCCATCATTGCTGATTATTGCTAACCACAGGCTGCTGGCAAAGCTTACAGTGATAGGCACATGTGATGTCCAATACACTCTTATCACAGTGGTTATTGCTTCTTACTCTTTTCAAATGCATTATTCTACCCCTCAACCTACATCCAATCATTAGACCTATACCTGATTAGAGCCCAGAACTTGGGACCAATACTTAATTCAAATAGCAGGGACTTGCTCACAAACATTAAGCCCAACAAGAAGCACAGCACTTTGAAAAGTCAAATAGGCCTTTGGTAGCTCTGTACATTTGCAATTTTACATTTGTTATTAGTTTATAACACTAATAACACTTCAGTCGTGAATCTATAGTCTCAATATGGTAAGTCTTAGAACATATTCTAGAAATAGTGGTACCTTGCTGCTATTATAGTTAGTAATTTATACCCCAATATAATAATAAGTATTAAATACAGATTGTGTATGCATTCTTTGTGTGTATATGCCAACTGTACTACTTAACCTCACTGATCAGCAATTAGAAAAATACAGAAATTGTCATAGTGAAAATAAGTCTTGGTCAATTCAGATGATACGTGACCCTGATAAATGCTCTAATAGATATGATATTTTGTCCTGTATTGTTTGTTTTACAGTATGGTGCATGTTGTTTGCTAAGTAAAATGATAATAATAATAAAGTATACCAATTTTAAGGTTATAATTAAAATTTTGCATATATGCTTCTTGATATTCTGAAATGTATTCTGTGGCTTAGTTATCTTATTCATACACATTTCACTGGGCTTTTTACCCCTAGGAAATGATTGTTCAAGTATATATTTCATCTTCTTTCTTGTAATTTTGATTAAACTGCTTACTTCAACTTACAACATTGTAAAGCCAGAATACCTCATTTTAACAGTGAAAAAAACATGATGACCTGATGTGTTCTCTTGTATTTGATTTGAACTACCTAAATAGGCTTAACCCTAATAATAAATATACAGTTTTGACAGGCACTTTTCCTTTGTTTGGATGATATTTTGTTATTGTTCCACTTCTAATTTTGTTTTAAAGAGTTACAAACTTGGTGTCAATAAAACATCTTGTTATATAATATTGGACAAAAAACCTCTCGAGCATGTCTGACACATATTTGGATTAAGTAAACGTGCTTTCAGTCCCCAAGATTGAGCGGTGCGTGAAATGTATACACAACCTTGACCCCATGCTTTTCCAAGCTTCATGCTTAGCAGTTGAGTTATTTCCATTAAGCTTAGACAAGCTCTTATTGACATCCATACGCACATCCACACTCACCTGACCACCATCTCTACCCACATTAATTTGAGTGATTGCTAAAATGCCCAGAAATAAAACAATGCAGAGATAATATGTTTGTGTATGCAAAGAGTAAATAAGGGTGGACCTGCAGTTTCTGCTGCAATGAAGATGCCAATATCTTCCTCATTTCTAATTATTTTTAGAATTAGAATATCCAAGACCACTTAATTTAAGTGAATTCTGTGTTTCCCCTATCCTCTACAAAAATAATCGGTTGAGGTAAGACTTTTTTGTATGAATTTAGCAGAGATCAAATTAATTCTAAGTAACCATTAATTTCATATAGTCAAAGGTTTAAACAGGTAAGCAAGAATAATTATGAGTGTTGAAGTTACCATAGCAATTTAACAACATAGTCATATTCAGAATGTTTAACTTACATTTATAGTTATTGTTTAGTAAATCTACCATACTGTCCTCTGGTTGGCTTTACCACTTACAGTCAATCCTGTGCAGTTTTTAATAATAAATTGCATGATGTAGATAGGGCTGGGTCCAAACATAAGCAAAGTGTGTATTACCTGCATGGTGCAATTGCAAAGATACTACTGGCCTGCCTCAATTTCTGAACATATACTTGGATTTAAATATTGCCTCTGTAACAATGGAGCTCTCACATTATGTATGAATTATTTTATATCATCTATTCACAGATTGATTTATCATATTACAACAAGGTTGTGAACATTCTATTTAGCATAGAAGTTAAGTATAGGCATTTCAGAAGTGCACAGACCTGGGTTTCTATCTGAACTCCATACCCTGGCTGAGTAACCTTAGGCAAATTAACGTCTCTACCTACATAGAAGATAGGGCTTAAAATACCTACCACGAAGGGTAATTAAGAAGACAAAATAAGGAAATGCATAGAAAGCATTTTAGCACAGAGCATGGCACATAGTAAATACTCAAGAGTAGCTATTAGTCTTAGTAATAAGGGACTTTGCGCCCTCCTCCTTCAAGTGGCACCCAATGATCCCCTCAACATGATAACCTTTGTGTTGATTGGTAGATGATTTAGCAGGAACTAATTAATGAGAGGTAAGTCAATATAAATTTGGACAGTGAAAGAAAACGTGAAAGCCCTTTGTGTGGCAAATTCTTGAGGCTCTGCTGTGGAAGGTCAAGGCAGCTGGATGGTGCTGAGTGATTAGACTTGGTCATTCATCTCTCTCTCTCTCTTTCTCTCTTTCTCTCTCTCTCTCTCTCTCTCTCTCTCTCTCTCTCTCTCTCTCGGTGTGTATGTGTTTGTGTGTGTGTAGGTGAGAGAGGGACGGTTGTAAGGGGCAAAGAGTAGAATGGTAGGTGTGAGGAAGGCACTAGAGACAAAGTCCTGGGCTTTGGCTATTGGTGGTTTCCTCCTCTGGAAGCTTCCTGATCTGTTGGTACTCATATTAATATATATTTCTGGACCTGATCCCTGAAGATTATGATTCTTTATATCTTAGGGCATATCTTAGGAGGAATACTTAGAAATATGTATTTTGGTGTGTAACCAGTTGGAGAGTTATTGAATCAAAAATGCATTACTCAGAACGTAGCATTTATGCCACAGGTGGTATGCAAGATGATGTAAGTTGGAAGATGGTCATATCCTTAAATAGCATTAATATCATTAATCACTTAATCAGTCCTGATTAGTCTAGAGAGAATTCTCAGTTTAGTAATGAAACCTCTCTATCCCTTGCTTATCAACCAAAACCAAAAAGGCAATAGTATCTAACATTTAATCTCATTTTGTTCGCACTGTGTTTATGTTGTAGTTACCTTCTCTTTGTAGCAGGCAGTCCTAGGTTTTCAATAGTGATATAAAGTCTCCTTTCAAAATAAATTTATCTAAGTTTTTTGAAGAGCCCACTGTGAAAAAGCTATGAGAATGACCTAAGTTTATGATCCTTTCCAGGTTGAAAAAAAAAAAAATACAGTTAATTGTACCATTCATTTTGCCTAGAACTGGGTTTGACTTTGTTCTTCCTAAATATTTCTTACTAACTAAATACATGAAGAAATTGCCATTTGGAATAGAAAATTATCTGTTGTTTTTCATAAAGGAACTTCCTTTATGTTTCCTGTGGAAGTCCATGCTCAGATAATCTATCTCCGTGTTGTCCTGTAGAGCAGTTTAAACTAGGGAAAGAAAGGTCATGGAGTCACTGAGTCCCATCTGTGGCTGAGCTTGACAAACAAGAAACGCAGAGCAAACTCCATTTCTTCAACTTTGAAACTGATTCCTTCTCTGTTAATCCCTGAGGTCTGGTTGCCTGAATGTCCTGGATTTTTGTTGTGTTTTTTTTCCTAAGGAATTCTTCCCGATCAGCAAGACGTGATCGTGTTTATCCCTCTGCAAATCTACTCGGTATGACCAAAGGAGTGTTATTATTTTTAAGACTTGAAACCTTTCATTCTCAGAGAGGGTGGGAGGTTGCAAGGGAGGGACAGTGGCCAAAGCCCATGTGCCTCAAACCTCACCCGGGATGGCCTGGATAAGTGCCAGTGAGACAAAAGCACTAGTCAGACCAGGGTGTTTTCACAGCTGGGCAGTGTTTTTGGACAGCATGGGTGGGGAGGAGGCCACAGCAGTGTCAGCCTCTGTCCAGTAGCATCTTGCAATTGAGAGAAGCCTTAGGCAGGCAGATGGCTTTAATCTAAGGAGCTAAGCATCTAAAGAATAGGATTTATCCTGTAGAGAAAGGCCATAAGAAGCAATGGTCTTGTAAAAGGAGGCCACTGAATGCTGTTTTTTGTTTAACCTGAGAACTGAGCTGCCTTTTAGCCTGGAGACTTTCCTACCTTGATTCTCACTGGGCATTTGCACAATCCAGTTCCAGGAGGTGTTTCTAGGACCTCCATGAAGTGTAAGGAGATCTGGAAGAAAACATTAGTCTGTCTTTTGCAAAAACTTCCCCCACCAAAAACTTGTGAGTGTAGAACTAACTTACCACACATCAGAGGGGCAGTGGACTACTTCAGGGGGGCTGAAATGCCCCAAACTGACACATACAATTTTTGATGTATGTGCACTTTTTTCTGGTAGAGGACCCATAACTTGCATCAAATTCTCAAAGAATTTATCATCTTAAAATGTGATAAACCACCGCCTTTCAAATGCCTATGAGAATGCATTATCATTTAAATGTTATTAAGCAAGCAAAGCTGACTAATTGAGGCTAGCACTGGCAAGTCTTGGTCCTTCCTATAAAAAAAAAATTTAAGATTCTTGTAGAATTGTTCACTAGAGGTGCTCTGTTTCGAGAGGTAAGGTCAGATCAAACATGAAAAGAAATAGACTAGGCCAAGTTCAAGGGATCCTAAGGAATAGTTAGATGAGACCCAGCAAGAGAGTGTGGTCAGAGGAGCCAGCAGAACCAGGCACACTAGCAGACAAGAAATGGCAGGGGCACGATGTGAAGACTTGGGCACCACATTTCAGAGGGAAATGGGTAAATTGGAGCCTTCGTAGAGAAGAGCAGCTTGGAGAGGGAAGGGTCCAGAAGTCATGTCACATGGAAAACTGGGGTAGTTGGAACAGGAAACATTTGGAGCAAGGTGACAGGGATATCTTCAAGTATTTTTAAATTGTTGCATTACTTGAGTTTAGAATATTATGGCTTTAGAGATAGAAGGGATCAAAGAACATTTGCACAAGGCATTAATGTTATAGGAGAGAAAACTGAAAGCCAGAGAGAACTGACTGGCTAAGGCAAAGCTGGGACTAGAATCCAGATTCTGATTCCCTTCCCAGTGCTGTTTGCCACCATTTCCAGCTGCCTTCCCGAGTGCCTTACGTGCAGGGAAGAGCTAGGACCAATGAATGACCATTTTAAGAAGGTTGAGCTTAGCTTGATAAAGAGTATTCCTTTGTAGAATAGGAAGCTAAGTGAGACAGTGATCTCACCATCATAAAGAGTATTTCTGAGGGAATGTGTATTCATGTTCTATAGTCCCTATAAAAATTTACCACAAACTCGGTACTTACAACAGTAGTTTAAAATGGTCAGTGCGGCCATGCTCCTTCTGGAGGCCCTAGAGTAGAATCCAGTTCCTTCCCTTTTCAGCTTATAGAAGCGGCCTGCATTCCTTAGTTCATGGCCCCTTCCTCCACCTTCAAAGCCAGCAGCATAGCAATCGCTCACCCTGCTTCTGTCATCACATCTTTCATTTTTTTAAGACGGAGTCTCCCTCTGTTGTCCAGGCTGGAGTGCAGTGGGGCGATCTCCGCTTACTGTAAGCTCCGCCTCTTGGGTTCACACCATTCTCCTGCCACAGCCTCCCAAGTAGCTGGGACTACAGGTGCCTGTCACCACGTCTGGCTAATTTTTTGTATTTTTAGTAGAGACGGGGTTTCACCATGTAGGCCACGATGGTCTCGATCTCCTGACCTTGTGATCTGCCCGCCTCGGCCTCCCAAAGTGCTGGGATTACAGGCCATCACATCTCTTTCTCTTATTCTGACCTTTTATAAAGACCCCTGTGATTACACTGGGCCCACCTGGATAAGCCAGGATAATCTCCCATCTGAAGATCCTTAACTTGACCACGTCTGCAAAGTCCCCTTTACCGTGTAAGATAACCTACTCATAGATTCTGAAGATTAGGATGTGGACATTTTGGGGGGGCTGTAATTCAACCTACCACAGAACGTATGGAAAGGTTTATTGATGCTGGTGCAGGTCTTAGAGCAGATCTGGTTTCATTTCTTGGCTTCAGCACCTACTAGTTGCAGGACCATTACCCCTTTGAGCCTTTATTCCCTTATGCATAAAAAAGAAATAAAATCTCAACATTACCATGAGGACTTGTGGTAATATTCATGAAATGCATAACATATAACATTCTCTCAATGAATGGTAGCCATATTTATTTGAAAAACTGCCAGATGCTTCTCACCATACAATAATTTAATAGAAGAAACTCCATTATTACATGGGACATTTGATAAAGTGACCTGCAGGTTTCCCTCTGAGATAGCTAAAATCTAAAGGAATAAAAATTTCGTTTCCTCTATAAACTATTCTCAGGGCCTCTTGTCCACTTCCCAGATGCAGTTACAAGGGAATCACTTTTCTGGATAGCCAATGGCTATCAGACTGTGCTTTCTGCCCCCTACAGTCCTGCCATCTGATTTTGCCGTGCAGCTCTGGTTGAATTTAAACAGGACTAGGAATCTGTCCTGGTGTGTAATGATTGGCTAGACCAGGTGGCTGAGGCCAGGGCAGACTCCCTCCTTCACATCTGTCAACATACCTGGCTGCAAGCAAGTTGCTGCCTGTGACCACTGTCTGCAGAGGCCAGAGAGAGCAGGAAAGGAAGTGGAAAGGAACACCTCAACTTCATGCTTGGGGAAAAGGAGAAACCTGTGTTAATGTGTCTTCCCAATGTCCCACTCTCTTCAGCAATGGTTGGAACAGCCGTGGGTCATCTCTGCTGAGTCAGGAAAGAAGCTGAGGGAAGAGTCAGATTGAAAAGCAGCAGACAAGGTAGGTGATCTCTCGGGTCATTGACCCTTCTCTCATGATCACAAAATGAGCACCGTACACAGCCTTGTCACCAGAGTGTCTCTGAGGATGGTCTGCTGAAGGAGATATGGTAGACCTGG
The DNA here is from genome assembly GCF_001698545.2 of Rhinopithecus bieti. Classification (NCBI taxonomy): domain Eukaryota; kingdom Metazoa; phylum Chordata; class Mammalia; order Primates; family Cercopithecidae; genus Rhinopithecus; species Rhinopithecus bieti. The sequence continues at coordinate 2,437,122 of NW_016803392.1, forward strand.
GTATGTGTCTGAATTCAGTCATTTTTCCATCAGCCTGTTCTGGAAAGCAGGCTGTATTTTCCTTCTGTCTTCTATCTCTTCTGAAAATTGTTGTTGCCCCTGTACCTATTTCAGAAACTTGGAAGGTTTTTAAAAAATCTTTCATTATAACAAATTATATGTGTGATTTGTTAAAATGATTTCATTGGTGGTAGCTCCACAAGCATGGTTTTGTTCCAGAATTTTCCTTGCATAATTTTTTTCCATTTTCAAGACATACCAGAGAGGACAGTGTAAGTATATTGTAGTACATGGTATAGAATAATATATTCTGAGAAATATACGGTCCATTCACAGGGCTGTCAATCTCATATGATAGACTCTTTCAGGAAGTCATGTATTTTTCTGCTTTGGAACCTAGAGAGTTAAAAGTTCTGAAATTACTGGAGCAGAATCAAGCCTATTTACCTAAGCTTATCACATCGGCAGCCAGGTCAATCATTTACTGGGACTAGGCTGCTTCTTACCATGAGTGGAGGACCACCAAAGCCTTTGCTGGCCTGAGTCCCTCTGTAGAAAAGACTTGGGAAACATAGAAGAAATGCTTCTCTGAAGCTATAGTCCAGATTCTCTTCTCACCAGAAGTAAGTTTTTCTCCTTCTCAGAATAGTGAATATCCCAAGGCCTCCCCTCCCCAGCTCAATGATAAACAAACATGAGCAAAACTAATACGCAAACCTGATACCAATGCCACTTTAGGTACAGAGCTTGTGGCTGTGGAGGGAGCTTCCCTCATCACTGGAGGTCTATAGGGAAGAAGGAGATGATAACTATGAAACAAGTTATTGAGTGATTCTTGAGGAAGAACAAAGTTGTAAAGTAATCACCAAAGAAAACATAGAAATTTTCCCTTTCAAGTCTATACATTCTAGAAATATGTTATTTTTATCAAATATGATTCACTCTTCCTTAAGTCTGAATATAACTCCTCTAATTGCAGAAATGTTGTTATATTGTCACCACATACAACTTTCAGGCCTGTGCAGTGGTTCCTGGATCCTGTAGTCATTAGTTAGAAGCCTGGTAATGCTGAGGCCCTATTTTTCTGAACTCCCTTTAGGGAAGGAGTTGGGTCATCTAGGACAAGGTAATGTTTGACATTATTTTTGTCAGCTGTGGAACTGAAGTGACTCACCTAGGTAAGGTTTGTGGCTGAATATTTAGTGTCTGAGGCAGTTAACTAGGTGCAAGGGTGGAGGCCATTGTAGATACAAACCCATGTGTAATTTTGGGTAAGTCTGTGGCTACCTCCCAAGAATGTTGTGGAGAATTATGGAAAACTGATACATTTCTGTGAAGATATTAAGCACTGCAAAATGTTAAGTGTGAATCTGGGTGGCATCCAGAGGATGTTTATAGATAATACAAGTGATGGAGGTGGTTTTGATGAGGGAAAAGGATCTTGGGGTGATCAAATGTATTGGCTAGGTTGGGCATGGTGACCCATGCCTGTAATCCCAGCACTTTGGAAGGTGAGGCAGAGGATTGCTTGAAGCCAGGAGTTCAAGATCAGTCTGAGCAATAAAGTGAGACTCTGTCGCTACAAAAAAAAATTTTTTTTTTAATTATGCATTGGCCATATTTCCCCACATTACCGAAGGCTGCCTTCAGGACAGACACACAGGTCTGAGCTGTCCTTTTTTTGTAGCTTCTGGCTCAGGACCTAAAACACACTGGAAGCCCCTAAGAGTATATCCAGCTTTTTCTTTCCGTTTCCTGAATATTGGATAGTAAGTAGAGGGAGACTACTCTTCAGATTAACTAGGTTAGAATAGGCATTGTCATTGTTCTTAAATGTTAGGTAGTTAGAATATGGAAGTTCATTAATTTGTTCAAAGTCGTGCAATTAGTCTGAGCCTGGATTCTACACAGTTCTGCCTTGTTCCCAACCCGGTGCTTTTCCCATAAGGTCATGGAGATGACCATATGAATAAGCATAAATTGGAGGGTCACTGAGGCAAGCAAGGCTGACTAATACAGTCAGAAGTTCTCCACTGGCTCTTGGATGTGCCATGCCTGAGCCACTGTAACCAAAAGGCCAGTACTGGACTTCCGAAAAGGATAGAACAGGCAAGAGCAAAAGGAAGTGTTTTTAGTTGTGGCAGTCACTGGAGTCTTCTCTGTTCTGTATATTTTCTAAATAACCCAGCTAATCCTCAGGCTAGGCCTTTGCCCCTTTTTATACTGTAGACTCAAATCCATGAGCCCCAACTAAAGTACAACATCTGAACTATTTCCAGAGAAGAAATGACCCTATCTCAATCTTTCTCAAGGAACTCAAGAATTTACTTACTATCTCATCTCAGCAAATATCCACTCATCTAAATCTAAGAGACTTGGGCACAAAGACGCTTAAAGCCAGAGAAACCATCAACAGTCCCTCCTATCAAGGCTCTCACCATCTGCAACCCAAAGATACCCATGTCGGCTTGGAGTCTAAATGGCTTGTTGGTGTCATTTGAGCAGTGAATGAGTAATGTACAGCAGAAGCCTTAATCCACCCCCCACCCCTATTTTCACTTTTGTTCAGATATGTCCTAAAGATTCCATTAGCCGTCTGTCATAAATTCCAAAGCAGCCACAATTCCTGAGCATTTACAAGATCAAGATAAAGAAATGCCATCATGAAATGAGGTCGACTAAATGTCTTTGAACAAAGGGTTTCTAATGACTTGCCTCACACGTATCTCAAGTGTGTGATAGCAAAGGCATTACAAATAGGGATTGCATCACCATGTCTACTAGTACCCTTTACTAATCAACTGACCTCGCATGAACCGTATTTACATGCCATCATTTTCATTAACTAAAACACTAGGAGAAAGAAAGTTGAAGCTAAAACACGAAGACTCATCACAACATTTCACCTGTATCAACTATGAACTGCTGCCTTCTTATCTACACTTTTTTCATTTAATTTTCATAACAAACCTATGCAACTTGCCCAAGTCACAGAGCTAGTAAGATGAGGTAAAATTTGAGTTGAGGTCTGACTCCAAATCCCATGTTCTTCAGCATTCTGTTCTGGGAAACATACTCACCCAACAGTGTCTACACTGTTCACACTCTACATGTAAAAGAGTAAAAAAAAGTTCTTTCTAAATTATTTGATCGGATCCTTAGAGTACATATTTATCCCCCCTTTCCACCCACACCAGATGTTCTTGATGTACTTGAGTATAAGCATAAAACTCAATATGACAGTGATTTTCCTCTCTCTAGAAAAGGAACCACAAAACACACATGCACGCATACACACGCACAACAGCAATTGCCCAAGAGTCAGTCCTTTGATTCCTTTCTGAAGCTGAGAGAGAAAATTGTTCTTATCTCCTAGTTTATAAACATTGTTTTGTTTGTTTGATTGATTGACTTTAATGTAATGTATAAGAAAAGTTTGTCATTTATTATACCCAACATTTTTTAAATTTTATTTCTGCAGTGAAATTTCAGTCTTTGAAATCAGCTACATTTTTCAAAACTGTCCAGTATGTCAATAGTTGTATTTAATCTTCACTACAGCCCTGTAAGATGAGTACTGTTTTCAGATGATATCCTTTCAGATAAGGAACCTGAGACTCAATACAGGTGAATGCCCTTCTCAGTCTCACTCAGCTAAGTCCCTTAGGTCTTGGGACTCCAAATGTTTTTTTTCTTTTTTAAATTAAATATTCATGCAGTTCCCTGGATTCCTAAGTCCTACAAATGGTAGGAATGGGGCCTACAAGCTTTTTATTTAAATTTTCAGAAATTAAAAATGCCAAGTGACTACACAGCCTATTCTCAGGCAGAGACCATTCAAATATTGATGGCTTTGCTTTGGGCTAGAATTCTAACAGCTCAGTGTGGTAATGCTGTTATTCTAATTAGATTTTCATAGAGTAATGAAAATAAAGACAATAATTGTTACTTAATAAAATCTGCCTTAAAGTCAAAAAATCTTTCAAGCCCATGTGCCCATGAGCAAAATAAGGTATCAAAGGGGTTCTTGCTAGAAGGATAAGCCACTGCTGTCTTCTAATTAGTTGTGTGCCTAGAGAATGGTATACATGAGTAGGGGCTAGAGACCGCATGGTGTCTTGAGATGCATAAGCCCTCTCTAGCCCTGTAGTTAGATGGATGTCTCATGAGTCAAACAGTTGCCAAGTGGTATGGAACCTAAGGAAGTCCTTCTACAAATTGAGAATCCGTTATTGTAGTTTCAACCCTACAGAAACCAGCTAGAGTTACAGGAGGAAACCTTATGCCCTAGGAATTCCATTTCAGTCCTAAGATGTTCTGAAGGGTCAGGGAACCCTGCATCAGTTATGCATCTGGAGATCAAGTGTTTTCTTATCCCTAATGCTTCACTGGGAATTGCCCCTGGCTGGCTGCCTGAGTCTCCATCCCATGCGACAGTCGTGTTGTCCACATCGTTGCTCTGGTGTTAATGTGCATCCTCATCATACTTTTTGGTACCCATTTCTGTGACCTCTGAGGTTCTAAGGATCTTGGTGCAGGAGAACCCATAGTTTTGGGCAATGATCAAGCAGAATGAATGAAACTTCTGCCCCTGACCCACCCAAAAGTTGTTCCCCTCCTCTCTACAGTTCCAAGGTCAAGTCTCCCATGAGAGCAGTAAAGGAACTGAAGGTCACAAAATGCTGGCAATTCACCATGCCTTGGAGGGTTTCCCAGAAAGTAAAATGAAAATGAGATTGTTTTCACATAAGACCTCTGTATTTGGAGGACAGGATTCAAACAGTCTGAATGTGCAATTTCACTGTGCACTGAGGTAACCCCCACAAAGTCTTTCTTTTTTTTTTTTTTTTTCCAAAAGCCAAAATAATATCAAAATACTTCCTGCAGAGAACTCTAACTAGGCAGAATTCTTTTTTGTCATCACTGGGCTGATGTTTTCAAGGATTCATTTCTCAAGATAAGCCTTATATAGTGCATTTGGCTAGAGCTCATGTGTACTTCTGTGGAATGATGGCTTTCGTCCATGGGGCCTACTTTGTGGTGATCTCATTAGGTTTCACAAGGTAAACAGCTGAAAACTTGTGGTTAGTACGTGAACAGGCTTCAAGAGAAGAGAAAACCCGGGAGAGGTCGGCCAGAAGATGTTGCAGTAAATTGGCAGGTTGCAGGCTTCTCTCTATGACCCAAGGAAAGCCAATACCCCTACACATTCCAAGGAGATGTACTTTCAATTTCAAATACATGTATCCCACAAAATTTAGCTCTGCTTCCTAGAAAGGAATCCTGATCATGGGAAGAGCTAATGCCTAGACTTCCCAGAATGTGACTGTTCTCTACTCAAATTCATCTCATTTTGCTTTTCTTTGCAAAATGAAAATTCTCCATTTTCCATAAGAATAGTATTGTTATAGAATATAGTTGTGTTGATAAATTATAGTCCAATAAATTAAACTAAAATAGTCCAACAGAGGCATCCTAGGCCTGACATCACTGTTATCTTTCTCTGTGGCTTTATGCCAATTTTTAGACATCTTGATGGTGGCTCAGTTTCACATCTTTACTCATCTGCATTCTAATTATGGATAACCACAAACATTTATTGATGGGTTATCTACTCAGTTCAGCAACAATCATCTACTGTTTCCCAGAAGTGTGTTAGACACTGTCTTTGACATAGGATTAAATAATCTTGCCACTTATCGGAGATGAGAAGGTTTTAAATTTATCCAGTAGGCCAACCACAGCTTCTTTAGAGTCCTCTGTATTTGTGTGTATGTGAGTGTGCATGTATGTGTGTGTCTGCCTGTGTGTGTATATCTGTATGTGTATGTGTACTTTTAGTCATTATACAGTACCAAGAAGATAACAGGTTCTCAGTAAATATTTGTTGGTGATACTAAATTAGTAATAAACTAGGAATTTAATCAAGAAATTGATTTATCAAAAGAAAACTGGAATTGCTAGGGGAGACTAAAGAGAAGAATCGGAAGTGTTAACCATTGGTGTAGAGGGAATAGGGCATCGGGGGTCTACTTTCTCTTCTGCCAATCCCCAACTCAATGGTACAGCACATAGGCAGACCTCAGTTATGTTTGATTCTGCTACTACACACACCAACAGGGCAACTCTGGGCAAGTCACTTCAGCTCTCTTGGCCTCAATTTTCTCATTTTCAAAATGGAGGCAGAGGATTGGAAGTATAACATCTCTAATGTCTTCTCTAGTTTTGATACTCTGTGTTCTGTGCAAAACTAGAAAAGTTTACTTCAGAAAGTTCTTTAAGGAAAAAAGAAATAATTTTAATTTCTCTAGGGAGATCATTCCTATCTCTTGGGTAAATAAAGGGAACGAAAAAACTGCTCAAGAGATCCCAGCTATGCTGCCTTGAAGATGTTATAAATTGGTGAGGCTGGGCATTGATCTTTACTAGAGAAGAAACCCATTTGGCTGGGAGAGTGCAAGAACCACATCTGAGTTCTCATGTCCAGCATTCAGCTTTGCCATGCCTGTGTGTCACTTATGCAAGCTCCAGCAAGCAGGCAGTCATGACTATCATTCTCTCTTTATAAATAAACGGAAGCCCTTAAAGGTGACGTGACTTGCCCAAGGTTACAGAAACATGGCAGTGAGTCAGATGGAACTGTGTGTGTTTGGAGGAGGAGGAGAAGATGACATTATAAACAAAAGGCAGAGAGTGAGGGACAGATCAACACCTCTTCTGAAGTTATAAAATAAAATAAATAAATAAAACCACAATGGTCACAGGCTGCAGAAAAGCTTTGAGTCTGCTCTGGACCCTGAGATCACCCCTGTCTGCCTACCTCTCCCGGAGCCACCCCGGGCGCCATGCCCAGGGTTACTCTCCCAGGTTGTTGCTAACTGGGTGCCTGTGCTCGTGTCCCTTCTTGTAAGCTTCATGAAAGGCTATTTGTAATGAAGAGAGGTCATATCAAAGAAGGGAGACTGCATCCTCCAGGCCCTGAACCAAAAAGGCAGGTTTTTTTAAGAGGAAGTCTGGTTTCCCTATTACAATCTGCAGAAATGAATGGTCCTCAAGGTGACTAGCAGAATTATGAAATTCTATTTCAAGCATTTAAATTTTTTTTTTACCTGAGGTTATTTTACTTCTTTTTGCTCTCCTTCTCCACATGAAAAGGAAAGAATAATGCTTGCTCACTATGATACTGTATGAGAGAAAGCAGCCCAGGCAGTACAACTCAAAGGAACCTACTAATTGCACCAAACAGCAAGGCATAGCTAGACATTTCAGTAAATAAAGTGTGATATCATCACAGCCCACACTGGTTTATCTTATCACCCAGATCCATGCCTAGGGAGTGCTAAGACCCTGAAGAACCACAGTCACAAGTGATGGCAAAGAACCTCTGATCCAATAAGAAAAATGCTGAAAGAAATTGGGCATCAATGGTCTTATGTCTCAGCAGCATTTAAAGGCTGCATCACTTTGCTGCCTGTTATTGTCCTTGTTAAATATGAGAGAGAGAGAGAGAGAGAGAGAGAGAGAGAGAGAGAGAGAACTAATTATCATCACCAGGGGAAATCTGGTAATTTTCAAGGTACATGAAGGGGGCAGACAATGCCATAAATTCAGTAAGAACACACTGATTTCTTGGCAGAGTCTTCAAGTGACTTTCTGTTATACTCAACAAAAATCTTTCTGAACATACCCACTTCTCTGTTTCTACTTTATTCCTAATATCTAACTAACTTCTTCTTAGGTAGTGTCTTGGGAAGAGGGATAGATAACACGTAACACAATATATAATGCTTAGTTGACTGTCACAGCTGTATTAACTACACTCACTTTTTAGAAGCCACAAAACTAACAATCACCAAAAGTCACCCTTGGCTTGCCCCCTACCCCATATACATTCACTTAAGGTAGGATAGGAAGAGGACAGGCTTATGATTCAACAATATAACATTTCTTAACAAAGTCAGAGAATCGGAACAGCCCATGATTCCAACAACCATTGTCAATGTCAAACTTAACTCAAATACAGACCTCAATGCCTCAATTCATGCCCATCAAGGTGAAAAAAAAAAAAAAAAAAAAAAAAAAAAAAACACGTGGGAGAGGAGAGGGGGAAAAAGCCTAAAAGCAAAGAAATATCAACAAACAATGATGAAAAAAAAAAGAATTAGGGCGGGCGCGGCGGCTCCAAGCCTTCTCGTAATCCCAGCACTTTGGATTGAGGCCGAGACGGGGCCGAATCACGAGGTCAAGGAGATGGAGCACCATCCTGGCTAACACGGCTGAACGTCTCCACTAAAAACTACAAAAAACTTAGCCGAGGCGAGGTGGCGGGCGCTGTAGTCCAGGCTACCCGGAGGCTGAGGCAGGGAGAATGGCGTGAAACCCGGAGGCGGAGCTTGCAGTGAGCTGAGATCCAGCCACAGCACTCCAGCCTGGTTGCACGCCAGACTCCATCTCAAAAAAAAAAAAAAAAAAAAAAAAAGAATTAGACAAGGTGCTGAAACATGGAGACAATCTCACACAGTCCTAATGCTAACGACCAAGTACCAGCTGGCACCTTTACAAGTTGTTCTCCAGTCAGTGAGCACCATTGCTTCTTGAATTGAACTATATTCCTATTATTGGACTGGATTCTCTAGTACTGCCAACTTTCTCACAGGAGAAAAAGAGTTTCAGAGCATGACGTAAAATAGAACTCTTTTCTCCTACTTTCAAAAACTAATCTCATACACCTACCCAAAGCCCTCACTCATTGATAGTCAAGAGTCCATGGGTCTCCCATCTGTGCCCGAGCACCTGCCTCACAGTGAAAAAGGGAAGAGGGGCTTATCCAGTAGAGGAAGATGCAGAACTGTCTCTGATAGTCCCATGCTTCACTGACCAGTAGGCCAAAAGGGAGGGAGGCAGCATTTTGAACAGAGGAGACTTTCATGCCATAAATCTTCAGGCATTTGTGGCCACCAAGTGTCTTTCTGTGACTGAGATGGAACTAAAATAATTTATAAGTTTGTGTGTGTGCGTGTGTGTGCATGTCTGTGTGTATGTGTGTTACATGGAAAGAATTTTAATATGAGAAGGGCATTAAATCAATTTTGCAACAAGAAAAATCCTTTGTCTGGACTGTTTCTGGGTGTTGGTTACACAAAACCTAAATAGTTGTTTAATTTCTGGAATTAATTAGCAGAAGCAAATATCTGTTCAAAACACTAACTAGTCTTAAAGACTTCTATTGATGGCATACTCTTTTCTCTAAAATTTCTACAACACATTTTATCATTTTAGAAAAGACACACTACAAGATCCTTTAACATGTAAAAAATTCTTTTGTGATGTCTAAACGAGTCTCAGGGCTGGTTAATTATACTGAACTTCAGATGTCTTCAAGTAACTCTTAGCATGCTGAATTTTGTATCCCATTACCAATACATCTTATTTTAGATGGTGTTATGAGTAAGATTAACCAATAAAATTCAGGTAAACTCGTCACTGGATACAGTAGCCTGCACATCATTTGGTTAGACTGTGCGCTGAGCCTACTCGCCAAACGTATTTATTCTCCTATTCTGCAGACACATACTCTACATATGTCTGGTTTGGCCTAATATTTGGCTGTTCTCCTAAAGGGATTGGTTGAGGGTCACCATGTTTCCTCTTTTTACCAGTATCTGATAAAACTCTAACTGGGACACTACTATTCATCACATGCATTTATATCAAAAGCTATTTACTCCCACTTCCCCCAGGCCAAAGTCATAATGGCATGTTAGAATCAAATATTTTCCATTGTTCTAACATATATCCAATAAGAAGACATTTACAGAGTGCCTAACATGTTTGACACCTTGCTAAGGGATATAGATTCAGAGATGAGTAGTTGACAGTTCTGCCCAAAGAAAGACCAACTTCTTATAGAGAAAATCAATCAATAAAGGAGCCAACACAGTATCGTATGTGGTAATAACTGAACACAAAGCAGAAAAGTTTCAGATGGGTGCTCCCCAATTACCAAAGGAGTTGGGGTCCAAGTGGTATTTTAAAGAAAAGAAAATTTGGATCCACATTCTTCCTTTCTAAAAATCCAGGCTATGAAGAAAAAGCTACTTCCTTTTAGGAATTTGTCTGAATATCCTAAGGAGGTGAAATTACAAGAGTACAGACACTTGTGGTAGCCATGGCTAAGAAAGTTTCAATCCCTGGAGAAAGAAGATAAGAGGAGAGTCTGGAGAGATCTTTCTAACTAAAAGGTAGGAAAAAGAAGAATTCGAACTTTGCCCTGAATCACAGTCTCTGCCTAATTCACATCCTTTGGACTAGAGACTTAATTTAGAAACATTCTGTGCAGTCCAGGGCTCACATGCTCTCCCATACCCTAGGGACTTCTACCTGGTGGACAAGCTTGTTATAAATCTGATTTCTACTCAGTTATGAATTGAACTTTGTTTTTCCTGGGAGCAACTTTAAACAGGAATAGTGAATAAAGTAAAAATCTAGAGAAGTAGCAGTGAGGTCTTCTAATGTCAGCAACTGGCACCAGGTAGGAAACTCAAGGTTAAAGAATAAACATAGCCAACCCAGTCCCCATTGCAATAGCCTATATTAGCATCCAAATCCAACTCTCCAATACTACGCATTGTAAGCAAAATATAAGTCAGAAGGGTAAGCTTAGTAGCTCTCAAACTAGCCTGGCTGGAAGTCCTTCTTAAGTTGACTTAGGTAAGCATTTAGCATATAAGTGAAAACTTGCATCATCTTAAACAATTTGCCTGTTTCCTGAAGTAGAGCTAACAAGATTGTTGAATTTTCTGATTGTTTTAGAAACTCAGATCATAAATCACACTCTTAAGGAACCAATTTTCATATTGGTTTCATTTTATCATCCATTGAAATAATATCTATCAAAGTTAATTAGGATAGATTTGGCTACTTAAATATTTAAAACTTATTTTTGCAAACGCTTAAACAAAGGTAAAAATAGAAGTAATGAATAGAAAAAGTACATTTGCAACATAAAAAAAACAGACAAAAGGTTACTCATCCTAAAGAGTACTTATAAATCCTTACCAGCTAGAGGCAATAGCCCAGTAAAAAGTTGGACAGAAAATGAACTGACAACTCACATAAGAAGAAAGGTTCATTATCTATAATGATATGAAGAGATGTTCAGCCACGGTAACAATGAAATAAAGGCAAATTGAAACAGTAAGGTAGCATTTCATTGTCATGAGATTGGCAATAACTGAGTAACATTAGATGTGAATGAGCATGTGGGGAGCAGACCCTTCCACACATTGCTGCTGGTGAAGTGTCAATCACTACAACCTCTTTTTTAAGGACCGTTTGTCAAAACATATTTTACAGTGTTTTAACAAAGGTAACTCTGGATTTCTCAATTCACTTCCAGGACTTATTTTTAGAAAATAATGGTGCAGTGCATAAAAAGTTTCAGACAGTACTTAAATATTTATGTAAGTTTTATAACAGCAAATTTTGAAAACATCTTAAGTGTTCATCAGAGAGGGCTTAGATATAAACACAAGCATACACGGATACTGTGCAGCCATTTAAAATGATGAGATCCATGTTGTGATAGTAGCTCAGAGCTACCATTGGTAGTTGAGTGGCCAATAGATTTGTGTTTAAATTTTAGCTCTGTTCATTACTAGCTGTGTGAACTTGGGCAAGTCATTTGACCTCTGTAAACCTCACTACTCTCATCTTAAAGAAAGGAGGATAACACAACTTCCTACATCTTAACATCAAAGTGAATTAGATGAGAAGACGAATGGAAAGCCCTTAGTGTACCATCTGACACACAGTAAGGGCAGAATAACTGTGAACTATTGTTAGTGACAGCCTGTGTATTTAATCCTGCTAAGTGAGGAAAATTAAGATGAAAATAGCACTGTCAGTTTCTGTGCAAAATGGCAAACTAGCTCCATGGCTTTTGATCCTCCCAAGACCTTATTAAAACAAATTTAAAACCAAAAGAATAAGCTCATAACAGAGAAGAAAGAGGGGGCTATCAATAAATTGCTAGAAGACAGAAAACAAATGTGGCAGAGAAACAAAACACAGAGCCAAAATAATTGCATCTGTAAAGCAATGAAGATACTATTTAAAAATCTAAATAAGAAAGTTCTTTTAGTGATAACAATTATTAGTCATAAAAATTAATAGACTGGAAAATTATGTTGAAGCTTTTTGAAATGTAGAGCAAAATGACATAGGTGGAAATGTTGAAAAACAGATATTAAATAATAACAGTTAAAATTAAGATCACCAACGTATACCAAAAGCACTAGAATATTTGCCAGGCACTGATTTACATTCACGGCCTGTGTTATCTCAATCAATCTTACAGCAATCGTATGGGGTAGCTAATATTATTCTCTCCTAATGGTTGGAGAGGTTGAAGCATTAAGAAATTAAAAAGGCCAGGTGTGGTGGCTTCTACCTGTAATTCCAGCACTTTGGGAGGCCAAGGTGGGAGGATTACTTGAGGCCAGAAGTTTGAGACCAGCCTGGGAAAACTGGCAACATGCCATCTCTACAAAATTTTTTTTTTTAAAAATTAGCTGGGCATGGTGACACACACCAGTAGTCCCAGCTACTCAGGAGGCTGAGGCAGGAGAATTGCTTGAGCCCAAGAGTTTGAGTTTGAAGCTGCAGTGAGTTGTTGACACTGCCCTCCAGCCTGGGCAACAGAGCAAGACCTTGAAAACAAAAACAAAACAAAACAAAACAGAAACAAGAAAAGAAAAGAAAGGGAAAGAAAAGAAAAGAAAAGAAAAGAAAAGAAATTTGCCCCAGGCCACATGGCTAGTACTTGGGGTATGCACACAGCCAGTGTAGCTCTGTGCTGAATTGTCTCTGTCACCCGGGCACCTCCAAACCTCTGCTAAGAGCATGAAGAAGCAGGAACAACATTTTTCAGAGTGCTTGCCCCACGTGGTTTCAGATTATAGCCTGAAGCCAGTATCAGTGACTGGAAAGGTATTAAACAGAAAAGAAAAGACTATTATTCTCTAAAGGCAGTTGCAGACAGATATATGGGTAAAAGCTGGATGTGAAGTTTGAAGCAGCTTAACATTTGAGCATCTAGAATCAAGTACTTTGGGGTTGTGGACTGAGCGAGTCAGTGACAATTCAAGAAACTTTCACTCTTCCAGCCCTTCCAATGCATATTCCTTGTGTTAAGATGCTTCCTACTGAGAGAACACAGAAAGTCTTTTATTTCCCTGACCAACTCATGTAGGTTCCAAATGCTGAGACCTAATCCTGGAAGTCCAATATCTAACTGAAAGGTGTTTCAGAAATAGCACAGAAAACTGAAGGGAAGAAATTATCAAAAAGTAGAATCTTAGTGCTCAAAAGATACAAATCTTATATGAACAGGGTTCATGTCCAGCACAATGAATTAAAAAGTGAAATAGGCCAGCTTGTTACACACCTGTAATCCCAATACTTTGAGAGGCCAAGTCCAGAGGATCGCTTGAGGCCAAGGGTTTAAGACCAACCTGGGCAACATAGCAAGACCCTCCCCTACAAAAAATTTTTAAAAATTAGCCAGGTGTGTTGGCACACATGTGTAGTCCTAAGTACTTGGGAGACTGAGGAGGGAAGACAACTTGAGTTCTTCCAGAAGTTCAAGGTTACAGTGAACTATGATCTTGCTACTGCACTCCAGCCTGGGTGACAGAGTGAGATCCTGTCTCTAAAATTTTCTTTTAATTTTAAAAGGAAAACAAATATATAAGCAACTTTTGGTATTTTAGAATTTTAAAGACTAAAAGGACATATATTTCAGAGAGGAGAAAAAAGTAACCTACAAGAAATGCAAATTAACTGGTTCTCACTTCTCATCACCACCATATGATGCTAGAAGATACTGGGGAAACGCCTTCAAAGTTAGGGAACATTTCCACCTAGAATTCTATACCCAGCCAAACTATAAATCAAGACTTAAAGCAGAATATAGACCTTTTCTGGTAGTTAAGACCAAAATTTTAACTTCTGTGCAAAATATTTTAAACAAGGATGAAATTCTACTTCACTTGATAAAACTTTCAGCAGAATTCAAGATGATATATAATCATTTTAATGCTATGGATTTATTCTTATGAGTATTAAAAATGTGTAGCATAGCAAGCTTCCATAGCTATGTATATTATTTAGAAGAAAAGTATTACATGTAGTAGGTATTCAAATTACATAATAGAATAGAGAGTAGGTAACTATAGCAAAATTGTGAAGATAGCACAAGAATGACTGAAATTTGGGAAACACCTTGCTAAAGTAAATGCCTTAAGGTATTATTTCTTCCAAATGTATCTACATTTGTAAATATGTTTATAAATATATTTACAAAAATATTTGTAAAAGAAGCGACTTTCATGTAAAAAAAGGGACTTAAAGGACACTACAGAGCCAAAAGCAGAAACTCATCAACTGCAGCAATACCAGGACAGAAGAGCCCAGAGACTGGGATTTGTTGGCTCAGCCATGAAGTTGGCCCAGCTTCCTTGACTCATATTCACTGTTCTTCTCACCCCCATCCCCAGTAGCTCTGACTATGTTTCCCAAGAAGCCTCTCCCGCAGGGAAAGGAACATGAGGATACACTGAGCTGTGTGTTTGTCTACAAGTTCCACTTCTCATTATAAAGCAGTGTTTAACAATCTGACTCATGCCTCAATACCTTTATTTTTACTTCCTCCCATTTTCTAATTCTTTTATCCTGTTGGGTTATGTCTTTTGTACAAGTAATCTCAAATCTTATTTGAAGTGAGAAAGAGTTTAAACAAATATCACTAATGACCCTAACTTTACTTTCTTGTGAGGTGTGGCAGTCCCTGGAGCCTGATTTCCTGTGGGCAGCTGGTACACTGGGGCTTCTGGTCCTACAGAGCTGGGATCAACCCAGCTCTTTTGATATGGTGCTCAGGGTTCTTGGTTCCACAATCAGACTAACTCAGGCTGTAAGCAGAAAACATATTTATTGAAAGGAGGTCAAATAGTTTACAAGAGAGCTAAGAACACTGGTGAATGAGGCCTGGTGTATGTGAAAAAACACAGGAAACAAAATAGACCCAAGATGGCCTGTGAAGTCAGTTTAAGAGGCTGCCATTGGCATTATCACCACGAACACTAGCTATGATTTCACCAGCCACATACGACTCTACCCTCCATCAGTGGCACCAACCTTCATCTCTAAAGGTTCACTGGAAATTTGCATTGTTCAGTGAAGACTCAAATCCTAGACAGATGCACCTAGTGGCCTGAGCTTCCAGGGAAGGAAACATCTAACCCTTTGGGCTTGGGCTTTCTTTATTTGTATTTCCTGAAATAGGAGGGCAGGTCAGGCAAATTGTCAAAAGTCCACCTCACTTGTGACCCTGTGAGACTCTACCTGAGCAGCCAACTCATGTCCCTCTTTATTGTCACCTCTTTTTTCTTTTCCTTTTTTTTCTTGAGACACTTGTTGCCCAGACTGGAGTGCAGTGGCACGATCTCAGCTCACTGCAACCTCCATCTCCCAGGTTCAAGCGATTGTCTTGCCTCAGCCTCCCAAATAGCTAGGATTATAGGCACACACCACCACACCTGGCTAATTTTTGTACTTTTAGTAGAGACGGGGTTTCACCATGTTGGTCAGGTGGGTCGTGAACTCCTGACCTCAGGTGATCCCCCACCTTGGCCTCCCAAAGTGCTGGGATTACAGGCATGTGTCACTGGCCCCAGCCGTCACCTCTTTTTTTTTCTTGTCAAATTCAGCAGTTTGCAAGTCAGGATACTTATGCTACATTAGTTATATTTGTATAATATACATTTTTTACTTATTTTCAAGTCGTACTCTAAACATGAGTTTCTCATTTACATTTTTAGGGTCTTTTTATGTGTACTTCTGAATAAACATACATGAGGCTGAGAAGTCTTCCCTGTTAAATTCTACTGGGACATAAGTTTCACATTACCTATGAGCCTTTTCATTGAAAACAAAATCCTTCGAGAACAAGAGAAGGCTAAAAAAAAATAAGAAGAATAAAATAAAAAATAAAATCCATTTTGAGGATAAGTTTAAAGAGACTGAATGTTCCAATGTAATTAACCACCAACAATGTAAGATGCTTATTTCATGAATTCTTGAAAGAGATCTTAAACTATGATAGCGCAGAAATCACTGAATTGCTTAACTCAAAAGTTAAATAGATGTCTCTGGTAAACTGGTACCAAAAAAAAATCTGTGAGGAAACAAAGACATCCATTTTAGTGGCATATGAAAGATGATGTAAGTATAAATAAAGAAATATCAACCATTGGTTGATACTCTTTGCACTAAATTATATTCGTAAGCAAGATTTTTATGTTTTGTTGGATCTGACTTTTCACTACCCTGTTACAATAATATTTCTCATATTTGTTTTAGTCTCCTTTACATTTACAGTGTCCTAGAGGCTGGTGGTGTTAAATTTAATTTGTCAACCTACGTTTAATTTTACAAGAATCCAGATCAAACTGCCATATAAACAAGAATTGCCTTGTATATATAAAATGTATATTATACAGGAACTTCTTAGTGATTAGGCTGGAGAAGTCACAGCTGAACTAAAATATATGCTGCCAGTAGTACTTTTTCATTTTCCCCCTTATAATTTTAATGGTTGAAATGAAAGAGCCTTTTTTCTTTAACAATAGAATCCTTGTTAAAAATCCTTTAAAGAACTGTTCCACGACACTGAAAACAGTCTAATTAAACCATTAATATAACAATGATGCCAAGAGTTGCTAGATTCAAACAACGCACTTCCATCTCACGGTACATATTGAAGGTAATTTTTTTCTGGCATATAGCATGAGTTCCAGTTTGGGAACTCCTGTCCATTACACGTTTCCTTGCAGAGAAATATCATTAATCTGTGATACTTACTACAATAGCGCATTATTTTCCTCAACAGAGGTAGTCATTGAAACTGCATATTATCAAGGCAGCTGTCCCATTAAGTTTTTACAAAGGATTAAGGGGTTATATGAGTACCCAACAGCTGCACCAGCTAGGATAAAACAAGGGTTCCCAAATCTTATGCCTATTAGTATATGGAATGAAATGATACATTCTTTATCCATGCAGTAGGATATTCATATTTGAAAAGAAAATTGTATTAGAAATAAAACCTCATTCATGCAAATGCAAAGCATTGTGTGAACACAAATGAAGAAATGTAGAAAGAAATATAAAACATTTCCCCTTCTCTTGAGAAGTCTACCAAAGTCTCAGTAGGCATGTTTTAAAAGTTCAAAACACTAAATAAAATTAAAAATTTAAATAAAAGCCTGAGTCACCAAAGAAATTCTGCAAGTTAGTTCATGAATAACTGCTGAACAATACACATGGTTGCAATGGAAGTTTCGGAAGTGAGAGCATCTCAGGGCCAGAGGTTAAAGGAGAAAGTTGATGTAATTTCTCAATCAAGACCTTAAAGATTGGTCTGAAGTGTGTGTATGAAAGTTGGAAGTAATCTGAGAGATCATCTTCTACTCCAGTGTTTCCTAAACTTACCTGTTGAAAAGACTCACATATGAGAAATCTAAAAATAAAATACCCCGGGGGCCGGGTGTGATGACTCACGCCCGTAATCCCAGCCCTTCGAGAGGCCAAGGCGGGCAGATCTCTGGAGGCCAGGAGTTCAAGATCAACCTGGGCAACATGGTGAAACCTCATCTTTACTAAAAATACAAAAATTATCCAGGCGTGGTTGTGCACGCCTGTAATCCCAGCTACTCAGGAGGCTGAGGCATGAGAATCACTAGAACCTGTGAGGTTGCAGTGAGCCAAGATTGCACCATTGCACTCCAGCCTGAGCGACAGAGTGTGAGACTCTGTCTCCAAAAAAAAAAAAATATATATATATATATATATTCCCCAGTTCTTTTCTCTGCCCTATTGAACCATATATGCCGGAGAAAGAGCCCCAAAACTGTGTTTTTTAAATGCTGCAGGTAATCATTTTCATCTGGAAGTTTTGGGAAAATTGTTCTAAGCCAACCTGTGATCTCAGCAAATAAAACACTAAACAAATACCAAATGTAAAAAAGAAAAAAGAAAACAGATAGGAGACAATGCTGTGTGTGTGTGTGTGTGTGTGTGTGTGTGTGTGTGTGTGTATGTAGACAGATAGTAACCACCAGGGAGTCAAGCAGGGAGGAAGATTTGTACAGGAGCCAGAGCCAAAGAGCTACAGCCCAATGCCTTTCACATAATGAACACTCAAGAAATATCTTGCACTGACTCCATTAAAAATGAAGCAAAGAACAAAACGAGCTATAACTTTCAAGCATTTGATGACCTATTTATTACTTATTACCACCTATGTTCTACACATTTTATAAAACCTCTACTTGGAGACAGAGCCCATGAATCTTAAAGTCAATTGTGGATTGTGTAGCAAGACAGAGTCAAATCCCTCAGTGCCCAGGAAAAATTTAAATGCCAAGGGGGTAAAGAGATTTTGCTGCAATGAGCTAGAAAGTTGAAATTCAAGAAAAGGAGACTCTGAGCTGCATCTCAGAGAACCTATTCAGATGCTTATTAGATTGTGGTAGATTTTGCTAAGGCATGTGACAGAATGAATAGTTCGCAAAATAATTTTAAACTGGCTTAGAACACCCTGAAGAAAAT
The DNA here is from genome assembly GCF_001698545.2 of Rhinopithecus bieti. Taxonomy (NCBI): domain Eukaryota; kingdom Metazoa; phylum Chordata; class Mammalia; order Primates; family Cercopithecidae; genus Rhinopithecus; species Rhinopithecus bieti. The sequence continues at coordinate 2,455,794 of NW_016803392.1, forward strand.
TGCTCAAAACTAACTCAAGCCTTGAGCAAACCACAGAAACATAAACTACCATATGGGGGATAATCTCACTGTGGCAGGGTGGAGCAAATGACTTCATGCATTTTTTCACCATCCCCCACCATCAGAGCTCTGGTTCTTAATGCTTCTCTCCGCATTTCTCTAGTCAGTGGGAGTTTCTAAGTGTGTGTGCGTGCGTGTGTGTGTGTGTGCGCGCGCGCATTTTAAGACAGAAATGCCTGTACTGATATCCCACTAAATTCTAAAATTCTGTCATTTTCTTTTCTCATAGGCTCTCTACTTTTTTTAGTGCAATTTGTGAAGCACCTTAATAACAAGTTGATTTATAAAGCTTAAATAGAATTAATGTTTTGACATTAATATTTTATTACTTGACATTTCAGTACATGTAGTTTAAATGTCAGAATCAGAGTTTACTAGAAACATCAAGTTTTCATTTGCTTACTTTCTAACAAAAATATTTCAAATGCATCTATTTTGCTGTTAGTACATAAATGTCAGAATCAGAGTTTATTAGAAACATCAAGTTTTCATTCGGTTATTTTCTAACAAAAGTATTTCAAGTTCATCTATATTGCTGTTAGTATAGCTTGAAGAACCTATGGCTTGACATGTTTCATAGGACTGCAGCCATGGGAGGGGTGAGTCAACAACCACGATAAACCCATGAAGATGGTTTTATCATCTACTAGATGGTGCACAGACAGAGGCAACAAGCTATATTTTGCAAATGAGTCCTGTCAGTGTGGGGCCCAGGCCATCTTTAGCCTATAAGCATCATCCCGGAAACCAGGAGTCAATCAGTAGAGTTTACTGTGATATTTTAAGGAAGAAAGGAGAAAAATGACTGCTCTTCAGAGCTGATTAGAGTAAAAATGTAATTATATATGTGCATAAATATCCTAGTGATATATCTTTTTTTTTTCAACGATTGTCAGTCCACTCAGGCTGTTCTAACAAAATACCATAAACTGGGTAGCTTATGAACAACACTTACTTCTCACCATTCTGGAGGCTGGGAAGGCCACAATTAAGACACCAGCAGATTTGGTATCAAGTGGGGAGCCACTTTCTGTTTCATAGATGGTGCCTTCTCACTGTGTCCTCACATGGTGGAAGGGTAAACCAGCTCTCTGAGGTCTCTTTTGTAAGGGTACCAATCCTATTCATGAGAGTTTCAGCCTTACCCAAAGGCTCCTTCTCCTAATGTTGTCATGTTGATGATTAAGTTTCAACTTAAAAATTTTGAAGAGACACCAACATTTAGACCACAACATCGAGATTTTATATATATTTACAGGTATATATACATACGCACATATGTATGTATGTATATCCTCTGTGTGTGTGAGTATGCACACACGGTGAGGAATATATGTTTAGCATGTAAAGTTACTCTTTGCACCAAATGGTTTCAAGATAGCAAAATAATATAACACCTACTAAATGCCTACTCATTGGACATTGTCCAAATCAGTCATCATGCAACCCTATGAGGTGGAAATTTGTATCCCCTATTTATAAGTGACCAAACAAATCTCAGATTAAGTAATTTGTCTGAGGGCACACAGCTTATAAGAGATGAAGTCAGATTTTGGATTTGAGTTTCTCTCTTTCCAAATTTTGTATTCTTAATCAACAGGCTATAACTGGGTGACAATCAAGAGTTCGTTGGGAATATTGTTGGTTCATAATAGCAACAATATGCAGTTTGTAGGACAAGAGGCTTTAAGGGCAGAGATCTAAGTGTACCTGTCAAATAGAGAAAGCCATGTGAAGTTTCTGTGTCTTCATGCTTCTGTATTGGATTCAGGCTGTAGCCACAACACTTGTGCAAAAGCATTTCAGGGGAGACATTGCTAGGCAATCTGCACTTCCACTAGGTCAGAGTTTAATGCACATAATACATCTTGCCTTCATGTGCATGTTGCTAACCTATATTCCTGACTGATATTCTCTCAGTATGTCCGCAATGAATTAAAATAAGATCAGAGAGCAACATAAAGTGCTGAGCAAAACTCTCTTGAAATTCACAGACATTGTCCATCAGCAGAAACCATGTTTACATTTTTAAAATTCCTATTTTACCTTATGTGGACTGGAATCCAAAGACCCCTCAAACCAGAACTTAATGTCAATGCATCTTTGTTGAGATAAAAGAAATTGTCCTACTCCAAAGATACTAAATACAGGTCCCATCAATAACCATAGCTTCCATTTTCTGTCAAAGTCCAATAAAATTTTCTACTATTTTTCAATTAGGAAAAGCAGCATTTCAGACAACAAACGAGGCTTTTGTAACAAACTAGCAAAGTTGGAGTGCTTTTTATTGAAAGTCAGGTTATTAAAATGCAGATTTGTGTTGGACTGCGGGCCTCATCTTACTCTGGCCTCTGGGGAGTGAACTAGAAGGCAGAAAACGTGTTCTGTTTTCTTGCTTCTGTGATGTGCCTACAGTTTCCCCGCCCCCCCGCCGAGAGCCACGTGGGACTGGTGAGGCTGAGAAGCAAAATTTGAGTCAGAGCTTAGATTTAAAAACTGAAGCAATAATTTTCTCCATTTTCAGTTTTAGTTGTTTTATCCTTTGTGATAAATTGTAGATGAGAATTTGGGGAGGGGGCCAAGTTGCTACTTGGCTCATTCATAGCACTGCTTGGAACCTTTAGAACTAAGTGGGCCAGTTGCGCGGTGGCTCGAGCCTGTAATCCGAGCACTTTGGGAGGCCGACGCGGGTGGATCACAAGGTCAGGTGTTTGAGACCATCCTGGCCAACATAGTGAAACCCCGTCTCTCCTAAAAATACAAAAATTATCTGGGCGTGGTGGCGCGCGCCTATAGTCCCAGCTACTCGGGAGGCTGATGCAGGAGGAGAATCACCTGAACCCGGGAGGTGGAGGTTGCAGTGAGCTGAGGTCGCACCACTGCACCCCAGCCTGAGTAACACTCTGTCTCAAAAAAAAAAAAAAAAAAGAAGAACTAAACACATTTGGATACTAATCCCAGCTTTGTGATTCTTCCATTCCACCTAGAACTACAGTGTTATTCAATTTTTTTTCTCCTGACATGAAGGTAATTTGAAGCTAATCATCCACACTGAGAAATGAGCAAGTGGTTCCAAAAGCAGAAGTGGGTATGGGTACACACGGGAGTGTATAAAGCTCAAAGTCTCCTTATACACGGCATTGATTCAGAAAGGAACTGACATTGTTGATGAAATTTATCACACAAGATGGGACTCGAACAAATCCTTCATCCTAAAAAGGACAGAAACTCAGAAGGGAATGACTAGGGAGAATGAGTCACTAGCAGCTGTTAAGAATCATAGTTAGACCTCTATTCCTGATTTAACTCTCTCCTTTATCTACCCCAGAGGCCAGTGGTTCTCAAACTTTAGCTGCATTCGAATCACTCCAAGGGCTTGTTAAAACAGGATTGCTGATCTACACACCCAGAATTTCTGATTCAGTACATGTGGGTGGGGCAAGAGCATGTTTAGCTCTAACAAGTTCCCAGGTGATGCTGGTCAGGGATACCACACCATAAGACCCACTGCTTTAGGCAATACCGATTTCAGAATTGAGCCAGAGACACCAAGACTGGTTTATTTACCTGGAAAACCAGCCCAACATTTTTTTTAATAGGAGAAAAAGCATACACATTTAGTTTATGTGTATACATAAGAAGTATTACGGAGTAATTAGCCCAAGCCCAACATTTCCTCAAAATAGGTACTTCTTTGTTAACCTAAAAGGGGCACTGCTAAAAGAGAGGATGAGGGGTCAGAGGAACACATTTTATCCAACAATGGATGCCGCCCAATTCCATCCGCCACATTCAGCCGAGAACCAGACCAGCGTCTTAGCTATTAGTTCATTGCGTGGGTTTTGGTGCCAGACTAGACTTAGATTTGAGATCCAAGTCTACTACCTGAGGTGATAAACTTAAGTCAGTCACTTACTTTTCTAAACTGCAGTAATGGAAGAACAACACAATTGATCTCAGAGGACTGTTGTGAAGTTTAAAGAAGATAATGTTTAGGAAGCTTTAACACAATAGCTCATGTATAGTAAGGTCTCAATAAATACTAACTATATGTATTATTGAATTATATAACTAGCATTACCATATTATTATTATTGTAGAGCCAATATGTGTAATGTTTTTACACTCTCAGTAAATTTTGAGGTGTTTATCCCATTTTCAGATATTGGAAACTGGGGCACAGAGGGGTTAAGTACCTAGCCCAAGGGCATCCTAGGGAGCGCTCTGAAGTTATGCCTTGCGATGCCACAATTATCATCATTCTAATCACAGACCTCTAAGTGTGATCTGATCCAGACCTTCCACCCAGCCCTCCCCAAGAACCTGGCCACACTCCTCAGGATTAAAGGAGGAGGTGTTATTTCTTCAAGCCCTCCTGGAGTCTCTCTTGGCCTTTTTTGGCCCACATACTGCTGTATGTAGTCTGTGTCTGAAATGGAAAATTTCTGTAACACAATACCCAGCTCTGATCCCCACAGACTCTCAAATAATCTTTCTCTTTTTTTCTTTTGGTTTGGGTTAAAATATGACTTCATGTGCAAAAAAGAAGCCTCATTTCCCAGCACTCTGAGCAGATTCATAAACATTGCACACTCAAAGCCCTCTGGTTCCTACGAATTCCAAAGAATTAATTTTCCTTTTTTGAAAAAGGAGAGCAATGACTAAAAAGTGAGAAGAGAATGGAAAGATTAAAACTAGCTGCCTATTTGGTGCAGGATATATAGCTCTAAGAGCCTGCACCTGCAAGAATCCTTGCACGTCTCCCAGAACTTCCACAGGCAGCCCCAAGGAAAGGCAGGGAGCCGTAGCTGCACTGAGCTTCATGATCCTGACTAAAAATGAGTATGTTAGGCAACTGGATGGTGCAAATCAAGGATTTTAGGTATTTCATTCATTGACTCCCTAGCACTCTTCTCTCCTAGAGAGTTAACTCTTCACACACTGTTTATGCTGTGTGAACAATACAGTGAGTTTCCCTTGAGTGAGTTAATTCTATGACAAGTTACTCTAACCTAATGGTGAACTGAAAACTGCACAGGGCTTTGGAGCCCAACTGTTTGACTTTCATTCCCAGCTCTACCACTTTCTGACTGGGTGACCTGGGCAAGTTACTCAAACTCTTCATGTTTTAGTTCGTTCATCTGTAAGTGGGACTTGTCATCAACCATAGATTTTGAGATTTTCCTAGGAATAAATTACTTAATAAATTATCAAGTGCTTAGGGCAGTTCCTGATACATAGTAAGCCCCGTATGTCTTGCTATTATTATTATTTTTTTTTGTTACTACAACTACTACTCTATTGCAAGGAAAGGAGCAGTGCTATAATTTGAATGTTTATATCTCCCAGAAATTCATGTTTTTGAGACCGTAGGTGATGGTATTAGGTCATGGTATTAGGAGGTGATTCAATCACGAGGACAAAGCCCTTGTGATTAGGATTAGTACCCTTATAAAAGAGACCCCAGAGCAGGCCAGCCTCTTCTACCACATGATGACACAGTGAGAAGGCACCATCTGTGAACCAGGAAACAGTCCCTCATCAGACACTGAACCTGCTGGTGCCTTGATCTTAGACTTCCCAGTTCCTAGAACTGGGAGAAATGAATTCTGTTGTTTCTAAGCTACCCAGTCTATGATAAATTGTTAAAGCAGCCCAAACAGATGAAGACAAGCAGTTATGGCTATATTTGCTCAAGAAAATATAATGCCAAAATAGAAAGGAAGCAGTTTGGCCTTCTGGTAATGGCACAACTCTGGATTCAGACAGACCTGCACATGACCTTTGACACCGCTACTCAAGTTGTGTGACCTTTGACAAGCTATGGAACCTCTTTGAAATCCACTTTTCTGTTTATAAAATGGAGATAATAACATTTACCTCATAGGGCTACAGGGAGGATCTAATGAAGTAATGTTTGGGAAGTTCTCAACTGTTGGTCAGCAGCCCAGGAATGGTAGTTATTGTGTGACAAACTGGTCACATGAACAAAGAAACTCATTAAATAGGTTTCTCCTAAAAGCATTTACAACCACCCCACTGATACAACTGACTGAAATAATTCCAACTTCTGAGATTCTCGCCAAATATACACAGACAGAATACCTGGTAAAATAGCATGGTCCTTTGTATATTTTTCTGCCTCCTGTGTTAATCATGGATTGTTGTTAAATTGATAAATTGCCTATCACCCCTATTCTCAACCTCTCCTTCTTTATCCGTCACACTTTTGTCCCAGCATACACATGTTGATGTGGTGAGGTTTTGCCAGATTTCATAAAGGGAAGTAAGATAAAAAATACCCCAGTGATCTTCACGTTTCAATTTTCAGATTATATGAAATTTGTGTGATGAAATAAAGGTTCTTGAGGAATCACAGGTAGGGCACCAGCATCATTCAGTTCCAGGGGGCACTGTTTCCATCATACTGTATTAAAGCTAGCCTCCAAGGGGGGGCCTTTAATGAAGAACACAATAGGATGGGTGCCTCCTGGAGTTGTGCAACAGAATAGCTCTGATCTCAAAGTGCAGGAAACAATGTCCACTGACTCAGACTTGGACTCTAACCTCTCTTCTTTTTGATAAGTCAGATTCTGCCTTCAAAAAGTTAATTTATACTTGCTGAGTGAGAACTTGCTAATCCCCAAGTGACATCACCATGAAGAGGAATTGTAGAATCACAGGTCTGAGAGTTGAAAGACCAGCACAGGTCATCGGGCCCACCCTCTCCAGAGCCCTAGGGGAACATGCCAGTGCAGTTCCAGTTTGCCTTTTGTCAATAGGGACAAAAAAAGTCTGAGGCTTGGCTTCCAAGGAGTATTAGAGTCCAACAAATTCTCATTCTCAACAGGCAGGCATGAAACACTCTTAACCCTTGGCTCACTCCACCAGCACATGTGTTTGAAGCTCCTTAGTCCTGACTAATGCACTTTCTAAAGAAATAGAAGGAGGTGGTGATATCAGCACTGAAGGGTGGTGAGAAAAAAATGGATGAACCCAAACACCAATGGAAGAAGGTCATGGAAAGTATTGACTCCAGAACACTAAAAAGTGACTGTGCTTTGTCCTTTTATACTTTCCCCTTCTGCCACCCCCACAGGCTTCTTACACAATAGTATCATACAGCACTTTAAAAGCCATCCACAAAATTATCTTGTCCTAAGGCACCCAGTTTTCAGATGAGAAAATGAGTCTCAGATGTCAGGCAGTGCAAAGCATCCAGGAAAGATAGTCGATTCAAAATCACTTATATTTTAGCTTCCTTAAAAGGAGAGAGAAATGTATTCAGGTCAGAGCAAGTGGCATTTTTAACTCTATTACATAAATATAGAAGTTAATGCTCAAAATAAAATGGTGATGTAAACTTCGTTCATAAACTTCTCTGCTAGGTTAGACAGTCTATGGTGACATCAGGGCTTGAAGTGAAGATTGGAACTAGGTTATATCCAGAAGTTCCCTGAGAAGGGAGGCTGAGAGGGAGTGAAAAACTATGATCCCATTCTTTGAAACTTAAGCTGGAAAAGAAGCCAACCTCTAATCAATAATGTGGAATTTACTTTAACATTTCATTGTTGCCATTTCTTCTTTTATATATACACACACACATGCCTACACACACACATATATGCATATACACATACTGCAAATAAGAACAGAAATCTGGAGTTAAAACACCAGGATTTTTAATTTACTACCTGTGTCATCTTTCTCAGTTTCACATTGTCTTTTCCATAAATTAAAAATTATTATAGTGTCTTTCTCATAGCTTTGTCATATAGATCAAATAAGATAATGAAGTGTAGCTGCTTTGTAAATCATGAAGCAGTAATTTTTAAATATTTTTTTCAAGAAAAGAATCTGATGAAAAGCCAGGCATGATGGTTCATGCCTGTGATCCCAGCACTTTGGGAGGCCAAGGCAGATGGATCACTTGAGGCCAGGAGTTCAAGACTAGCCTGGGCAACGTGGTAAAACTCCGTCTCTACAAAAAATACAAAAGTAACATTAGCCAGGCTTGGTGGTATGCACCTGTAATCCCAGCTACTCAGGAGGCTGAGGCACAAGAATCATTTGAACCCAGAAGGCAGGGATTGCAGTGAACCCAGGTCTTGCCATTGCACTCTATCCTGGGTGACAGAGTGAGACGCTGTCTCAAAAAAAGAAAAAAGAATCTGATGAAAACTAAGGAACCTCACCAAAATTCTTACACACTCATAAAAAAAGTTTTGCATGTAATTTCATAGGGTTTTCAGCATTCTGAAGACACCAATTTAACACCTGCTTGAAAAGTGCCAACCAAATGTGGAATATTCCAGCCTGGACAACACGGTATTTTTCTGACATGGGATATATTAAGATAAGTAATTTATTTATTTGATAAACCTTTACTGGACCTATACTACGTAGTGCGGGCTGCAGAGGCACTGATATCCTTGTCTTTTAAGAATTAGCAATCCAGGCTGGGTGCGGTGGCTCATGCCTGTAATCCCAACACTCTGGGAGGCCAAGGCAGGTGAATCACCTGAGGTCGGGAGTTCAAGACCATCCTGGCCAACATAGTGAAACCCCATCTCTACTAAAAATGTAAAATTAGCCAGGTGTGGTGGCTCACACCTGTAATCCCAGCTACTTGGGAGGCTGAGACAGGAGAATTGCTTGAACCTGAGAGACAGAGAGGTTGCAGTGAGCCGAGATTGTACCATTGCATTCCAGCCTGGGCAACAGAGTGAGACTTCATCTCAAAAAAAAAAAAAAAAAAATGCAATCCAAAAACAGTATTAAAGCAAAGGAGTCTCTTTACATGCATTGTATCAACTGAGAAGGTCACCTTGCTATGGCATCTGGCCCCAGAGCTCCTGTGTTTGGTTACTCTGTTCAGATGGAAGGTAGTCTGGTTGTCTCTGATTTGAAACAGAGAACCTGCATATAGAAAAGTCAAGGGACTTTTCCACTGGCCTTGGTACACAGAAGGATTTGAGTGCAGACGAGCAGAGAGAAGCTGTATTCAACTTTGGCTCCTCATGATCTCCTGTCTTGAACCCTTCATGTCAGTGAAAAGACATATGTAAACATCTGTCATTCTTCCACATTCCATTAAGTATGCTTCTTGTAGATTGTTGGCACCAAACTACTGAATCAAATATCTGATGACATAAATTAGAATTGGAAACAGGCATTTTCACTATAAGCAGAAGTTTCTAAAAAATTCCTGCCATGTAGGGTTCGAATCATTTCACCACTTTCTGGCTTTGGGAAGCACACACACAAAAAATGTATTTTTATTATCTGAAAATCAGGATGATAGTCATGACTTCCACATTTAGCTATGAAATTAAATTAAATAATTCATCTGAAGTACTTAAAACTGTTCCTGGCATATAGTGAAAGCTCAACAAATGACGATTATTATAACTGTCCTTGTTCTCATTCTCAACAGCTATTCTCCTTACCCTTGTAGGAAGCCCATTAGTTTTACTGGCAATGGAAAATACGTTTTGTTGTAGATGCTATTTCCTAAAATATTATGTTTTTTTTTTTTTTTTTTTTTGAGGCGGAGTCTCGCTTTGTCGCCTGGGCTGGAGTGCAGTGGCCGGATCTCAGCCCACTGCAAGCTCCGCCTCCCGGATTTACGCCATTCTCCTGCCTCAGCCTCCCAAGTAGCTGTGACTACAGGCGCCCGTCACCTCGCCCGGCTAGTTTTTTTTTTGTATTTTTAGTAGAGACGAGGTTTCACCGTGTTAGCCAGGATGGTCTCGATCTCCTGACCTCGTGATCCGCTCGTCTCGGCCTCCCAAAGTGCTGGGATTACAGGCTTGAGCCACGGCGCCCGGCCTAATATTATGATTTTTTAAATGTGGCTACTAAATTTGTCTAGAGAGATGTTTTGCCTTGACTTAGGTTTGATTTTCCAAGTTTCTACTTGGGCGGTATATGAATTGGGTTATCTAGAGGAAGCAGGTAGAAACTGTTAAAAGCTGGTAGGATGTGATAAAGGTTAAGATTTGGAAGTTAAATTTGAAAAAACAGAATCAGAGAGAGTGATGATTGATCCTGATTAGGATTGTCTAGAAGAATATGAAGAAAAGGCAAGAGTTGGTAGCCACAAATAGGGGAGTTTCCCCTATTAGAAAGTACCCAGGAGGGAGTTTCCCCTATTAGAAAGTACCCAGGACAGCTATTTTTGCTCCCGGCCATTGATATTCAGGCAAACTACCCAATTTAGTTTTAGGTGACTTTGATAGAAACTGGATTGCAGGAAGAAGATAAAATTTCTTCATGAACCAGAATGAGGAAGTGGTGGTATACTCAGAGGAGAACTAAGGGATTCAAACACAAAATCCTGTTGAGTCTAGCTGGATTTGATGGTGTGGTTACCTACCTATAGTTTGTAACAAATGTTTTTCACGTTTAAGTGAGAATATTATTCTCTGTAAACAGTAGGCTACTATTACGATGGGCGTATAGAGGAGAAATATAAGAGGACAACTGGTGAGAGGTGTAGTGCTAAAACTATGGCCTACAGAGGACTTCTTTTCTATTTGCAGCCCTAGCCCCAACCCATGAATGAAAACAATAGAAATGATCTGCTGTAAGATTTCAGGGAGTTTAGAGGAGCTCTGGAGAGCTGTATGTCCACCCATCAGCCAGCGAGTCAGTCCCTCACCCCCACTCTCAGATCCTGCCACAAATATTTGAATCACTGCCATGGCAATGTTAATGGACCCATGCCAAACAAAGGTCCATACAACTGCTTGGGATTTAAATGTCTTCCTGTGCAATCTCATCACCCAAGTCCACTCATGTACTTGGAGTTTGCTCTGCCCTGCCAGCTTCTTTTGCATTGTCCAGCTGGGCCTACATGCAGAGGTCCTCAGAGACAATGCTTGGATTCATGTCTGGAATGCTTCAGCATACCATTGAACCCACTCCCACTTCATCATTGCCTGGGGAAGAGATTCACAAGTGCCCAAGGAGCCCACTGGTTGCCAATGAGCAATTTCTCGAGTCTTTAATTATGAGCCAATGAAAACAATGCCTTTAGTGAACTGCTGCCTCCCTTTCACCTCTGACCCATGGTCAGACACGTGGCTGTGAGTGTTGCCAGATGGAAATTGTTAGTGAATAACCACATTTAACAGTACTTTCATTTATCAGCTGAGAGCAGCACTCATCAGTTATCCTGTGAGCTTGAGCTGTGTTTAATATATAAGTAACCTCAATATTATATGTGAAACACTATGGGTTTGAATGAGGATTGGCCTATGAAAGAAGAATTTGTCCCCTCCAAGTTCCCTTATCAAGCACTAGGACCATGAGGAGTATGGAAAAACCAGTCCAAATTATTAGGTAATAATGTTCTGGGAGGCAGCCCAAAGCCCAAATAAACATTCTCACTTGGGTCCAAACCCTTGCTTGGCAGCTCTGTCAGACACTGTCTTTTCCCCGTGTCCTACCATCCTAGAGTGTAAAAGACAAACTCTTCCCTCACAAACCCCTGCCAACCAAGTATTCGTTATCTGTCTTTCCCTCATCTGAACATTTTGTAGTTCAGATCAGGTGTTTGTTGGAGTCTGATTAATCTATTCTCAAATAATACAGCATATGACTAAAGTGCTGATAGCAAGTTTAAGAAGGTCCAACCTAAGGGAAGAGTGATGTTAGAGAATTGGAGTTGTTCATTTCCAAGGCTTCCCAGGTCTAAAGTGCACTTTGTAGAAAAAAAAGTGCATACATTCTTAGCTGTCTGGATGTGCAATATTATCCACAACCTACAGCCTTAGTAAGTTTTCCTTTGAACTCGTGTTTCGTTCCATCTCTAAACTGTACGATCTTTAGCTGCTCTATTCAGTAAGTATTTGGGCAGATGGATGCATATTGATGAAACACATATGGTTAAGACAGAGATGAAGAACCCTGCTGGGTTAAATATATCTGTGTAGTGATTGCCACAAGTATCTTAACTGTTTAGACAATATAGATAAATTAACCCAGAAAATCATTTGTTGAATTTTAGTTACTTTACTTTTTAGCGTCTCAGATAATTTTACAAAATTTATGTCACTTTCCAGTATTTCTGTAAAATATCTTAGAGAAAAAGCAGGATCTTCGACTCATTAATGGAAAACTGATGTAATGAGAAAAACAGGCCAGAGCCACACAGCTCAGAGTCGTTGGTTGCATCTAGAAGCCCATGTTTCCCTTGTAGAAGGTGCTTCCTCTGGGAAGGGTGCTTATTACATCATCAATGTATTTTTCCAGATACCAGGCTCTTTTTTGGGATATGGGAACTCGGCCTGGGGAAACATTTACTATCCCTAAGCAAGTACTTAGATCTTTGTAAGAAAGCTCATTATTTTTTTCTCCTACTTTTCTGATGTATGTGTTTCCCTTTCCTTAGAGACTACCAATTAGTAAGATTGCAAATTTAGTTTGGCATCTAATTTATTTGTTACTATTTTTAATGCAAATTTTAAGTGGCTAGCCTCTGAGAATCTGTGATTTTTACGCTACTGTTCCCCAGACACAACAATTCTCTTGTGTAAGTTAGTGCAACACCTACACAAACACAAAATATGCCATGTTATAAGACTATAGACACACACTTGGGAAAATGCTGTGTAGTGTATAAATTACCATAACTTGTGTTATTACAGGAAGACTATGAGAAAATTTATAGCACTTTACCCATTTCATAAATGGAAAAACTTACTCAGAGATATGAAATGAGTTCTCCAATATTACATGGTTCCCACCTCTCAGAGGCAGAACTGGTCACCGTAAGTAAAAATCTTACTTCTCAATCCAAGATTTTGTCAGGATATGCAAAGACTCTTCTTGGAAGATGAGCAAAGGGAAACAAGAATAGAAATCCTAGTCCCAGAGGGCTGGTCAAGGATCTGACCACCTGCAGAGAAGAATGACCCCAGAACTAAACAGTGATTGGTGCAAAGCCAGTGAGCTGTAGCAAAACAACCAGGATGAGGGAGCTTGAGTAGGGTCAGGAGAGATGTGGAGCCCAGCAGCCTCATGGCATGCAGGGGTTTCTCCCAAGGCTTTGCACACACATTGTGCAGCTGCCCCTTTCTTTAATGTCAGTTCTCATGAAAGTTCCAATGCAGATGAAATCATCAGCATCTCGGCAATCATGGGTTTTGAGAAAGAAGATGCTGTGCCTAGCTAAATGTATTTGTTTTCGGGGGCTGCCGTTACAAAGTACCACAACTTGGTGGCTTACACAACATAATTTCAATTTCAAAATGTCAGCAGCGTTGGCTCCTTCTGAGGGCTGTTTGGGAGAATCTCTTCTATGCCTGTCTTAGCTTCTGGTGGTTTGCTGTTACGTTTTGGCTTTCCTCATCTTGTGAATGCATCACTGCCTTCATCTTTTTTTTTTTCCTTGACACAGTCTTGCTCTGTTTCTTTGACACAGTCTGGCTCTGTCACCCAGACTGGAGTGCAGTGGTGCCATCTTGGTTCACTGCAACTTCCCCTTCCTGGGTTCAAGTGATTCTTGTGCCTCAGCCTCCTGATTACAGGCATGTGCCACCACGCCCGGCTGATTTTTTGTATTTTTAGTAGAGATGGGGTTTCACCGTGTGGGCCAAACTGGTCTCTAACTCCTGGCCTCAAGTAGTCCGCCCGCCTCAGACTCCCCAAGTTCTGGGATTACAGTCATGAGCCACTGCACCTGGCCACTGCCTTCGTCTTTACATGGCATTCTTCTGACGTGCACACATATGCCTGTATCCAAATTTCTCCTTTATGTAAGGATGCCAGTTATACTGAATAAGAGTCTACCCTCATGACTTTAACTTGAGGGTAAACTCTAATCCACTATAACTGGCATCCTGCAAAGACCCTGTTCCCAAAAAAGATCACATTCACAGGTACTGGGGGTTAGGACTTCAAAATCTTTTGCAGGGACACAATTCACCCAACACAGAAGAGAAAATGTTTCTTCTTAAATGGAATCTCCTAATTCAAAAACAGTCATTTAGTGTTACTTACCTCAAAACATAAGGATTAACTGCCCTTTTTATAAAGTTCAATTTTTTCTTGTTAGGTTTTTAAACTTTTGTATATTTTGACAAATAACCCTTTGAATTTAGTATAAAATACCTTCTGCTCCTCAAAAAAAAAGATAAATGCTGAACTAAACTGGAAGGCTGCAATCATTATGAGAATTTATTACTCCCTCTTACTTGAACTGTGAACCTTCATTCATTCACATCATTGAGAACAAGTTATGTACTTAAAATGGCTCAAAACCTATTGTCTTTTTCTTACTGTTACTCTTTTTCCAGAGGGGACCCTGTTCAGAGGAAGTTGTTTTCCAACATGCCCTTGGAAAAGTTCTACAAGTAGTATTTTCAAAAGGACTAAATTTAGTATTTCTAATTTTTTAAATAAATTATATTTAGACTTTTTATATTAACAGAAGGATTTTAAAGTGGGGTTGGGGAGAAGGAAGGAGTTAAAAGAAGAAAAGAAGAGGAAGAAGGCTAAACCTAGGAAGGGGAGTAGCCATATAAATAACTAAGGCTACAGGTTTTTGTTTGGGTTAACCCCAAAGCTGGAGGGCTTTTTAAAGCTCTCTTCACTCTCTGGTCCCTGAACTCAGAAATGCCTAGATTAGCCCTGCCTAACTAGACTCTGGGAATAACATTTTTCTTGTAGAGGAAATTGTACCAGGGACCTAGCCAGGTCTAAATTATTTTGGGGGGTTTGCATTAGCATTTTTCTTGGTTCAAATTCACAAGTAAAAGTTCCCACAAGAGAATATCCAGGGTCGTTTTCTTTACCAAAGGGCTTAGCTATACCTATAGAGCTTATCTGTTTGCCTTGACTGTCCATGGGCCTCAGGGAAAGACTTGATTTTGTAAACACCTCATAGAGCCCATCCCTGCACACTGTTTTAACAGGCACCACAGGCCTGTACCCCTGAAGGAGGGTTGGTGTGTGTGAGGAATGCAATTTGGATTTTCTTCACAGAGACATGAGAATTCTTAAGTTGAGGCCAAGAACTCCTCACCTATCCATTCCCACTCATGTGCAAATCATATACTTCTGATTCTCAGCACACCTTTCTTGAGTTTAAGTGTAGAAGCAAACAACTTCAGTAAACAGATATGTAACGAGTTTTATGCTCTAAAGATTGAAATTGTAAAGGTCTAAGAACCAGTCCTTAGTGAAACAGACAAACAGAAATTTCAGTGCTCTGATACTGTAGCTCAAAGCGCAGTCTGAGAACCATTTTTAGCAGAATTATCAGAAAAGCTTATTCATAAAATTAACGAGGTTTCCCAGGCTCTGCTCCAAACCTGGAGCAGAAGTTCTTGGAGTGAGAACTCATGAATCTCATTTTTAACAATTTCCCAGGTGCCTTCAACTCACATTAAAATGTGAGAGCTATTGCATGACCCAAACGTATGAGAAGACAGCCAAGGGTTGTGAAGATGGATCCCAACGTAGGCTTGAGGGTGTCCCTTAAAGACGAATAAAATCGGTGATTTGTCACACAAGCTTTAGAGAAAGTTGAATTTTAGACAGGGTTTTTCCTGACTTCTGGTATCTGTAGCAAAATATGTTTCTACAATCTTAGGCTGTCTCAAGCACTTCGCATTCATCCTTGACTTTCAGTTATTCAGATCTATTTACCCGAATTTCTCTTGAGACAGAGACAATGACTTCATATCTTTCTGCCTGTATATATCCCTTGCCTGGCAGAATGCCTGTATGAGTAGGCACTTAATAAATTTTTGTTGATTAAATGAATAAACATAGCTGCTTTACTCATCAGCAACTTAGCAAGAAAAGAGTTTATGCTTATTCTCAGTAAACTATTACGATGTATTATAACGCAGGTTTAATATGAGGTCAGATCTGGTTGGATCTTTATCTTTATTTCTAATATCTCAAAACATTAGTTTCTTCTCAAATACTACGACATCACTTCTTGTGTTGAAAACTTATTTATGCACTCTCTTCCCACCACTTACTGGAAAAGCTACAGTAACAGCAGGTACCAGGAAAAAGCCAAACTGGCCTAAATAAAGAGAAAACTTTCAAATGACATTTACTTCATCTATGTTCAATATTAAGGTGTCTTCTTCACTTAGCTGAGCTCTATAAACACCTGTCAGTGGCACTATGAGATACAGCCCTTAGAATGTTGCTGCTTCATTCACACAGGGGACTGTAGGGAGGAGAAAGCCAGTGCCAGGGAGGGCTCCTTGGTTATCGAGAGCTCACCTTCCCACCTCTGTTGAGTGCTCTTGGGAGCTCTAGGAAGGGGTCTCACTCAAGTAAGGCTGTGAGAGGTATCTGGGTGATGGATGTGCTACAGGAATGCATTTCACAGAGAAACAGCAGTTGTTTCTCCAGACTCGCTGTTAGGCTACAGTTTCCTCCTTCAGGGAGGGTTTAGTGTCTCAGGAAATTAATAAAGTCAGAAAGAAAACAAAATTGATCATAAGTCCTGGTGCTAATGTATACTGTATCTCCTGGAAGTTAATGGAGGTCAGATAGCAAAGTGCTGGGGATGCGAGCCCCGAGTGACTTGGCGCATCTGCCTTTAGAAGCACTGGCTGAAGAAGCATCACTGCTAGAAATGTAAGACATGCAGAGTCCTGGGAAAGGACACCACTGAGGCTTGGAGTGGTTTTCATGGTTTTCATCTTTCAAAGAGAAAAAAATGCTGAAATAAAGCTGACTTGAAATAATTTCAGGCATGTGTGTATCCTGACTCTGGCACATTCTTTGTCATGTTAACTTCTTTTGATTTCAAAGAACACTGTCAATTTACTAGGCCCCAAATTCATGGTGTTTTAAATTTAAACAGAGGGTTGCCAAACCTAGCCCTAAGAGAAATATTTTCATGATCCAGCTCTTTTATCAACTCCACAGCCCGGGTGTGGTTTCATTCCCCAGTTCAGCATCCCTCTGTGCTGTTCAGAAACCCAGGACGACGTCCGGGAAACATGAAAATACTCTCGATGGATTGGATTCTGCCTGCATCTCATGGGAAGGATGTGCCATAAGGAATCAGTTGGAGAAATAGGGGAACCGAATTAAGATTTATATTTAATAACACAATGTGTGATATGAAGAAAATATGAGGGTCTTATAAGAATTCCTAATAATGAGATAATCATAGCTATCAATCATTGAACACGGACTCAATTGCAGAGCACTTCTCTTGTGGCTCTACAGATATCTCATGTCATCCTCCAGACAACCTTATGAGTAGATACTATCATCATCATCATTTACAGATGGAACCAAGGAGCAGAGAGATCAAAGAGAGATGACTTGGGCTATCATTTTGCTAGATGCAGGGTTGGTCCACACCCTTAGAAAATAAATCTCGAGAACCCAGGTCTAATCTATTCAGTTGAGATTACTTCCCCCACCGATTAAGCAGATGAGTAATCATGGAAGAAAATCACATAGAAGAGCATGTAGATGATACTTCAAAAAAACTGGTTAGTCAAGAAGTAAGAGTGGGAGGATGCAGAGCATATATGCTGCAGGTGTGATGCTAAATTTGATATAGCCCGAAGTGTTCTTCTAGCAGAAAGGGTGTTCAGAAAGGGGCTTGGAAGTAATGAGATCATAATTAATTCAGATTTTTGGTAGCCCTTCCTAGACCTTTTCCTAACTGTTCCATTTTGTAGTGTCATTCAAGTCATGTGCATAGAATCTGGTTTGTTCTGAAGGTTAAATATAAAGGAAACTAGAATACTCAGGAAATGTAATTATAAAACTAGAGATAAAATTTTGACTTGAAGTTTGACCCAGAGAATGATTATTTTAGATATGTGTTCCCCTAGTAAATAAAGTAGGAGAATGTTTACGTTTTTCTACAGTTGAACACCTGGGAACCAATTTATATCTTACTGCTAAATTAGTGAGAGCTCAGAATTTGCACTGAGTTTATAGAGATGGGAATTTATTTCTAAAGTAAGTTTCTAAAGTATGCTTCATTGCTTTGCTATAAAACTGGCCCTGAAGTATTCTGACGGCTGCTGGTGAAAGGTTTGGAGCATATTTAGCTCTTTTTCAGAGATATTGACCTCCTCACAGCAATTCCAAAGGCAAGAGATTCTTAAGCATAGTGGGACAATAAAGAGTAAGCTCTTGGGCTGATGTTTATGAATAACTAGACTGAGAGCCCCTCATAACTGCTATTTAGGAAAGCAGTCATGTAAGAATCCGTCTTATTCAAATGTGGACCTTTAGGGGAATTACCTGTAGGATTAGAGTATAAGTGGATCTGGGAAATAATCCCCTTTATCATCTAAACTCTCCTTGAGTCCCATTCCACATCTCTTTGTCAATCAAGTGGCACTAGGGGAAGGAAAGGGGATAGAAAGAGAAGATAGAAAAGCAAAATCTCTTTCCTTAGGACTGTGTATAGGGTGACATTTTAATATAAGAAATTCCGTTTCTATTCTTGTTACCTATTTTCAAAGTATTTATAATTTATGGGATTTGATATCTATTTTACATCAAATGTTAATTTACTAACTGAGTGCATGTTCCTACATTGCACCTCTCACTCCAGACTGATACAGGTGGAATCTTCCTGCAGCATCCTGGAAAGTTTAGCTTCCTGAGGGCAAATCTTTTCCTGCCTAGACACTAAATCAACTACATCATTTTTTAGAAAACTGGAAAATGTGGAAGGAAGGGATTTGTAATGACTCATACACCTAGATGTAGAACTCAAAGAAACTAGGCCTGCATAAGAGTGCCAAGAAGTTATAGTTCCCCCTTGATGTTTCATATAACCTTCACCTTCCCTTAGTCATCAGATAGTTCAATAACGTGCACTTCCTTTAGATTTGACAATCAGTCTTAAAACCAGTGGTATTTATTATGCTTTCTCCTTTCCAATCTTTCTCAGGTAGAGAAGATAGAAATACATTCTGTCCAAAGATGCTTAAGCTGAAGACACTTAAGTCTTTCCAAGGAAACAGATGATAGATTCTTATCTTTAAGGAGCTTACAGTCAAGCCAAGAAAATTTGGAAAGTGTGTATGGTTAAGGGGCCAAAGGAATAAAGGCCACCAAACAGCATAAAAAAGAGAAGCTGCAAAGCTGAGAGGCAGTTGCAGGCAATGACAGAGGAGGCCCAGACAGAAGGGCTTTAATGAGGAGGCAGCATCATTTACTGCAGGAAGTTCTAAGAAAATGAGTCTTCTACAAAGAAAGTGATTCTTACTAGGAAAAAAAAAATGACTAGGAATCAAGGCATCTTCTCAAGGACCAAGCAAAATGTATTTTTTTTCTCTCAAAATGTCAAAACAGATTACTAGTTTTTACTAATGAAATAAGTATCTCTCTCCATTATACAACAGCAATAGGAGTTAATTATTAACATTGAACTAGTATGATTTTCTAAATAAGGATTATGCTTCTTTCTCTTATTTTCTTTCTTGTTTTCTCATAAAATAATCCAAAATACCACATAATATAATTTGAAGTTAATATTCAGCTCTAAAATTTAGGCTCAGAATTTATGGTATTTCTTTTTATCTTATTTTCTAACAAAGGGATATTTAGTACAGCATCTTAAATCAGACCAGTTCACTCTCAAATNTGTCAAAACAGATTACTAGTTTTTACTAATGAAATAAGTATCTCTCTCCATTATACAACAGCAATAGGAGTTAATTATTAACATTGAACTAGTATGATTTTCTAAATAAGGATTATGCTTCTTTCTCTTATTTTCTTTCTTGTTTTCTCATAAAATAATCCAAAATACCACATAATATAATTTGAAGTTAATATTCAGCTCTAAAATTTAGGCTCAGAATTTATGGTATTTCTTTTATCTTATTTTCTAACAAAGGGATATTTAGTACAGCATCTTAAATCAGACCAGTTCACTCTCAAATGTGAATATTTAGAAGACCAAAAAGACTAAAGGCACTTTGGTTCCACATAACAAAACAGCTCTTTCTTTCTCTGTTCATCTTTACGTGATTTCTTTCAGTTATGCCACATTTTTTTCTTCCAAAAGATACTCACTTGTGGTAACCCCATATGCATCATATTTGCAACTTGTTGTGTGATGCCATCTGTTTAATACAATAAAAAAGAATTAGCAGTCCTATCACATGACCTGAATTTCATCTGATTCCTCTTCAAAGAAATAGGAGGCACTATTCTAATGGGCAAAAATAATGGGTGCTAAATCCTTCAACTAGTTTTAGATGTAAAACACATGTTTTACCCCAGTATAGATTTTACATGTTCTTCTACATCATTACCCTCCCTTTTTTTTTTTTCAAGCTAAATGGACTGGCTTCTGGCAAATCCAGACCATTTAACAAACTCCAGCAGATGTGTTTTATAAGCATAGAAAGACTATGGTGGAGAGCTCCGGATTTACATCTCATCGCACAATCAACCTACTGCCCCTGGGGCACTCATACAACCTTTCTGTAGGTCTTCATTTTGAAAACAGGGATACTGTTATGGGTTATGTTCCCCCCAAATTCATATGTAAAGTCATAACCACCAAGATGTCAGAATGTGACCTTATTTGGAGGTAGGTCTTTACAAAGGTAATCAAGTTAACATGAGGTAATTGGGTAGGTCTCCTCTACTATGACTTATGTCCTTATCATGGGGAAATGTGGACACAAGCACATGGAGAGAACACCATGTGAACGTAAAGATGGCCATCTGTGAGCCAAGGAGAGAAGCATGGAATGGATGCTTTCCTCGTAGCCTTCAGAAGAAACCAACTTTGCCAACACATTGATTTCAGACTTCTAGCCTCCAAAACTGTGAGACAATAAATTTCTGTTGTTTAAGCCACCCAGTTTGTAGTACTTTGTTATGGGAGCCCTAGCAAACTAACAAGATACCATTATGAATCCCCTTCATTATGCTGCATTAAGGATTGCAAAAAATATGTAAAATGTTCAACCCAGCCTCAGGGCTGTAACTGCCCTTTCTAGAAAAATGTACTTGACCATAGTTTTAGTGAACTTGAAAGGCAATTCGTGCTCTCATGTAAAATGTGCTTCAACTCTCATTACAGAGTCCATAGCCTTAGAGTATCCTGCTCAGAACATCTCTACTTTCTATCCAGGGCTCAAGTCAGGACAATTTGGTTCCAAGAAACCACAGTCAAATGTGAATCCCTAAAAACAAAAACATGGTAAGTATTGTGTGGGTGTACCTCAAAAGAAACTGAAACTGAGGAATCACACTTTCGCCCCAGTTCTCTTCTGTCATCTAATCCACTCTCTTCCACCTAAAATTTTCCTTTGCTCACACAGAGTTCCTTACTGACCCACGTTAGCATCTATCTGCGTGGTTCATTAGGCTACTCAGGCAACCTTTCTTTGGCTACTTTTTCAACAGTGGCTCTCAAAATTTTAGCAGCATCAGAATCACCTGAAGGGTATGTAAAACTCAGGTTTCTGGGCCCTACCTTCAGAGTTTCTGACTCAGTGGGTCTGGGGAAAAACTAACAAGTTCCCATGTGACGCTGATGCTGTGGTCCAGGGACCACACTTTAAGAAGCGCTATTCTATAGTATGACATTTCTGCTTCAGTGTTCATGGATTACTTATTAAAACCTTTCAGGTTCCCAAAAATCTATATATTTTTTTCTTTTTCAACTTTTATTATAGAATCAGGGGGTACATGTGCAGGTTTGTTGCAAGGATATATTGTGTGATACTGAGATTTAGGGTATGATTGAACCTGTCACCCGGGTACTAAACATAGTACCCAATATGTAGTTTTTCAGCCCTTACCCCCTCCTTCCTCTAGTAGTCCCCAGTATCTATTGCTCCCATCTTTATGTCCATGCATACCCAGTGTTGAGCTCTCACTTGTGAGAAAGTAACTGCATTTAGTTTTCTGTTTCTGCATTCTGTTTCTCCTGTTCTCTTAGGATAATGGCCTCCAGCTGCATCCATGTTGCTGCAAAAGGCGTAGTTTCATTCTTTTTTATGGCTGCATAGTATATTCCATGGTGTATATGTACTACATTTTCTTTTTTGCCTGAGCACGCACAGTGGATTGCGCACTGGGCCCTTGATGGGCACCTGGATTCATTCCACGTTTTTGCTCTTGTGAATAGCCGTAAGATGAACATACAGGTGCATATGTTCTTTTGGCAGAATGCAATAATCTATACTCTTAAGAGGACTCTGACCTACATCCTCTTTTTGCCTTTGCTACACAGGTCTCTGGCCATCCTATATATGGAAATACTTAGGGTAAGTAGCCAATCAGCCATGGCCAATGAATGGTTGGGTCATACACCCCAACACTTGGCTATTTATCACCCCACACATTCAGATTTTTAGGGAGAGGAGAGTCAAGGACACTGACATGTGTCTATTCACAAAATGTGAGCCAAACATTCATTTACAAGTCAATTGTTTGTCACAGTAAGTTCTCAGCTGTTGACTTCATTCTGTACATTATTAGAAAGGCTAAAGTATAGCTCTTCTGTGGTTTGGAATGTCCCCACCAAAGCTCATGCTGGAATTTGATTGCCATTGCAACCACATTGAGAAGTGACCTTAAAGAGATGATTCGGCAATAAGAGTGGAACTGTTATTGCAGGAGAGGATTAGCTAACGCAGGAGTGGGCTCCTGATTTAAAAGAAAAAAATTAGTTCGGCCCAACTTTCTGTCTCACATGCCTTGCTTTCTTTTCCATTATGAAATAACACAGCAATAAGACCCTCACTGGTGCCAGTGCCATGCTCTTAGACTTAGCCTCCAGAACCATGAGCCAAAATAAATCTGTTATCTTTAAAAATGTTGGAGCCTGTGGTATTCCATTATAGCGGCAGAAACCTGCTAAAGACTAAGACAGCATCTCAGAACTATACGAGTTTTATGCTAATAGAAAAGCACATTGAGAATTCTAACTCATGTCTTCTGGAACTCTCATATCAGAGATTATTCAGGTAAAATTATGATGGGTTATGGAAGACTTGCAGCTTTGGTGGCCTCGTGGATAGACCCAAATGCATCAATAGCAGCAGAAGGAAAGACAGGATCTTATAACAGATGTTGATAGGTGTTTTCATATGTGAGTGCATTAACTGAATGTTTATAAAGGACTATCTATGTGTCTTCACAAGTAGATTGCCTGTTCCTCTACAGCACACTGAATCTTGGTTTTCCCCCAAAGCAAGCATAGAGCTATATATAGTAGACGATTAATACATATTTAATCAACGAGTGAATGATCATCATCCATTATGTTTGTGTAGTTACTTAGAATGTTTTCTTTTGCATTATCTTCCTCAACATTAAAATGTATGGAATTTTCTCTAAAGTAGTTTTTTAGCTTTTATATTTCAAGTTGACATCATTATGGGCCAGTCATGGAGTGATGTCGTAATCAAGAAAAACTAAATGCCTTAAAATTTTAAAAACATAACTTCTTTACTTATGTCTGATGAACTCTATTGACCACAGTGACTATTTCTTTAAAATCTCCTTATCTCTCTCCACCTGCTTTCCTTATGCTCTGGAGCTGCTCCCAAGCCTATTTTTAAACTCTCGAGAAAACTTTTTTCCCTCGGCTCTAATCCACATGTCTCTCATCCTTGTTTTTTGTTTGTTTGTTTGTTTTGTTTTTTTGTTTTGTTTTTTTTTTTGTTTGTTTGTTTGTTTGAGAGGGAGCCTTGCTCTGTCACCCAGGCTGGAGTGCTGTGGCCCGATCTCAGCTCACTGCAAGCTCCGCCTCCCGGGTTTACACGATTCTCCTGCCTCAGCCTCTCGTGGAGCTGGGACTAGAGGTGCCTGCCACCTCACCCGGCTAGTTTTTTGTATTTTTTTTAGTAGAGACGGGGTTTCACCGTGTTAGCCAGGATGATCTCGATCTTCTGACCTCGTGATCCGCCCGTCTCAGCCTCCCAAAGTGCTGGGATTACAGGCTTGAGCCACCGCACCCGGCCCTCTCATCCTTGTTAATTCCTCTCCCTTTTCCCCAAATCCTGTATTATATTCTGTATCCACAGCCCTCCTGAGTCAGGATTGCCAGGAAAGCTTGGACTACTCATGTAATGCTCCAATACGAATACCAAACTTAATTTGGGGGCTTTTTATCAGCATCTCCCCAATAACAATGTCTTCATCACAAGAGTCTTATCCCTCCAGGATTCTTTGTTCTACCTTCTAAATAGTGTGTCAATTTACAATTAATTTCTCTAATTTCTCCTTTGGGGATATCCACAACAAGAACAGGCTCACATAGGTAACAGAAATGATCATTAGTTTTTCAAATATGATTCCATTTAAAGCAAGAATTTTCTTCCGCCTTCTGCTATGCAGATGCATTCCTTTCTCCCCACACTCTCAACTCTCAAATTCTTAAGCATAGTAAGTACAATTTGGGGGAAAGAGTGTTTTTTAATCTAGAAAAGAATCCAGAGAACTTTGCAAGATTTTCTCAAGTGGTTCCTACACTCCCTTTAGTGCAGATTAAATACAGTCCTCTAAATGATAAGATGGCAGCTGTAAACAGAGGCAGTATTGCTGTGGCACAAAACTACCTCAGTCATATGGCCAGAGTGCAACCTGCCTATTTTGAATTTGGTCAAGCAAGGAAAGAATGCCTTAGTTCTATTTCCCTCAGGCCAAGCTCTGTTCACTTATGTACTGTCTCAGGAATATGACAGGATCCAAGGCCAGAGTCAAGTTATGGAGATAGGATGTAATAGAGAAAGATTAAGTGTGAAGCTAAACTTCATTATTTGCATCCAAATGATACAAATAATAGTAGAATCTAGAGATTGGTAATGACTGCCCTTAAAATTGGTAGCAAATGTTCTGGTTTTTACTGGGAACCTTTGTTATACATGGAACTTCCTATTCTGAGTCCAATGGCCACTCTTGAAAAGGACACTACATTCCTGGCAATTAAGTCAAACCTTAAGCTAGACTCATAGCTCAATGTTCTCAGTTCCAAAATATAAAGGAAAGATAGTAAAAAAGGAGAGATGCTCTGTGCCTACCATGAGCCCCTCAAAATTTCCACTCTTTAAACTCAAAAAGTCAAGCTTGAGCTTTTACACTCAATAAATTTGTTAAGGTTTTGTTCTCACTATTCCCTCAGTCCAGAATGCTCACCACTCTCCCCATCAGCTTGGCAAATTCTTTCTTCTCTGTTTTGGTTTCAGTTTAAACATCACTTATGCCCGAGATCCTTCCCTGACCCTTCCTATTCCCCTTTAAACTAGGTGAGACTCTTGCTAGAGTTTCTTTCTGTAGTACCAAGTACTGACCCCACTGGGTACTTACAAGGCACAGCTTAGGAATTTTCTGTCTTTCTTCTGAACAATAAATTCCATGAAGGCAACAACCCTCTCTACTTTTCTCATCATTTTGAGCAAGTGTTTAGCACATATGAGGTGATAAATAGAGCTTTATTTTCTGTTCTCAGGCTATTCAGAGAGAAAAAAGTTTTGAAATATTTTTAGACATAGTATCTTCTTTTTTTAGGAATATCTATATATACATTTTATATTATTGCATAGCTTGAATTAGTCTTGCATACTAACCTTATATCACATATAATTTTGTCCTACTTCCAGTTTTTTGTTTTTCTTCTTAGTTCCTATCTGTTTTCCCCTCCTCTGTCCCCAGTTACTATTCCAGGACAGCACTTTCTAAAATTCCAAAGCTCTCTGTGCTTCAAAATTTTGAGAATTCTTGCTCAACATGACTATTTCTAGAAACTGCTTGTAAGAGTTCCGAAGTCCATGGCTTCAGTATCAAGGTCATGGGAAAATCTTTACTGTTCAGAGAGAGATTTCTAGAGCCCTCCAATGAATATGTACAAATCTTCCACCGCGCATTAGCAGAAGAGCCAACACGTGCTAACCTTTGCATATAATATTTTTTCTGAAATGGGTAGCCTCAACTGGCAATTTACATCTAAAATATCCACTTTGCTTTAGAATTAAGTTCTATTTACCTTAGTAGTGACAAGTTCTTTAAAATGAAAAAAAATTATTTTTCAAGACAGGTTTGGAGAAAAAAAATAAAATAATTGAATAAGCACTACTAGGGAAAAAGAGAAACATGAGCAAGGTAAGGAAATTAAAACAAAACAAAATAAAAACTCATCGCCTTTAAATGTGTTCAAGTCTCCAGGTCCAGATTATTCAGAACAAACTTGCAGATCAATGAGGGAGTAAACACCCAGGGAGAGAAACAGGTTTAAGATAAATATCAATAACTATAAAGGTACTTGTATTCCACAGACAGAAAAATTGACGTTCTGATTTAGAGATTGATCAACTTGCTGTTGATCACTAGCAAAATTCTAGGATAAATATTAAATAGCCAATTTGTGAACATTTGGGCCAGAAAATCTTGCCTTAATCCCAAAGGAGTTTTTTTAAGATCAAGTTATGCCAAACTTAAAACACTACATCAGATGAATACCAAAGAGAAATTCAATTACAGTAAGGCTCTTGACAACGTTTATTATCTTTATAAACCAGATGGTAAACTGAGGGTTATAGAAAAATACAGTTTGGTGAATTCAGAGTCAATGGAACAAGCATATTAAAGGCAACTGTTTAGAGGATCCATGTCCTTTGAGAGGAATAGTCTGTCCGGAATGATCACCCTATCTGGTGTCATTGATGGTGACTTAGATGACATTTTCAGAACTGCCAAATAAACAAACTGGGAGGGAAAATACACTGGTTAATAGGATCAGATCAAGATTGAGAAATATTTTAGCAGGCAATAAATATCAGAGCCAGAATTTCACAAACACATGATTAAGGACATATGTCCGAACAGGAATTTCTATTAATAAAGTATTATATATGTTGACTTAGAAAAATCAGAAAACACAAACGAGCAAATAGAAGAAAAAACTGTAAATGTGATACAAAAAATGTCTACAAAAATTGTTCTGAGCTCATTGGAAGCTTGCATTTCTTTTTTCCTTTGAAGTGAGGCATGAGATTTTCTTTAAACAACAAAATACCAGAAGTGTCATGCGGCGTGTACAAGTTGCCTCATCCTTTTTTCCTGCCTCAGTGGTAGTGGAAGCTTCTGGAGCCATCTGTCTGTGTCTCTGAGTGGGTGTGATCAGTAGGCCCCTCATAAACTGTGCTGATAAATAGGATAAGCAAGAACTAATTTTTTGTTGTGTTAAGTCACTGAGATTTTGGGATTATTTGTTACTGCAGTATAATCCAACCTATTCTGAGTGATGAAACTAGTATTTCAGAACATAAAGATGAGAAAAAGTGTGTTTGTGCTATGTTAATTCCAAGATTTTTAGCACACATATGTAAATACACATAAATTACAAAAATGTCATGTATATTGTAACATACTTGTTTACTTCATTATATTGTGAAGTAAGTATATTTCTACATCAATTTTTTAACTAAATAATAATTATGGTCCATTACTTGAACATGTCATACCTAACCAATTCCCTACTGTAAAACTTTATTTTTTCTATTTTATATTGTAAATAATGCTATGATAAGACTTTTGCACACATCTTTAGTATTTCACTTAGAATAAATTAGGAAAAGTGATATTTTGAGAACAAAATTAATTGCCTTCTTAAGCTTTGATCATATATTTCCAAATTATACTAAATAAGTACTAAAAATGTATAGTTCCATCAACTGTGTGTGAGAAAGTCTGTTTTCCAGGTATTTGTCTGCATAGAATATTGGCTATTAATTT
Organism: Rhinopithecus bieti; assembly: GCF_001698545.2. Classification (NCBI taxonomy): domain Eukaryota; kingdom Metazoa; phylum Chordata; class Mammalia; order Primates; family Cercopithecidae; genus Rhinopithecus; species Rhinopithecus bieti. Next base: position 2,483,574 of record NW_016803392.1, read on the forward strand.
CATTTTTAGCAGTTTAATTTTGCCAGCACCTTTGGCATCTAGCTTGTTTGAACATTTCATCACATGTTTGTGAGCCATTTTATTTCATTTGTGACTCACTTATTCATATTCTTTATTCATTGTTCTACTGATATTAGTCTATTTTAGTTGATTCTCAAGGGCTCTTGAGATATTAAGTCTGTTGACCCCTACCATATATTTTGCAAGCATATTTCTGTTTTCTTTATGATATTTTATTATTCTTCCACTTTGGAGCTTTAAATTTTAGTTAGCAAAATATAGCAGTCTGTCTTATGTGACTTATATCCTTGAAGGATACACTTGGAATTCTCAAATCTCCAAGTAAAATTAACATTTTCAAATATAATATTTTCCTTTAGTTCTTTGATTATTTTGTTTTTACACATACATTTTTAATCCATCTAGAATTTATTTCTGAATATTAAATATGACAGGATTCTTCCCCTCCCCAAAAAATACCTAGTGTTTTTAACTGATCTTAAACTCAACAAGAAGCATTAGAGAGGCAAACACACACATTAATGCAATATTAAACTTCTTTAACGAAAGCCTAGGACACACCAAGAAGGAAGTCATAATTCTACTACACTCTCCATCTGTTAGACCACTTCTAACATTCAATTAGGGCACTGATAAATAGGAAGATAGTCAGAGAAGGGCAACCAGAATGGTGGTGGTTCAGGAAACCATATCTTTTGAAGAACAATTCAAAAAATGTTTTGCTCAGAGAAGAGATTTATCTTGACAGTGAAAATTGTATTCAGAATTAGGAAGGATTGGCATGAAAAAGTGGTAGATTCATTCTGTGTAGGTCTAGATATTGGCATTTGGTGCATTAAAATTTATAGCAAATCTTATTTCATTTAAATAAAAGGAAGAATTTTATATTCAAAAATAAAGTATAGTTATCCCTCAGTATCTATGGAGGATTGGTTCTAGGACCTCCCATGGATACCAAAACCCACAGATGCTCAAGCCTGTGATATAAAATGGCATAGTATTTGCACTGGACCTATGGACATTCTCTTTTAAATCATCTCTAGATTACTTCTAATACCTAATACAATGTAAATGCAATGTAAATAGTTGTTATGCTGTATTGTTTAAGGATAATGACAAGAAAAAAAGTCTATGCATGCTTAATACAGATGCAGATTTCTCCCCTAAATATTTTCCATTAGTGCTGGGTTGAATCCATTGATGCAGAACCCACAGATACAGAGGACTGACTATACTGACATCCTACTGCCGGAAGAATTCAAACAGTTACTAAATGCCATTCAAGTTTGTACAGGAGATCCTTGCTTGGGTTGGGTTGTTAAACTGATGTCCTCTAAGGCCTCTTCCAAAGTCTAAGATTTTATGATTCTGGATTGTTTGACCTAGCTGAAGAAAATGACCTGGTAAATAACTACTGTTATTTTCAAAAATTTAGGTCTGAGTTCTGAAAAATGCTTAAAGTGGGAGGATAAGACAGAGCATAAGCAACTTAGGGGATTGGCAGACAAGCCCAGGCCCTCCTACCCAATGATAAGCAGTAGAATCTTAGGCAGATCACGTATCTCACCTGGGCTACAGTGTGTCATTCTAAAATGAGAGAGTTGAACTAAAATATCATTACTAGATGATCTGAGAGTCCCCTCAAAGCCTGAGATCCTGTAACTCTATGTTTAATAAATAGGTGTAATAAATGACATAATCAGGTTTTCAAATAGAAACTCTTATGCCTATTTTAATAAACTCTGATTGTCTCAGTGCCTTGTCCTACTGATAGGCTTAGACGCAAAAACCAGAGGTTAAATCCAAGGTTCACACATTCATCATTCATCAAAAAAAGTTTAAGAACTTATTTTGCACGGGGCGCAACGCTAGGTACCACTGATTCAAGGGCAATTAAAGTGAAGCCTGTACTCCCAAAGATCTCACAGTTTAGTAGTGATGACAGCCTAGTAGGCCAACAATTATGCTGCTACATAACAATTGTGTTGGATGTCTTTAACTGCCATAGTGTCAGAGGCTGACAGCCTACTTGGCCTTTAGATATCTCAAATATACCCCAAGAGACTCTAGCTTATAATTCTCTCCTCATGCTTTCAAGTTACTGAAGGTGAATGTGTTCCCTGTTTAAAAAGTTTAATAATTCACCATTCGGGAGTATTTGCTGTGTGCTCAATAGCATGCTATTTGATCAGAATTTCTTTAGAGAACAGTTAACTTTAAATCAAATGAAACTCATAAGTGAGAGATTCTCCTTTCTCTTTGGATTTTTTTTGCACTTGGATTTCAAATGCTGAAAATGAATGATCTCTCCATCATAACATTCACAGACCCTTTTCCTGACTTATGGTGTGTGACTGTGGCCTGACACTTGCTGCAGATGAGAACCCTTTCAAGCTAGAATTGGAGGGCTGAATCTGCTTCTACCATTTTCGAAGACATGGCTGGTAGCCTGGGCTACTCTAGGCTTTCTCTTTTATGTTCTCTGGGGCTCTGCTTCTGACCTGCCTTTTTCCTTTTTTTCCTTCTGGTCCACCTCACCTCAAAGAGGACACGGGGGAGATAGGGGAGGCATTCCACAGCCAGGGCCAAGAAGAAAGGACCACCCCAGGATCGAGTCTCTGGCAGCCTACCCAGTCTATTCTGGGGTGAATCCAACCCGATTGCATGTTTCCCTAAAATAGAACACCAAGTTGAAGATACACCAAATTGTTTTCTACAGTTTTTAAATAAACATAGACTTTGTAGTCCCCCAAAATAAACCTTAGAGAATAAAACAGTGAATTTTTCAGTAAATATATTAGAAATAGATGGTAAGAAATCCTCCAATCTGGCAAAGACTGGAATGGGAGCATGAATTGGAAACAGGTCAAGCCTCCTGGCCATAAATAGCCTCCTCACTTTAACCAAGATGATTGTCTCATGCGCTCTGACCCAAGAGGGTTACTAGTTTCCAGGAGGAGAACTGGTGGGACTTTTCAGCCCTAAATGTGCTTAAAGGACAAAGGAAAGAAATGCAGTCACAGAAACTAGTGAATGGAAAAAACCATTATGCTATTTTCTTTGTAATGTTATTTCAAAGCAGTAGTTTGGATAGATGTCATGTTGTTTCCTATGAATGCCATGGGGGTATATCGGCATGACTACCTTCCTATGACCAAAAACTAAGAGGGATAAATTAACCCAGGTCAGAAGCAGAGTCTGGAACTTGTGTGTGTCAGTCTGCTATTTAACACCAAGGCCTTTGTCCTCTAAAGACAGAAAAATACAAGAGGAGAAAGCATGTGTCAATATTATTTTAAATGACATTAATTTTATATTCCCTAAAGTGAAATAAGAAGACCTTAAAAGACACTTGTCTTTTCCTCCTGTTTACTTCTCCCAATCTACTATCTTATTATTTCTCTCCTGAAAAGAGAGATCATTTTCGTGAAAAAAGATGATGCAGTAAGATTGGAATAGCTAAACGTACCACACAGGGATGCTTTAAAGCAAGCTTGTCCAACCTGAAGCCTGCAAGCCTCATGAGACCCAGGACAGCTTTGAATGCAGCCCAACACAATTCATAAACTTTCTTAAAACATTATGAGATTTGTTTTGCAGTTTTTGTTTTTTTTGTTTTTTTTGTTTTTTTTAGCTCATCAGCTATCATTGGTGTCAGTGTATTTTATGTGTGGCCCAAGACAATATGGCCTAGGGAAGACTAAAGATTGCACAACCCTGCTTTAAAGAGTAAAAGAATAATTTATGGGAAAGCACCCATCAGACACATAGTAGGTGCTCAGTAAAGGAATAGCTCCATCTTCTTTCCTTGCTGGCAGAGGGAAAACATTGCAAGATCACGGGTAGATAAGTGAAATGATGAGCACTATATTATGTTCTTCTCCTTGTTGGAATCATATTGGTGAGAAAGGAGTGCCAGGTTCACACATCAAATCCCTGAGTTTTACTTTTCCCAGTTGTCACTGCAGGTATTTTTATCAAGGCAGTGGAAAAAACAGTGCTCCCCATTCCTGGTCAAAGAGGTCTCTGCTAAACAACAAATTATGCCTGTTGCTCAAGGTTCTATCAGATTCCTGGCATCAGATTAGGAGTTCCTTTGAAGAAAAGACTATAGACTCTAATAGAACTCCTTATTAGTCTGCCTTCTGAGAAGGTGTAATAATATGCTCTCTATGGGAACTAGGTAGTCATTTGTTCAACTAACAATTAAGGAAGCACCACTCATAGTTAGTTACATAATTGGCAGATATCTTCCAGTCAAGATTATTTTAGAGGCCATAGAGAACAAAATGGTTTTGCTACAAGTACATTTTCCATTTAAAATAAAGAAGAAAGATTTAACTGCTCTGACATATATACATGGGAAGCCATGTACTATAGTGAATGAGAGTGCAGATTTTGGATTCAGATGGTCCTCAGTTCCAATTTCTTTACTAATTGTGTGGACTTTGGAAAGTTATTTGACTTTTCTGAAATGCCATTTTCTCAACTGTAAAATAGTAATGGTAATAGCTTACCTTGCAGGGTTGTTCAGACTTATATGAGATAATAATATATATTATGTGCTTAGTTCTTATGGTGTCTAACCCTATAAACAGCAGCCAATAAATAGCAGTTACTGCCGTGCCAAAATTGGACAAGCTATCATCACCAGGGCTCTGTGCCCTGAGTATTTTTGTTTGGCCCTTGTCTTTAGCCAACTGAGCAATACAAAACTGAGTTCCTGAGAAATCTTGGAAATGATGATTCTTTGGTTCTCACCACCCCCGTATTGTGAAGTCCATGATCTTCACATGGCAGATTCTATCCAACCAAAGCCCCCTCAGAATTTTGGAATGGAATTCTGATACCACAACAAGTGCTATAGTGACTTCATGGGCATGGGGAGCCTGACTGGGAGCAGGGGGTTCAAATTGCCCTTGGATCTTATCAGCAGCTCTGAAATGTTACAACTAGTCAGCTACTAGGAAGTGGAGGCCTAGCCTCTTAATTTTGTTCCTGCTTAGAAATAGGCATACTCTGGGTTTTCATAACCCTGAAAATCTCATAGCATAGCCCTGAACACTCAGCTTCCCTTATCAGAAATAAAGACCACTCTCCATTTAGAGACTGACCAAGAAAGAGACTCCTGCTGTTATAGTAATATGGTTGCCCTTTGACCCCAGGAAGTTCATTGTATCTCTTTTATGACCACAAAAGAAGATTTACTCCAACTCCTCAGGTAAATGTCTCTCCTCTAATAAGGAACCAAGCTCCAAAGATCTTGAAAGATTTAATATATACCTTTCCAGAACTATTCATCCACACAACTAGTAGTCTCTTCATACTCTCTTCACAGCACTTGAGGCATTAGGAGTTGCTCAGTAGGTTGCTGAATTATTGCAACTCAGGAACCAAACTATGACAGTGAACTGACATGTGCTTGTGGCCACCTGAGCACTGTGTTTTGATGAAGGAAAAGAACCTTTTGCAGATGCAGTAGAGACTTATGTTTGATGAGGTGAGTGTAGTGCAAGGGAAGCTGCCTATTTCGGATACTCTGGACATAAAATGACACGTAATGAAGACAATCATAACAGAACAGCCTCCAACCTCAACAGTGTTCTGGTGCAATCAAATTTATTTTTCACTTTTAAAACTTTTTAAAAACTACATGATTATTGTAGACAAATATAGTAATATAGAGAAGTAAATTAAAAAATTAAACATTTCCCAGAAAACCACCAATATCTAGTATTAATGCTATAAAATGTATCCTCCTAGTCTCTTTTTAATATATGTATTCATTTTATAAAAATGGTGCCATGGTAAGCATTCTGATATGTAATCTGCTTTTCCCCTTGTATACTGTGAACATTTTCTATAAATATTTCTCTGTATTATTATCTTCAGTAACTTTTGGTAATATTTTATTATTGTGTCACAATGATTTAATCAAGTATGAATTATCAATATTTAGATAGTTTCCAGATTTCCAGAATTATAAAAATAGTTTGATGAATTATACCATAGGTGAATGTTTGTTCTTAACCAATATTCTTTTGTTATAATAAATTTCTATATATGGTGTCTGCTGGGTGAAAGGCTATGTGCAAGATTGTGTTCACACACCCTGCTATGAACATTCCTATACAGGACCCCTGTCAGCAGATGCAATGGTTTGCCTCCTGTGAGTGGACTTTCTGGGTCTTAGGTAAATGACTAGATGATTCCGTTTTCCCATTTCAGTCTCAGTTTACACTTTCTTATCCGAGGACTCACACTGTTAGTGATCGCATTTTATTCTCAAAAGTATCTTTGTTGAGGCAGCATTGTATAGGCATCTCATCATGGGGTAGATAAATGCTTACCTTTAAGAGATAATGCAAAACTGTTTTCCAGACTTGTTGCACCAACTCAATCTTCCCAATAGTGTATAAGCAATGCTGTGGATCTGTTGTCAGACTTTTTTGCTTTTAATGAAATGGTTATAAAATGCTGTTTTATAGCCACATGTTAAATATGCTTTATCTTTTTTTATATTCTAAATTTCATCAGTGATACATTCATTATAATTGTACATATTTATGGGGTACATGTGATATTTTGATACATGCACACCATGTGTAAGGATCGACTCACGGTAATTAGGATATCCATTGCCTCATATATTTGTCATTTCTTTGTGTTGGGAGCATTTGAAATCTTCTTTCCTAGATACTTTGAAATATCCAGTAAGTTATTGTTAACTGTAGTCACTCTACTGTGTTCTTAAATATTAGAAATACAAAAAAATATATATTTTTGTACCCATTAACCAACCCCTCTTCATCCCTTCCACGCCCTAACCAGCCTTCCCAGCCTCTGGTAACCATCATTCTCCTCTCTACTTCCATGAGATCAACTTTTTTAGCTTTCACATATGAGTAAAAACATACAATGTTTGTATATATGCTCTACTAATGATTTTTATACTTTTACATGTTTTCATGATGGTGATTATCACCTTTTTGCTTCCAGATGCAGGACTCCCTTCAGTATTTCTTGTAAGACTGGTCTAGTGGTGACAAATATCTTCAGTTTTTTGCTTGCTTTGGAAATGCTTTATTTCTCCCACATTTCTGAATCATTTCATAATTCTGATATGTATATATATCCTTTCTTATATTAAAGTGAAAGCACGAGATAATGAATATGAGATTCACATTAGCTCAGATAGGAAGGAGGCATAGAGATGAAATGTGGAGATCTTACAATTAGATATCAGTTATCATCAAGATCTGAGCACCAGGCATGTTGGCTCATGTCTATAATCCCAGCACTTTGGGAGGCCAAGGTGGAAGAATCACTTGAGCCCAGAAGTTCAAGACCAGCCTGGGCAACATAAGGAGACCTCCATCCCTACAAAACAATTTTTAAATTAGCCAAGTGTAGTGGCGCACATCTGTGTTCCCAACTACTCAGGAGGCTGAGGTGAAAGGATAGTTTGAGTCCAGGAATTTGAAGCTCTAGTGAGCCATGATCGTGCTACTATACTCCATCCTAGGTGACCAAACAAGACCCTGTCTCAAATTAAAAAAAAAAAGAAAAGAAAGAAAAAACTAAATAAACAAAAAGATCTAAAAGATCTGAGCATTCACTTTGGTTGGTATTTTCTAAGGTTTAATCAGAAACAAACAAGCAAATGAATGCAGGCCATGAGTATGTACTAAACCAAGATTATGATTAATTTATTTCTGTGTACAAGAAATCCAATGAAAAGAAGGAAGGATGTGAATATTTGAAGGTTATTTATAGCTGAGGGTAGGGTGACAAGCACCCCTGTGGCCACCAACACTGGGACTACACTGAGTCAGACCCAAAGCCAGCACAGGTCTGGGTCTTGCCCAGGGCCCATGACGACCACAGCCTACGATGTTCCCTCAAAGCCCAAGGGCTCTACAATCAGCAGGTGCCCAATCCAGCCGGGCTTGTGGCCTTGCCTTCAGGGAGCACGCTTTCCCCACCCCACCCAGGGCAGGTCCAGAAATGCTGTCTTTGAGCCAGGGCCCAGGATCAGGAACCTTAGGAATCTACCTGGCGCTCTATTCTACGGTGTCTAAGCTGGCTCCAAAAACCATAAGACAGAGTCATTCCTACTCTTCCCTCCCCTTTCCTCAAGCAGAGGAACTCTTCCCATGGCCACCACTGCCCCAGGCTTGCCGCAAATGCTGCCTGGCTACTACTGACATTCACTTAAGGCCCGAGAGCTCTTCAGTCAGCTTATGGTGAGTACAGCTAGATCTGGGTCTCTCCCTTCGGGGCAGTGGACTCTCCTCTGGTGCAGGGAGCCAAGGCATGCAATTAGGAACCCTAAGAGCCCACTTGGTGCTCTGCCCCCACTGTGGCCGAGCTGATAACCAAGGGCAAGGCAAAGCTCCCTTTACACTCTCCTCTCCTGTTTTCAGGCAGAAAGAGTCCCTCCCCATAGCCACCACAGCTGGGGATGTGCTGGGTCTCACCTGAAGTCAGAATGGCACTAGGTCTCATCCAAGGCCTGCAGCAAATACTGCCTGGCTACCACTGATGTTTATTCAAGGTCCAAGGACTCTTTAGTCAGCAGGTGATGAATCCTTCCAGAACTGGATTCTTCCCTGTAGGCAGTGGGCTCTCTTCTGTCCCAGGGTATGTCTAGAAATGTCATCTGGGAGCTAGAACCTGGAATGGGGGCCTCAGGACTCTGCCTGGTGCTCTAACCTACTGTGGCTGAGCCACTATCCATATTTTTAAAATATTTATTAATTAATATTTAATAATTAATAAAATTATTTTAAAAATAAATATCTTTATTTCAAGATAAAGTCCTCTTTAGTCTCCCCTCTCCTTCCTCAAGTAGAAGAAAGGAATCTCCCTCAGAGCTGTGAGCTGTGCTGCCTGGAATTGGGGGAGGGGTAACTCAAGCACTCCCTTGTCATCCCAGCTGGTGTCTCACTAGGTTGCGTGCACCCCAAGTCTACTGGCAAGCACAGCACTGGGACTTGCCCAGGAATTGCAGTCCTTGTGGCCTAGACTGCCTTTCAAATTTATTTAGGACCCCAGACCACTTTAGCCCAGAGGCAATGCTTTCCAGAACTCAGGTTCCAATCACTGGGATGCTTGATTCCCCTCTGACTAGGGCTGGTCTAAATGCTCCCTCCATGGGCGCTTGCCGATGTCTGCCCTGCTTTACTTTCCACTGTGAAAGGCAGCACTGAGTTCCAATGCAAAGTCCCGCAATCACTGCACTCTCCCTCCCGCAACATGCAGATTCTTTCCCTGGGCCATGTGGCTGCTGCTGTGGGATAGGGGAGGGGTGGTGTTGGCAATTCATGACTGTCTTTCCTATCTTCTTCAGTGCCTCTTTCAGTGATATGAAGTTAAAACCACACAGTGATCACTCACCTGATTCTGGGGTCTTATAGATGCTTTCTTACGTGGATAGTTGTTCAAATTTGGTGTTCCTACAGGGGGGACAATTGCTGGAGGGTGCTATTTGGCCATCTTGCTTCCTGAAGGCTATTTATAGATACCACTAGATCTGCCCTCCAGAAAGGTTAAATAATTCATATTGCCATAAAAATGAATAAGAGTGCAGATTTCACTGTGTCCTAAATTGCTTTATAAGGCTAAAGTGATTGGATTGGATCCACCTGGGCCATGATACACACCTGAGCTGTGGAACTTCAGTCTCTGATTCATGAATGGTAAGGCATTTGATCGACCCTTACCATTCTCATCTTTGCCCGAGGCCTGCTCACTTTGGTCTGGTACTGGAGCTAGCATGCAAAGCAGGGCCTACAGCATTTAGCTGAGGGGTGGAACCATCTGAAATGCCTCTGCCACTGTTGTCTTTAATGGCTTTCAGATGTGAAGAGGATCACATGCTCTCCAGCTGTTTTTATGTTCACTCCAGGGGCATTGTCTCAAAATTTCCAAAATATTCTAAAATCGGGGGTATAACTCAGTGGTTGAGCATTTGACTGCAAAATATTCTCAAATCTACCAGTTCTCCACCACTATCATCATGAGTGGTAACAAGTAATGTCTAGTTATTGTTTAAGGTGCCATACTTAAAAGGTATGTAAATAAAAGAAGTTCCTTGACCCTCAGAGTTACATTTCTTTATTTTAAGAAATAAGATAGGTATGCTTAAGTCTCCACCCTCAGTCATGGGAAGCTGCATTTCAGTAATGTTTAAGAGCTCCTTTTCCTCCCAAAAATCATACAAGAATGGAGATGGCCAAGGAGAGGGTGTACCCTAACTGGAAATTTCAGTCGTCGCCAAAGTGCACATTGTCCAAGCCCCATGGTCCATCTGAATGCAGTTGCTTCTGTTCTCTCTGTGGTAAGTCTGAGCTGAGGATCTTTCATTAAAGATCTCACTGTGTAAAGACTGAGTCTCCACACAGTCCTCCACAACGCTGCCTCCATCAACAATCTTGCCATCTCCAGTGAGTCACATGGGAGTAGAACTAGGTCCCTACAATATTTATTTGAAAGTAAATAGGCATTTGATAAACAATCTCACTTCCATACATCTTCAAGTCTTTGGAAATCCCACTCTCTTTCCCACCCACACTGCCTCCTCTAATCCTTGGAGCTCCTCCTCCTTTTGGATAATCATTCCACATGCCTCAGTTTACCTACTTTTCATAAGTAAAGACCTGGGTAGGTTTTTTTTGGTTTTTGTTTTTGAGATGGAGTCTTGCTCTGTTGCCCAGGCTGGAGTGCAATGATATGATCTAGGCTGGCTGCAACCTCCGCCTCCCGGGATCAAGCAATTTTCCTGCCTCCACCTCCCCAGCAGTTGGGATTATAGGTGTGTGCGTGCCACCCCACCCATCTAATTTTTGTTTTGTTTGTTTGTTTGTTTGTTTGTTTGTTTTGAGATGGAGTCTCACTCTGTTGCCCAGGCTGGAGTGCAGTGGCGATCTTGGCTCACTGCAACCTCCACCCTCCGAGTTCAAGTGACTCTCCTGCCTCAGCCTCCTGAGTAGCAGGATTTCAGGTGCCTGCCACAATGCCCGGCTAATTTTGTGTATTTTTAGTAGAGACGGAGTTTCACGATGTCAGCCAGGCTGGTCTCAAACTCCTGACCTCACGTGTCCGCCTGACTCGGCTTCCCAAAGTGCTGGGATTATAGGCATGAGCCACCACATCCAGCCAAGACCTGTTTTCTTTAGCGGGAGAAAGAAATAGAAAAATGCCTTTTCATTTTTACTGGATGTGGTGAAGACAAAGTAAATGAAACTTAAAAAGAAACAAGCAAACAAAATTCCCGAAATGTTAAGACACTGTCTTGTTGATTCTGCCCTCAAAATATGTCCAGAATCTAACCACTTTTCTCCAGCTCCTTTGCTGTTACCTAATTCAAGCCACTATCATCCTGATGTTATCCCTTTCCTAATTCTGGTAATTCTCTATATCTCCTTAAACCAATATCTGAATCCACATTTGTTCGCTTCTAACAGATTCTCCACAGAATAGCCAGGAGGAGATTTTGTTTTATTTTTTCTTGTTTTTCAGACAGACTCTCGCTCTGTTGTCCATGCTGAAGTGCAATGGCATGATCTTGGCTCACTGCAACCTCTGCCTCCTGGATTCAAGCAATTCTTGTGCCTCAGCCACCTGAGTAGCTGGGATTACAGGCATGCATCTGGCTAAATTTTTTTGGTATTTTAGCAGAGACAGGGTCTTGCCATGTTGGCCAGGCTATTCTCAAACTCTTGACCTCAAGTAATCCACCCGCCTTGACCTCCCAAAGTGCTGGGATTACAAGCATGAGCCACTGTGCCTGGTCCAGGCAGTAGATTTTAAAAACACAATCACATTGTGTAATATCCTCAAATAGTAAGATATACAATAATAAAATGAAAAATTCTTATCAAGATCTACAGGGCCTTCTAGTGTTATTCCCTATTGCTCTACTTTAGGTTATTGACACGACCGGTTTTGTTTGTTTTTAAACTTCCCCCAACTCTTTTCTAGCTCAGGATTAGTCTACCCCTTTACCTAAAATTTTCTTTTCCTGACTACCTTCTGGTCATGCCTCATGTCTCAGCTAAATGTGATTCCCTCAAAGAAGACTTTCATTGATTCCATAATCTAAATGAGTGACCCTACTTTAGTTTCTCATTATGCTTATTGTCATTCTTAGCATTGCCACAATATGTCATTATCTGTGTGTTGACGTGATTATTTACTCAATATCTATTTCCCCCACTGGCCACATATCACCAGTGCCTAATGAATAGCAGATGCTAAGGAAATTAACAAATGAAAAGCAAAGATGTGGAACTCTGAATAGTTTAAGTTCTATTTAGGTAGACACACACACACACAAACACAAACACACACACACACACACAGTAGTTATTGTGAGTTATAGACCATCTCACTTTCCTAATTCTCATCTCAGACACTGAGTAACTACAGGCCCAGCCATTGCCACAGAATTTTTGCTTCATATTCTTGTTGACTGCCTTACTTGAAAGCAGTTCAATCCATGTGTAAGGATTCCATTAGACAGTCTGTCATGAGACAAAGGCAAAATCCCTTGGTTCTATTTTGCTACCATCTGTGTCTTTTAAATTCTTCCTATATGTGGAATTTTTTCATTGCTTTATTTGACTTCTGTAAATCTGCTAAATATGTTTACAAGCAACTTCCGCAACCCTTCTCCACCATCACTTCCACTTTGATGTCATACCATTTTAGAACTGGATAGATATTTAAGATCCTCTTAACTTTGCAGACAACAGAACAACCAAGCCTCAGAGAAATGAAGTGATTTGCCAAAAGCTACTCAGTTGTGGTTACTAATTGTAGAAAAATAGAGCAGGGTGCAGTGGTTTGTGACTGTAATCACAGCCCTATGGGAGGCCACTGTGGAAGGATCGCTTGAGCCCAAGAGTTTGAGGCCAACCTTGGCAATATAAGTGAGACAACCATCTCTATAAAAACATAAGAACGTTAGCTAAGTGTAATGGTGCACGCTAGTAGTCCCAGCTATCTGGGAGGCTGAGGTGAGAGGATTCCTTAAGCCCAGGAGGTTGAGGCTGCAGTGAGCCAAGATCATGCCACTGCACTCCATCCTGGGTGGTACAGTGAGACCCTGTGTCAAAAAATTAAAATTTGAAAAATTTGAAAAACAATTGTAGAGGAATAGAAAACAAGGTGAACTTCTAAAATCTTGGCCCTTATAATTTACTCCTAAATTTTCTATCTTAAAAAAAGAGAAGAAAAAGAATCAGGGAACATTTTAAATCTGAGAGTGTTCCAATTCTTCAAAAGATGTTTAAAAGTCAGTTTTACCATCATTCTGAAGAAAGCAAGGAAATAAGACCTAAAAATGTTTAAAACTCAAATCATCTGTATGGGAAAATTTCAGTATGTTCTAGGCTTCCTTGTGTTTACTTTTCAGTCTGCTTTCTGTAATCAAGTAAGATTAAGTGAAAATTACCTGGGCCACAAAACTGCAATGAAATTATTAAAGCATTTATTTAAAATACTTTCAGTCAGGTGCAGTGGATCTTACCTGTAATCCCAACACTTTGGGAAGCCGAGGCAGGAGGATCACTTGAGCCCAGGAGGCCAAGGCTGCAGGGAGTTATGATCATGCCACTGTCCTCAAGCCTGCGTGACAGGGCCGGAACCTGTCTCTAATAAAAACAAAATAAAATAAAACGTTATTTTCTCTTTAATCTGAACAATTCTAGGATCTGGCATCTTTGATGTTTCCAGTATAATCAATTTCAAAATATGTGCTGAATTTATACTATGCAAAGGAGTGTTGTTTGGGCCTCACCTGAGGGCCAAGAAGGTGAGCTCACATGGAGACAGGCTGTATGAGTCCACTCTCATGATGCTAATAAAGACACACCCAAGACTGGGTAATTTATGAAAGAAAGAAGTTTAGTTGACTCATAGTTCAGCATGGCTAGGGAGGCCCTAGGAAATTTACAATCATGGCAGAAGAGGAAGCAAACACTTCCTTCTTCCCATGGTGGCAGAGGAGAAAAATGAGAGCCAAGTGAAGCAGGAAGTCTCTTATAAAACCATCAGACCTTGTGAGAACTCACTATCACAAGAATAGCATGGGGGAAACCACCCCCACGATTCCATTACCTCCCATTGGATCCCTCCCATGACACCTGTGGACTATGGGAACTACAATTCAAGATGAGATTTGGGTGGGGACACAGCCAAATCATATCACAGACATTAAGAAGGTGGTACTCTTATTATAATGGGAAAAGCCCACATAGTCAAAAAAATTACTCTGAAATCTATCATGATGTCAGAACAATTTGAACACAGACTGCTGTAAATAAAAGAGAAATAGTAGTCTTTGAATTTAATACTAGAAAAAAATATTAGAAAAGAAAATTAAATTCTACTTCAATTCTTCACATTGGTGAGGTAGACAGCTTCAACTGGTCTTTAAAAATATAGACTGATTTTCTATAAATTATTTTTTGAAAGCTAGAAATACTCTAGAAATATGTCATACCAATCAGAAAAAAAAAAAAAATTCTAAAGGAAGGTGAGGGACAGGAATAAACAAGTAAATGTGAAATTGTCTCAAAGGCATCAGGTTGCGTACTGAATTAAGTTTTTCTTAAAATCAAATTATAGAGACTTCCAGCAATTTCACTACTGGAAATTTATACTGTGAATATATTCCTATGCGAAGATATCTATTGTGCTTTTCTGTAATTTACAGAAACTGAAAACAATGTTACGTATTCATCAGAAAGGACTGCTTTATTTAACTGTGCTCAATACATGTCATAGAGTACTATGCACTCCTGAAAATGAATGAGGGAGATCTAGAGGTACCAATGTGGGGGTGGTCTAAGAAATATTGCTAAGTGAAAGGCAAGGAAAATAACTATACAGAAATATAAACAGAATCCTATTTGTGCAATAACAAGATTGTATAAATATACTCCTCATAAAGCATTCTTAGGAGAATACTTGAGAAACTTTTTTTTTTTTTTTTTTTTTTTTTTGAGACAGGGTCTTACTCTGTTACCCACCCTGGAGTACAGTGGCACAATCACGGCTCACTGCAGCCTCAACCTCCCTGGGCTCAGATAATCCTCTCACTTCAACCTCCCAAGTAGCTGGGACTATAGGCATGCACCATCATGCCCACCTAGTTTTTGCAGTTTTCTGTAGAGATGGGGTTTTGCCATGCTTCCCCAGCTAGTGTTGAATTCCTGGGCTCAAGTTTCTGCCTGCCTCGGCTTCCCAAAGTGCTGGGATTACAGACATGAGCCACCATGCCTGGCCAAGAAACTCTTAGTGAGCATATCTTTGGAAAATGAGACTGGGAAATTACATGAAAAGAAATTTTATTTTATACCCTCTGTGCCTTTTGATTATTTTAAATTATGGAGAGGTATTACTTTTGTATTACTTTTGTTTATTAAATTCCTATACCATTATGCATATATCATTTTAAAACTATAGCTCTTTTAAGTTAAGTTTACTTGGGAAAATGTCCTAATTTCTTTTCTCATTGTATGTCTTTAGTTTCTATATTCCAGTGACTCTGTTGTGGATTATGTGTTTACCCTAGCTTTTCCCATCTCTAATAACGTAATGAACTGGCATTTCTGAATTTTCATTTTTATTATTGGACTCTTTAATCCCACTTGTTTTAAGAAGCATTTTGCAAGTTACATGTTAACTAAGACACAGTACCTGATTTAAAGGGGGCATAAAATGCAGTGGGAGAGACAGAAACTATTTTTACTTCATAAAATCCAGTTTTATAAAAGCTCTGTTAATAACACTGAGGGAGTATGAGAACACAAAAGAAAGCACACTAAATTTGGCTGGGGAAAGAATCAAGGAAGATTTCCGGGAAGTTATGACAATTAAGATCAATCTTGAAAAGATGAATCAGCTGGTACAAGTATAATACATTGCCTTCATAGATCATTTTGCATGACTTAGAATTAGTGAAATTGAGATATAGAAGAGATCTGAAATAATATTAAATGTAATATTCTCATTTTTAAAATAGCGAAACATGACTTGTTAAACAACATGGGCTGTGGGGTCAAATTAAATGGCCAATACAGAGTAGACACTTAATAAATATTTGTTCCCTTCAGAACTGGCTACATAAATTACAGGGCCCAGTGGAAAATGAAATACAAGGCCCCTTGTTCAAAAGTTATTAAGAATTTCAAGACAGTCACAACAGAGTGTTAAAACAAGCATAAGCCCTTCTGAGCACAGGGCCACATTGAAATAAGCCACAGTTCTGGGGTTCATGAAGCAGGCCTCCCTCCCTCCTCTAATCTAAGTTCCAAGGGGTAAGTAGATGCAGAAATTAAACAAGAACTCAGGTCTCGTTTGGACACAAAGACCTCAAAATTTTAAAAGCTCATAAACAATCTCTTCACCCAATATTTTTAACTGAGGGGATATGAAGATCTCATATTTACCTTTGTTTATTAGTTAATAAATTTGTACCTTTATTCATTCATGTCAAAAATATGAATAAATGTGTCCCAAGAGCCTAAGACAAGGCTGGTTCACAATAGGTATTCAATGAAGAGTAGGTGAATGATGTATGACCAGATGAATGAATGACTAAACAATAAGCTACAATTGAGTATTATTGCCCATAAAAAGAAATAAAATTTTGATGCATGTAACACCATGAATGAACCTTGAAAACATTATGCTAAGTGAAAGCAGACAGACACAAGAGATCACATATCATATAATTACATTTATATGAAATGTGTGGAATAGTCAAGTCTATAGAGACAGAACGTACATTAGTGGTTGCTGGGGACTGGGAGGAGGGAAGAGTAAGGAGTGACTGCTCATGGATATGGGTGTTTTGTTTTGTTTTGTTTTGGAATGATGACAATGTTCTGGAATAAGATAGCAGTGATGGTTACACAACTTTGTGAAAGTACTAAATATCATCGAATTCTACACTTCATAAAGGGTGGATATTATAGTATATGAATTATATCTCAATTTTTAGAATGTAAAACAATAAATTAACCAAGATAGAAAGATTTAAGTAACTTGCTAAAAATTGATTTGCTCTTACTTGTGATGATTGTGCATCTAACAGCAAAACTTTTGGCTCCTAGTTCAGGCTTTCTCCAGTCTCTCAAGCTACTGCCCAGAAAACTGCAGAGTGCCACCAGCTATCTCTATGGCTCCATGGAGCACTGTGCTTACATACGAGAAACCTCTCTTGTACCAAAGTGTAAATGCAGTGGTGGCTGCATTCTGCCTCCAGAGGATCTGGCCTACAGAGTGAAGAATAAAGGGGAGACAGAGCAAGGGGAGAGCACTTTCCAAGAGATTCCTCATTTTCTCTTTGTTGTCCTAGACACCACCCACTAATCTTGTATCTCAGGTCTTGGTTGAGAAACCAAAATAACTAGTGACACTCCTATGATGCCTTGGCAACTTTCCCTGATAACTTAGAATATTTATTTCCTGTTTTCCTAACTCTTATTTCCATGCTAGCATAGAGCAAGATGACATGTAACCTCTTGTGAAATGCTTGATATTTGTCCCTTAGAAGAGACGTTAGGACTATAAGTTTTGCGAATAGTAAAATAGCAACACTCATAGCTTGTTCTTGTGAATAATATGTGAAAGTTTTCTAAACTGTATTTTGGTTTTAACTTACATTCATTTGTTACAGCAGAGTGAGGCAAGCATCATTTTCTCCACTTTTCACTTCTAGTTTATGATCCTCTCTTCTTCCTTACCAAGAGAATCAATAAGGGTGGGTGTTGTGAACACATGTTTTTTGTCCTGTCAGGAAAAGTTAAAGGTTAAGGTCCTGCTCCCAAATGATAGATAATTAATCATCATTAAAATGGCAACCTGTCACTGGAAAAGGAAAAGCAGAAATATAAAATAAAGCAGATATATGATATCAGGTAGCAACAAGGATGTCACAGATTTAATGAGTATAGGGGATGTCGCACAAAAAGTTTTATGCTAACCTCTAGGAACAAAAGAAAAAGCAGAAATGGTCTATATGTTCATAGTCTATATGGCCATCTCTCTAATTTTGAAATCAGCAGTCATTCCTTGGTTGGCATGTGCTACTTGGGAGCGGAGGATGGAAGAACCCAGAGAACAAAAGTTTCATCCTTAAGCTGTGAAGCAGAGAGAACAGGCAGCTAGCCAAAACTGATGTGGTTCTTCAAATTTCTGATGGGGATCAGAGTGCCTATCCCTCACTGACAAATATGGAATGGAATGTAAGGCTGCTACTCACAGGGTTCTCTGCAATCCTGAGATTGGTTCTGTTCTAGCCAAAGCTCTTGGCTAGAACAAGATTCCTGTAAGCTCCAGTCCAGTTGAGACTTCCTGGGAGAATGTGCCTCTGCTGCCCCATGCAGAACTCCTGGACATCTTAGTGACAGCCCCACCCCCACCACTAGTCTTCCCAGAATTCGGGCTGTGAGAACACATCAATTCCTGCCTCGGGCATTTGAGTCCATTTTCAGTGAACTCAGGATAGTTGAATGGAACACCGTCTCACCCACCAGCAATCCCTGGCTAGCATATGACGGGGAGGAAATCATGGGCTTTGAAATCAAGCAAACTCAGGTTCTTACATTCACTAATCACACTCAGAAACTGTGTATTCTTTGTAGAATTTGAAAGTGTTAACCTCATTGAGCCTTACTTCCTCAGCTATAAAAAATGGATATAACGATATTTTTTTCTCCAGTGTTGCTTTAAAACAAAGTGAGATAAAGAATGAAAATTTCCAATTTGCAAATATTTCTTAACGAAGTATAGATTTCTTCCTTTCTATTCCAAAGCTAATGACTTCAGGCCAAATGGTATCTTGAGAGTGGGGGGATTCTGAGGGATCAGTTTCAGATCAAATTCATGTAATCAATTGAAAACATCCTGTTTGATTAGTCCCCTTAAACTCTTTATGTGGCCTTTCCTGTCCTCTGTCTATTTCAGTTTCTAAACTTTTGTTCAGTATCACATCTCTTTTTTTTTTTTTTTTTTTTTTTTTTGAGACGGAGTCTTGCTCTGTCGCCCGGGCTGGAGTGCAGTGGCCGGATCTCAGCTCACTGCAAGCTCCGCCTCCCGGGTTTACGCCATCCTCCTGCCTCAGCCTCCGGAGTAGCTGGGACTACAGGCGCCCGCCACCTCGCCCGGCTAGTTTTTTGTATTTTAGTAGAGACGGGGTTTCACCGTGTTAGCCAGGATGGTCTCGATCTCCTGACCTCGTGATCCCCCCGTCTCAGCCTCCCAAAGTGCTGGGATTACAGGCTTGAGCCACCGCGCCCGGCTACTCAGTATCGCATCTCTAAAGAAGCCTTTTTAGACATTTTTTCTGATCGTCCTTCCCTCCATAAGATTTAATGCCACAGAGACACTACTATGTTTGTTTATGGACTGTATATAGGTATATCTGTGCTTTATACATTAATATAGTAAGAAAATGTGAACCCCCGCCAAGAACCAATTTTCACCCTTTGCTGGACAATATTGCTCCTATTGAGAACACATGGTCTATAAACAAACAAAAAATTAGAAGAATCTGTGAAGAGATAATCTTTTAAAGCCTGTGAAAGAAGACATTGAATTCTTCTTCAGAACAGAGTCTTCCCTTCATCATCTCATAACTATTAGAGGTAGAAAACTTTGGCCAAGTTTTAACAATTTCTTGATTTCCTCTGTTTAGCCAATGATGTTCAGGTCAACCTCTTAGAAATAAAGAAAGAAGCCTCAGATGCAAAAAAGTAAATGATGACGCTATGTCTCAACCTACTGATGTGTTGTTTTCTACTCAGAGTACATGATATACTATCTGCAGCACAAGTACAGTAATAATGGAGCTCAACCTCAAAAAATGAGTCCCACATCACTTGATTAATAGGTTTCTACTTTATGTGGATGTCCAGATTTTGCCCAATTAAACTTTCGTTTCTTATTTAAAATTACAGCTAACACTTATAATTGAAATTTTGAGGGGAAAACTTTGCTAAACTGCAGTGTTTATTTGAATTTTTAAATAACTGTGATGCTGAACAGTAAGAATTAATTTGCACACAGGGCTTCTAAAAGTGGGCCCCTTCTTATTTTGAGAAAACTTCAAAATTATGTAATAAATTTCATTGAGAAATAAAATATTGAAATAAATAACAATAGAACAATATCAAGTTTTGGTGAAATAAAAGTTATTCATGTGAAAAAATAAAATAATGGAACAATACTAGGTGCTGGGGAGGATGTGGAGCAACCAGAAGTTTTACACAGTGCTAGCAAGAATGTAGAATTTGAAAGTGTTAACCTCAGTCACTTTGGAGAACAGTTTGGCAATTTCTTAACACATTAAACATACCCGTGCCCTGTTACCCAACAAGTCTACTCCTATATATAGGAATTTACCCAAGATAAATGAAACACAAGTCCACAAAAGACTTGTACATAAATGTTTATAGCAGCTTTATTCATTATAGCCAAGAACAAATTATGATATATCCATACAATCTAATACTACTCAACAGTAAAAAAATTACTGGATAAATGCAACAACACAGATGAGTCTCATAAACAGCAAGCTTAGTAAAACAAGCCAGACACAAAAGAGTACATACTGCTTGGTTCCAATTTTATGGAATGCTAGTAAAGACAAATCTAATCTATTGCAACAGAAAGCAGGTCAGCGGTGCCTGGGGCCAGGGGTGGTGAGTGGCAGGGTGAGTGGGAAGGACACAGGGAAATTTTGGGGTGATGGAAATGTTTATATCTTGATTGTGATGGTGGTCACATAGATGTAGGCAAAAAAAAAAAAAAAGAAAAAAAAAGATTCAAGAAGGGAAAAAAGAAGCCGTCACAGAAGACTACGTTTTGTATTATATAAAATTCCATTTATATGAAATTTCTAGAAAAAGCAAAACTATAGAGACAGAGAAATGGTCAAGAGTTATCAATTGTATACTTAAATGGGTACATAAAAAAACAGGTCAAAATGTTGTTAAAGAGGCAAAAATTCAAGTTATCTACTGTGAAAATGCCATAAAGAGTTAGTATCTCCAGAATCATTACAGCAGTCATCTTTTAGTGCAAGCCCCAGTACCATTTTTAACAGCCTTATTGAGGAACAATTTGCATATCATAAAATTCTCCCATTGTAAGTGTACAGTTGTAGAACTTTTGATGACTATATATGATTATGCAACCAGCACCACAGTCCAGTTTAAAACATAGCCATCATGCCTGGAATTTCCCTCTCACCTATGGCAGTCAATCCCCTCTCCTACCCCAGCCAACCACTGAACCAATTCTCTGTCTCTGTATTTTCGCCTTTTCTAGAAATTTCATGTAAGTGGAATTTTGTATAATACAAAATGTAGTCTTCTGTGACTGGCTGCTTTCTTGCCTTCTTGAATTTTTTCTTTTTTCTTCTTTTTTCTTCTTTTTTTTTTTTTTTTTTTTTTTGAGACAGAGTCTCACTCTGTCACCCAGGTTGGAGTGCAGTCAGTGGCTTGATCTTGGCTCACTGCAACCTCTGCTTCCCGGATTCAAGCAATTCTCGTGCTTCAGGCTCCTGAGTAACTGGGGCTATAGGCGCAAGCCAGCATGCCTGGCTAATTTTTGTATTTTTAGTAAAGACAGGGTTTCACCACATTGGCCAGGCTGGTCTTGAACTACTGACCTCAGGTGATCTGCCTGCCTTGACCTCCTAGAGTGCTGGGATTACAGGTGCGAGCCACCGCACCGAGCCCTTCTTTTTGTTTAATTTTTTTTTTTGGAAATTGGGTTTCACCGTGTTGTCCAGGCTGGTCTTGAACTCCTTCCCAGGCTCAAGCACTCCTCCCACCTCGGCCTCCCAAAGTGCTGGGATTACAAGCATAAGCCACCATGCCCAGCCCCTTTTTGTTTTCTTAAGATGAAGAAGTTCCAGTTATGGGACTTGTAAAAGACATTAGTTGCAGGTCCAGGAAAGAGCACATTTGCCAACTCTCCGTCCAGGACTTAGCTGAGACACCATGCTATTGTCAGGATACAGTGTACTAGAATAGGAGAAAAACAAACCTGGTCTAGAGCATCAGAATGGCCATTTCTAGCCATCCAACTGAACTTCTCTGAGATTCAATTTTCCATTATACAAAATGAGGATAATAATGTCTAATGCATAGCTCTGTTGTGAGGAATAAATTAAGTGTACAAAGTACCTAACATAGAGACAGGCAAACATTCAGAATTTAATAAATGAAAATTGCTGACTAGAAAATCACTTACAGTACAAATGTTCATCTTGAGACAAAGGACATAAAGAGGGAAAGTCATAAATGTCAGAAATTGAAGATTAGGGTTTAAACATTGACTTATTTAAATCTCAAAAGAAGCATGAATCCCTGCCAGGCATAGTGGCACACACCTGTAATCCCAGCAGCTCTGCAAAGCTGAGTTGGGAGGATTGCTTGGGGCCAGGAGTTTGCCCAGGAGGCCTGGGCCACATAGGAAGACCCCATCTCTACAAAAACAATAAAAATAAATAGCCAGACATGTGTTTTTTTAATTTACACACCTGTAATCCAGTAGTCCCACTTGTAGTCGTGACTTACTCAGAAGGCTGAGGCTGAAGGATTGCTCAAGCCCAGGAATTCGAGGCTGCAGTGAGCTATGAGGGAGCCACTGCACTCCAGCCTGAACAACAAAGTGAGACCCTGTCTCAAAGAAGAAAAAGAAGGAGAAGGAGAAGGATGGGAAGATGAGGAAGAATAGGAAGAAAAAAAAGGAGGAGGACGAGGAGGAGAATGAATCTCACAGATTTAAGACAGTGCCAGCTAAATTGGGAATTTGCTAAATGTAGTTAACTGAACATTGCTTTATTTCCTTGATAAGAAGACCATTTTATAAATAATCTTTTTTTTTTTTTTTTTTTTTTTTGCCTGATTTTATGAGTAACTCAATAGTTCTTAGGGCTGGCTGCACATTAGAGTCACCTGGGGAGTGTTAAACATTACCAATGCCTGGGACCCAGCCCAGAAATTCTGATTTCATTGGTTTGGAAAGGGGCCGGGGCATTGGTGATTTTAAAGTTTCTCCTGGCAATGTTAATGTAAAACCATTGTACAGAACTCATGGCAACACTAACAATTTGATTCTCTGGGTCTTAAGGAATGGGTTCAAAATTGTGGACTGAACTGTCTTTAAAGTATGCCACTCTGACATCTTAGAAAGAGACAAACCACAGAGACTGGCTGTACCCACCCAGATGTTCCATCCACAGATGATCTTTTCTTCTTTTTCTACATGGTGTTGTATGTTTGTGCAATCAAACATAAGGGCTTTGTATGAATGACTTTAGCTATGTCTGCTTGGAAAAAGGAGGTTGCCTTTCACCTCCTATGTTGCCACTTTTCTTTTGAGTCCTCAGTCAGAGCTGGGTATTTAAACACATATCCTGTTTTTGTTTTTGTTTTTTCTTTCATCTTTTATTTTGGATTCAGGGGGTGCACATGCAGGTTTGTTATATGGGTATACTGCGTGGTGCTGGGGTCTGAGACATGGATGTTCCTGTCACTCAGGTAGTGCAGAAACAGTAAACATGTATTCTTAAGCATACATGCATATCTCATGAGTCACAACTTCAAGAAGACAAATACAGTCTGCAGGGACTGGTGCTCTAATTAAAAACTCTAAAGACTCAGGAGGCCTGGACAAGTCTCCTACCCTCTTTGGTCTTCAAATACTTAATTTGTTCAATTAATGGATTTCCTTTTATAACCCTAAGGTATTTTCCAGTTACTGTGATTCACTGGTTGTAATTCTCATAACTAATATAATAAAGAGCAAATTCTTTATATAGCATCCATTTAGAACTTCACTACTAGTACTAAACGATTCCTAAAATAAGAGTTTATATCTCTGTTAAAGTCATTCGTACATTCACATAAATAATATCTTGGTCTTTGACTAGTATATTTATTTACCGAGAAATGCAATGGTTTAATCTATACTTTCCAGGGAACTGACTGCTGTCATCGAGGAATAGTCACATAAATAAATTATTGTTCTTCACACATAAGTACTCACAAAACCTTAGTTAACTGATTAGTTATTCAACTATGATATTGTGAAACTGTAACATGACATTAATCATTACCTGGTGAAATGATCAGGGGCCTTTGTGTGATGCTGCGGCTTCCTGGGAAACTCACTAATGTATTCACATAAACCAGATGTGCCAGAAGAAAGCTCTTGCTGTGGAATTGATGGAGAGTTTGTTTAAAGAAAGGAAAACAACTCTAAATAGTAAAATAAATATTTTCTTCTGCCTTTGGGTGACCTTATGCTCAACCTCTTCCCTTATGAGAATGCTGTCTCCAAGCCTGTGGTTTTGTGGCATGTCAGTAATCTGAAAAGTCTATCTGAAGTCCAGCAATGGGCCACTGCCCAGCCTCACAAACCTGATTTCCTCTTCGTTTCTCCACCAACACTCACATACTTATTAGTTCTCTCAGTTCTTAAAATGGATTCTGTTCCTCTAATGCTAACTTACCACTGTATATCAGGTCTTTAACCCTGAAGTATCTTTAATAAGGTTGCTTTTCTTTGTTTCTAAGGCAAAGCCTGGCAGATTTACCCATCATCAAGAAGCTCTAATTTGTGGTGGTGCTAAGGTTGGAAGAAATATGAATCAATGAAATAACTTACCTGAAGTAAGAGTCACTTTAAATTAAGTTTATCAGCCCAGTCACTTGTAAAGGTTTGAAGACAATAGTCATGATGTAATAGAGTATGCAAACTCAAGAGTGTAGATATATCTTAAGAATATAATAGAGTAACAAATTTCAGTTTTGCAAGATGAAGATGTTCTAGAGTTCTGTTGTACAACCTATACTTAGAGATCCTCCCTCCTCAGCCTCCCAAGTAGCTGGGACTACAGGCATGCATCACTGCACTGAGATAATTTTTTTAAACTCATTTGTAGAGACGAGCTCTCATTTTGCTGTCCAGGCTTGTTTAAGAGAGTTAGTGCATCATGTCATGGTTAACAATCCCAAGGAAACACCAGTAGGGCATCACTGTAACACTGCCATGGAGTTATCTGAAAGAAGCTAGAGGCTAAAAAGCCAAGTGCAAGGTGACTCAAACAGAGGCCATACACACTAACCAAAACCTGAGAGCACCTGAGATAGGAAATATGTGTTCCAGGAAGGGGCCTATCTGGGACCATACTACCATGTGTTTTCATGCCCGTTTCTGAAACTAGGCCTACTCTTCAAGACTATCTTAATCTCCTCAGGCTGCCATAACAAATACTATTGACTGGGTGGCTTAAACAACAGAATTTTATTTCTCACAATTCTGGAAGCTGGAAAGTTCAAGCTTAGGGGGCCAGCATGCTCAGGTTCTGGTAGGCGCCCTCTTCCTGGCTTGCAGACAGCCCCCGCTTTGTTGTGTGCTCACATGATCTTTCCTTGGTGCATGTATGTGAAGACAGGGCTCTGTCTGTCTTCTTCTTATAAGACGAACAATCCTATCAGATTAGGACTCCACTCTTATGATCTCATTTAACCTTAATTACCTCCTAAAAGTTCTCTTTAAATAGTCATATTGAGGGTTAGGACTTCAACATATAAATTTTCCAAGGACACTGTTCAGTCCATAGCAATGATATAGCAACCCACACAGACTATCCCTAAATGCAGAAATCAGTGTTATTCTTCAAAGCAACACATTTTTTAAAATATGTCTTCTAAATGCCTTATTTTTGATAACAGAATCCTTTGTCCAAAATAAATTTTACAACGATCCTCGGTATATAAATAAATACACTGGACGGTAAGGTTGGGAAATGTGTTTGACCTATGTAGGGATGTACAGTTGTATCTGCACTAAACTAGCTCTTCAAGAGGATACATAGGTGATTTCAAAGAGCTGTCATCCTAGGTAAATGGCCCAGATACATGCTCCATGAACCCCCTAGGGAAAACATCTTTGCTATCAAACAGGATAATTTGGAAGTGGATCCAAAAAGGACTTTGGATGCAAGAAGAGATCAGAGGATGTCTCATCCTGAGTCATCGGGCTATTTCTCAGGAGGATTTAAATAACTGGTCTTACAGTTAAAGCTTCTTACAAAAATGTACTCAGTTTAGCATTTAACTAATAAAACCAAGTACCTACAAAACTATAAGCTTTATCCTATTAAGGAACCTTTCAGGACTTGGTGTTTGCATGAAACAGAAACTAATCATTGCTATAGGAGAGTCCAAGTCTCTTCATGAAATCATTTTAAAAAATGTATTCTACTGGGATCAGGAGAACTCTTGTATCATGCGTATTTTGCTACCGATTGGTCTTGGTGAGGAAATGGCCCAGTTTTCTCATTAGCAAATTAAAGGGTAGATTAGGCCAGTGAGTCTCAAGCTTTAACGTACAAAAGAAATTTTTACTCAGTTTATTTATTATTAATAATATGCAGGTTTTTTAACCTGTAGCCCCCACAAAAATTTTGATTCACTTGTTCTGTGACAAGATTCAGGAACCTTAATTATTTACTAGCACCCTATTGATTGTGATACAGGTAATCAACAGATTTCTCACGGCACACACACAAACACACATACACACAAAGAAAAAATGAAATAGATGATCTTTAAACTCTTTCTGCCTTTCAGATACTATAATTCTGTTTTTAAGGTTCACACAAGCAAAGCAGGATATTAGGCCTACATTCCTGACCTATCTGCCGAAGAATTATTAAAAACAAATATCTTTTGCTCACTCTAAGCACACTGGATGATGCCACTGTGATAAAGTCCAGGAGAGAGAGAGATGAAATCATGATGTCTAAGCTATATTCATTTTTGTGACCTTTATCCTATATAAGCTGCTTTCCACCTTAACTGTGTATGTTCAAAACAATGCCCCAAGGTGAGAGAAAATTGCTTGGAATGTTCCTTCATCAACATCTGCTCTCTTTCTTCTAACCCTGCTATCAACCCCGTCTCTGTGAAATCTCAGAATCTGAATTCCAGTATTCAGATTAAAGAAAAGGGGCTTCTCTGCTATCTCTTATCTCTGATTCCATTTCCAAGGCCATTAATATATTTCAGGCAGACAGGTTTTTGTTCTACAGACTATTTCTTTTTCTAGGATGTTCCCAGTCACTTAGAACATCATCCATATATCCAGGCCATCTTTCTGTGATCACCATTTGTTTTCAGTTGATATGAATGGAGCTTAAGACAGCTTCCTTGAAGGCAGGAATGCTGTGTGTGAATTGTGACTCTATGAAAAGTTACAGTGAACACAAAAGCTAACGCTTTATAAAAACAGTATTCTGCAAGGGGAAATGGAGAGGACAGTATAAACACATGATGTCTGAATTAGCAAATGAAACATAAGTTTATGTGATGACCCAATGGAAAGACCAAGTAACTGAATGTTTTCATGGAGTTTCTCAGCTTTGGAAGGAATCAGTGAAGGAGGAGGAATTAATGACCTCATTAGGACATTTTCAGTTGGCTTCTTCTACTCTATGAGACCAGCTCCAGGCTTAGGATGAGTTTGCTTAGTATGATCATCCTAGGACAGAACCTTTGCTGCCTGATCTTACCCCAACTGTTCAAAGCAGCTTCATTAAGATTTTTTCCCTGAGAGAACTCAGATTGGAGCTGCATCAAATACCACTAGCCTTTGACTTTGACAGAGAAAGTTAATGAATATAGCTTGGAGCCAGACAAATTAATTTTTTACATTTTCTGTTTATTTTTAACTCTTGTGTCAAAAGTATAGAGAGATTGGAGACAGAACAATCAGGTTTTTACAGCCAAAATCCAGGGGTAAGGTCATGTGGTCCTAGAAAGGAAGTGTGGGGAAAACAGTACAAGCATTGGCAGGATGCTTCCCCCATAGCCTTATCACATTGCTTTGTGACTGGTATTTAATAGCTATTCTTTCTCAGACTAGAAGCTCCCCTAAAGAAGAGACCAAGGCTTCAATAATCAAAATCTAGCAGAGTGCTTTAGCACATAATGATAGTTTGTAGCATGTTTAACTTAAAAGACTCTAGCTGAATGGACACTTTCCATTCAAGTATAAAAAAAGTGTAGGAGGAGTTGGGCAGATGTTAGTAAAAGGATACAAAACTTCAGCTTAGAGAAACAAGTTCAAGAGATCTGTTGCATGATGTGATTACTATAGTTAATAACAATGTATTGTACTTTTGTATACTACATATTAAATTTTTATTTGTACATTAAAATAAATAAGTAAATCAATCCACGTAAAATATATTTTGGAAGCTTAGAAATTTTCAAAAGGGAAAGGAAAGGATATTTTAGTTTGTTTAGTTTCCCTCTCTTTTGGTCTTTAGTTAATCCTTGACATGTAAAATAACTGACAGGTGAAAATTTCATGGCTTAAGACTAAAGCCAACCTACCAGGCTTTGGGCTTTTATGACAAATTTTCCTTTCTATCAGAATGTAAATGTTATGACTGAAAATCTAAAACATAGCATGGTACACAAAATTCAAAATTATACAAATCTTTGGAATTCTTAGTGAAAATAATGACGAAAAGGAAAGGAAAATGGAAGAATGCCAAAATTGCTAATAATTATAAACCAATTGGAAAACTACAAAGTATATTTAAGGCCGCAATCTGGTTCAGACTTTCTCTTCTTTTTCACCAGTTGTTGAGCTGAGTGAAGAAGTAATGTAATTGGATGCATACGATTCGTTGTATGATATTTAAGCCACTTAATTAGAGCAAACACATAGTTTTATCAAAAAACTGGGAATGCTTTTGTGAGTGAAAAGTGGCACTAAACCAGGCCTATTTCAAACAACCCAAGATATGTGGTTGCTGTGCTCTTCATCCACTTAAGGGGCTTCTTTTTATTCTATGTCATTTGTTCAAAATGCTCAACATTTGCTAAAAGGGAGATCTTAATTCAGCTCCCACAGTGTGCCAGGTGGAGGTGAACATAAGTCTCCTTCAAATACCCATTTGCAGCTGAGCTGCAAGGACATGGTCCAAAACAGTGTATTCCAAAACGTGGGATACACCACTGTGATGGTTAACACTGAATGGCTTGAAGGATACAAAGTATTGATCCTGGGTGTGTCTGTGAGGGTGTTGCCAAAAGATACTGACATTTGAGTCAGGCTAGGGAAGGCAGACCCACCCTTAATCTGGGTAGGCACAATCTAACCAGCTGCCAGTGCAGCTAGAATATAAGCAGGCAAAAAAAAAAAAAAAAAAAAAAAAAAAAAAAAAAAAAAAAAAAAAAAAAGTGAAAAAGAGAGACTAACTTAACTTCCTAGCCTACATCTTTCTCCCATGCTGGTTCCTTCCCGCCCTCGAACATCAGACTCCAAGTTCTTCAGTTTTGGGACTCAGACTAGCTGTCCTTGCTAGTGAGTTTTAAGACAGCCTATTGTGAGACCTTGTGATC
Source organism: Rhinopithecus bieti (assembly GCF_001698545.2). Lineage (NCBI taxonomy): Eukaryota > Metazoa > Chordata > Mammalia > Primates > Cercopithecidae > Rhinopithecus > Rhinopithecus bieti. Next base: position 2,513,045 of record NW_016803392.1, read on the forward strand.
GTGTAAGTTAATACTTAATAAACTCTCCTTTATATATGAGCAGTTCTTAAAATAAGATTGGAAAACAGATTTTCTTCTTGTACTCCATGATGTTAAGTTTTCTTTTTTATTATTATTATTATTTTTTTTTATTATACTTTAAGTTCTAGGGTACATGTGCACAACGTGCAGGTTTGTTACATATGTATACTTGTGCCATGTTGGTGTGCTGCACCCATCAACTCATCAGCACCCATCAACTCGTCACTTACATCAGGTATAACTCCCAATGCAATCACTCCTCTCTCCCCCCTCCCCATAATAGGCCCCGGTGTGTGATATTCCCCTTCCAGAGTCCAACTGATGTCATTGTTCAATTCCCACCTATGAGTGAGAACATGCGGTGTTTGGTTTTCTGTTCCTGCGATAGTTTGCTGAGAATGGTGGTTTCCAGCTGCATCCATGTCCCCACAAAGGATACGAACTCATCCTTTTTTATGGCTGCATAGTATTCCATGGTGTATATGTGCCACATTTTCTTTTTTCTTTTTTTTTTTTATCACATTTCTTTTTTTTTTTTTTTTATACTTTAAGTTCTAGGGTACATGTGCATAACGTGCAGGTTTGTTAGATGTTAAGTTTTCTACATAGATGTCTGCATGGTTCACGTAGTGTCATAACAGAATACCTGAAATGAGATATTTATTTAAAAAAAAAAAAAAAAGCAGGGAGGTGGGGGTTGGCCCATCATTCTGGTGGCTGGAGAGTTTGAGACTGGGCATTTGCATCTGGTGAGGGCTTAAGGCTCCCCTCATGGCAGAAAGCAAAAGGGGGAGCTTACAAGCACAAAGAGAGGGAAACCCAAGGAACATCCTGGCTTTATAACAACCCACTCTCTCAGAAACAAATCCATTTTTGAGAGAACTAGTCCAGTCTCACGAAAGTGATGATATGGTTTGGCTGTGCCCCCACCCAAATCTCATCTTGAATTGTAACTTCCACAGTTCCCATGTAGTGTGGGAGGAACCTGGTGGGAGGTGATTGAATTATGGGTGCAGGTCTTTCCTGCACTGTTCTTGTGATAGTGAATGAGTCTCATGAGAGCTGATGGTTTTTAAAATGGGAGTTTCCCTGCACAAGCTCTCTCTTTGCCTGCTGCCATCCATGTAAAACATGATGTGCTCCTTCTTGCCTTTCACCTTCTACCATGACTGTGAGGCCTCCCCAGCCATGTGGAACTGTAAGTCCAATAAACTACTTTCTTTTGTAAATTGCCCAGTCTCAGGTATGTCTTTATCAGCAGCATGAAAATGGGCTAATACAGTATATTGGTACCAGTAGAGTGGGGTGCTGCTGAGAAGATACCTGGAAATATGGAATTGACTTTGGAATGGGTAACAGGCAGAAGTGGAACAGTTTGGAGGGCTCAGAAGAAGACAGGAAAATGTGGGAAAGTTTGGAACTCCCTAGAGACTTATTGAATGGCTTTGACAAAATGCTGATAATGATATGGACAATGAAGTCCAGGCTGAGGTAGTCTCAGAGGAAGATGAGGAATTTGTTGGAAACTAGAGCAAAGGTGATTCTTGTTGTGTTTTAGCAAAGAGACTGGTGACATTTTGTCCCTTCCCTAGAAATCTGTGGAACTTTCAACTTGAGAGAGGTGTTTTAGGGTATCTGGCAGAAGAAATTTCTAAGCAGCAAAGCATTCAAGGGGTGACTTGGGTGCTATTAAAGGCATTCAGATTTATAAGGCAAGCAGAGCATAAAAGTTCAGAAAATTTGCAGCCTGACAACACTATAGAAAAGAAAATCTCATTTTCTGAGGACAAATTCAAGCTGGCTGCAGAAATGTACATAATTAATGAGGAGTCAAATAATCCCCAGGACAATGGGGACAATGTCTCCAGGGCATGTCAAAGGTCTTTACAACAGCCTCGTGGAGGCCTAGGAGGAAAAAGCAGTTTTGTGGGTTGGGCCCAGGGTCCCATGCTGTATGCAGCCTAGGGACTTGGTGCCCTGCATCCCAGCTGCTCCATATGTGCCTGAAAGGGGCCAAGAGAGAGTTCAGTTCAAGATAGAGGGTGTAAGCCTCAAGCCTTAGCAGCTTCCACATGGTGTTGAGCCTGCGAATGAACAGAAATCAAGAATTGAGGCTTGAGAACCTCCCCCTAGATTTCAGAAGATGTATGGAAACACTTGGATGCCCATGCAGAAGTTTCCTGCCAGGGTGGGACCCTCATGGAGAACCTCTGGTAGGGCAGTACAAAAAGGAAATTTGGGGTCAGAGCCCCTACACAGAATCCCTACTGAGGCACTGCCTAGTGGAGCTGTGAGAAGAGGGCTACCATCCTCCAGACCTCAGAATGGTAGATCCACTGACAACTTGAACTGTTCACCTAGAAAAGCCACAGACACTCAATGCCAGCCCATAAATGTGGCTGGGAGGGAGGGTGTACCCTTCAAAGCCATAGGGGCAGAGCTTCCCAAGACTACGGGAATCCACCTCATGCATCAGTGTGACCTGGATGTAAGACATAGAGTGAAAGGAGATTATTTTGGAGCTTTAAGATTGGACTGCCCCACTGGATGTTGGACTTGCATGGGGCTTGTAGTCCTTTGTTTTGGCAAATTTCTTCCATTTGGAATGGCTGTATTTACCTGATACCTGTACCCCCCATTATATCTAGGAAGTAATTAACTTGTTTTTGATTTTACAGGCTCACAGGCAGAAGGGACTTGCCTTGTCTCAGATTAGATGTTGAACTGTGAACTTTTGAGTTAATGCTGAAATGAGTTAGGACTTTGGGGGATTGTTGGGAATGCATGATTGGTTTTGAAAAGTGAGGACATGAGATTTGAGAGGGGCCAGCCGTGGAATGATATGACTTGGCTGTGTCCCCACCAAAATCTCATCTTGAATTGTAAGTCCCACAATTTCCACATGTTGTGAGAGGAACCCAGTGGGAGGTGATTGAATTATGGGGGCGGTTCTTTCCTGCACTGTTCTCATGATAGTGAATGAGTCTCACAAGATCTAATGGTTTCAAAAATGGGAGTTTCCCTGCACAAACTCTCTCTTTGCCTGCCACCATCCCTGTAAGATGTGACGTGCTCCTCCTTGTCTTTCACCTTCCATCATGATTGTGAGGCCTCCTCAGCCATGTGGAACTGTTAAGTCCAATAAACCTCTTTCTTTTGTAAATTACCCAGTCTCAGGCATGTCTCTATCAGCAGCGTGAAAACGGACTAATACAAGCAATTACCAGAAGAAGAGCACCAAGCTATTCATGAGGGATCCACCCACTAGCCAAACACCTCTCACTAGGCCCCACCTCCCAATACTGCAACTCTGGGGATCAAATTTCAACATTAGATTTTGTGGGAATAAACAAACAGTATCCAAACCATAGTAACATCTTATGTTGCTTTATGCACAAGAAGAGAAGTTTATCTAATGTTTCTTGGATATAAGATGTGAATGAGGATCCATACCAGCTGACTTAAAAGGTATAAAGGGGAAAGAATAGGATTGGCACAGTGCTGGTCTTTATCATTTCTTAGTAACAGAAGAAAATCATTAGAAATGTCACTTTCTGAGGATGTCACCTTTAAATCCTTTATACTACCATCTTTTTATTCTTTACTCTTCAAATCAAGGCACAAGAACAACTTGTATCCCTTAACCAAAATTATTTTCCCATATTTTCTAGCATTTTATTAGACCTTTCCAAACTCTTGTCTCATAGCCAGTTGTACTTAGGACCATGGTTTCCCGGGTAGACATAGCCCAGCATATGAAAATAGGCTCAGAATATCTAGAGTGCTGGAGACCATGGCTTCTCAGATTCTGTAAACACACTAATAATACCACAGTTTAGCTGACTGAGTTATAAGCATAGAATCAGACTGAGCAGAAATGAAAGTGAGGTTTGTTTACTTTACTGGCAATATGTCTCTTGTGGGAGAATATAGGCTGGTAATATTAATACATTATTGAAATTAATAAGTACAAGACAAGCTAACATTTATAGCTCATTTGGCCTTTATTTGTTCTTTGATGAGCCATGGTGCCTTATTTTATTTGTTTATGCTTTTCTCATTTTGTTCAGTTCATCTCTGAGATTGAACTCTTGTGAAAAAAAGCCTTTGATATAAGGTTATAGTTTCTGTAAATGTAAGCTGACTCACAGGGATAGGTTTTGAGAAGTCAGTCTTGCTTAAAAAGAAATTTTTAAAAAACGTGTGTGTGTGTGTGTGTGCGTGTGTGTGTCTGCATGTGTTACTATTTAGTAAAGTATCAAATAGAAATGTAGTGGCCTTGGAAATGGAGAGATGATAGACCTTATTTGAGATGAAGGAAGTGGAATCCTATTAGAAGCCATGTGTTTAATAAATGGTACAACCTATCTAAACTCAGCACAAATGTGTTCACAAAACTGGTCACATTTTTGTTACTTACTTGACCCTCTTCCCTAACATGGGCTATTAGTACTAAGCCCAGTTTCTACCTTTGGTACAAAGTCTCAAATCTTCTACTTAACCCTATTGTTCAAGAACTCTAGGAATTGACTTTATCCCCAATAGGCTAGTCCTGCTTCCAATCTCTAAGTTAAGAGTCTGAATGGACCACTAGTGCCATATTTTCACAATGCCATACACTGTCACAGCTGAAGATGGGTCTTGCAAATTCTAACACTCTTTGCAGCCATGGTCTTGCTAGCTAGAGCTTTACTCGCACTAGAGTGAAAGCCAACAATAGGGCTTTAAAATTTCAGCTCTCTTATGCCGTTTTCCACAAGGCTGACACCAGTCCAGATCTGCTGAATTCTAAAAAAAATCTGCCATTGGCTCCATGCTGGGCCATAATGATCACTAAACCCCTTGAACCTTGGTCACTATACTAGATGCCTCCTCTCCTCAAGGTTGGTTTCATTCCACGGATTTTGTTACTTTTCCCTGCCAATGCACCTTCCAAAGTTCATGTCCATCTGTCCTAGTCAATTTAGGGTGCCAAAACAAAATGTCACCAACTGGGTGGCTTAAACAACAGAAATGTATTTTCTCACAGTTTTGTAGCCTAGAAATCTGAGATTAGAATGCCAGCATGGTCAGGATCTGGTGAGGACTATCTTCCTGCTTGTAGACTGCTGTCTTCTTACCGTATTCTCACATTCAGAGAGAGAGTGTGTGCAAGCTCTCAGGTGTCTATTCTTATGAGGGCACTCTTTTCATCATGAGGTCTACTCTCGTGGTTTCATTTAAACCTACTTATCTCCCAAATGCCCCATCTCTGACTGGGGTTAGGGCTTCCACATATAAATGGGGTGAGGGTGGCTGTCGGAAAAAATTCAGTCCATAGCACCATCCTAATTTACCATGACAAATCTTTCAGACTTCAAAAATGTAGAATTGTAACCAATATTTTGTCAAGGGAATCCATAAAAAGTCAAGGTAGATAACCCATCTGAATTCAATGCCACTTAGTCTTTTTCAAGTCTAATAATCTGAAATGGAAGACCTTTCTGCATCTTTAATGCATGGCAAAGCCAAAGATATCTGACTACACTGATTGCTTCCCCCCTGGGGGACAATGAGTACAGGAAAGCTTCATTTCAACTTCTAGGCATTTTTTTTTTCCTTTTTGAAAGAATTTGTACAACACAGAATTTTGAGAAGCTGGATAAAATGCCCAAAAAGCCAAAGTGAGTGTCCTAGAAATATCGTGAGTACATTCTCTATGAATATACTATGCTTCCTGTCAGAAAACAAACCCACTATTATCTCAACCCCAGTGTTGTTTGTCCTTCAGAAGATACCTTGCTTATTTGTCCTTTAGAATATACAATGGCTTATTCTAATTTTCTTTTATCTGTTTACCCCAAAGACAAACAAATACCAATGGAATCTGAGAGTTTAATTGTCAAGATGCATCCACATTTATCAAATAAATTATTGAGTTTGAAACCAAACAAGGTTGGCAAGTCCTCATTTAGTAACCACATCTGGCATGGTATGAAATGTCTTGCAGGCTTTCGTGGTAATGAAGCTTTGAAGAAAAGTAGTGCTCACATAGAAAGGCTAACCAAAAGGAAACTTGGATTAAGGTCAAACCATCCTTGCCCTAGTGGCTTGAGGCTGTTCCTCTTTGTTTTTCTTGAGCTCTCTAGAGAGGGTCTGACCATATTCTTCCGCCCCTAACTACCACATGTAGAATCACAGCATTGGCAGGGGACTTGGTGGTCAGCTAATCTAAACCTTTATTTGAGTCACAAATTCCTCCACTGTTGTAATGATTGACAGAGATGGTCTAGAGTACAAATGAATGTCTGCATACTCTGAGTCTAAATAGTTCAAAGTTAAAAACGAAGTTAAAGTGGTTAAAGAAATGTTTTTCTCTTCCAACCTTGATTTAAAAAAATTCCTTGATAACCTCTTGGAAAACAAAATTGGAATTTAGAATTCTCAGACCCCTTGGTATTCTACTCTAGTGGAACTATATACTACAGTGGAAACACTATGGTGATGCAAGGAAAGCTAGTCCTGGCTCAGTCTGAAAGTCCTCTCTTTTCAATCTCTTTTGTGATCTATTTCACACTATATTTATTGTGTCTCATATGTGTTGTGTCTCACAATAGCCTACAACTATGTGTTCAATCCACATTACTTAACAACCAGTGGCCCCATGGCCACCTCTCAGATCCAAATGTATGTACCTTTGAGAGAACAGATCTTCACAGGCCATGAACAGGGCAGCTGGGCATGGAATTTCTGGACCTGGATTCTCCAGTTTGTGGTCAAGAAGGAGAAGGAAGAAGAGGAATAAAGCAAAGAAGATAGGGCCAGAGGGGCATGACCAGAATGAGGCTCTCTAAACTGTGAGACCTAGGGCACAGATCCCTTTTCCAAAGTATAAGGACAGTACTATAGCTTATCAACACCAGGAGTTGTCAGGATATTAACACACTTCAGAATTAAAATAGCAGCATATCACTAGAACAAATTCCAGAGTCAAGCAAGATTTTTGCCTTCAGACTTCAGCGGCCAAAATGTGCTAGTTGGGAGAGGGCAATTCCAGAACCAGGGTTTAGTTCCAAGAGCCTCTGAAGTTCTCCTCTCCTGGAGACTTCAGGAAAAGTCTTCTTTTAGGTCTTACTTGGGTTCCATGTCAGGGTCCCTAGTGATTCTGAGTATCCAGTGTAAGTCTGAGCTGAATCGGTCCTGCTTTCAGCAATTCTCCCAAGATGAAACTCAAAGAAATATATGACCCACTGCCATGATAGATTTTGAATGTCTTTTCTGGTCAGACCAGGCTCATTGTTCTTCTAAGACCCAAGACACTGTGCCAGGGAACCTAAATCCATGCTGTGGAGAATATGTGATGGGTCTGTATTAGTCAAGGTTCCCCAGGGAAACACAGCCAATGAATGAGAGACAGAACTGGGAGAGACAGACAGAGAGAGATTTATTTTAAGGAATTGGCTCACATGATTTTGGAGACTAGGAAATTCAAAATCTGCAGGGTAGTCTCAGCAGGCTGGAGACCAGGGAAGATTTGGTGCTGTAGCTCGAGGCCAAAGGTAGTATACTGATAAAATTTCTTCTTTTTGAGGGGAAATTCGTCTTTTTTCTCTTAAGGCCTCCAACTGATTGGATGAGGCCCATCCACAATATGGAGGTAAAATAAAATGCTTTATTTAAAGGCTGCTCATTTAAATATTAATCTTTAAAAAATACCGTCACAGCCACATCTAGACTAGCGTTTGACCAAATATCTGGGTACCATGAGGTAGCCAAGTTGACACACAAAATTAACCATCACCAGCTCCATGATAGCTAATTTGTTCTGGAACACAACAGCAGGTAATGCTACCAAAAATAAGACGTTGTTTGCCAAGTGCTATTACATTTTGTAAAGTTCTATTTGAACATGTTCTTCTTACTACCTACCTAGGAAAATATCAGTAACCTAGGGAAGGCCCAGCAGGCTGTCTAATGGTCAGAAACTTCAGGCTTTATTCATTCCGGGCTGCTGGCCGGCAAAAATGTTTAGTATTGAAAAGATATATAACGTCTGTGGGGTAGCAGCTTTACTAGGCATGACCACATTTCTACAGGAAGAGTTTGAATTTCAGTTTTCAGACAACCCTATATTTGGCAAATTGGGGTGATATATCAAGCCTCATAAATAAAAGCAGGCCAGGTTATATATAATTATACTGATTACCTTTCCAGTCCACTTTTTGATGCCAGAACCTGAGGTAGTAAATTTAGGTATTAGTTTCTCACATGGTGCTCTCCTCTATTTCCTTCATACTTTGCATCAGAAAAAAAATATTTCTTTCTCTCTGTATGTGTCTCTATCTATCTTTGTGTGTATATATATACACAAAATGGTACACTGAACACAACTTATTCTGCCAGTATTCAAACAACTGTTTTCCTTGTGAAAAATGAAAGGCAGGTGTAGAAGAGATACCTCTTAGACTTCTCTGAATTCCAAAAATGTCAAGGAAACTCAGGAACTTTCAGTGAACATGTAAAGTAGTCTCAACTGTCAGAACTGAAAATCTCCTTGAGCAGTCTTCAGACCACCACACATTTCTAGAATTTGCTCGCCCCATCTTAAAGGATGGGAATATTCTCTATTACAGTGAAAATTCAATATCTAAAATCAAAATCAGAGTATAAAACCTTTCCTATGAGCTCTGGTAAACATTGGCAAGTAGCAGAAGAGAAAGCCTGATGTCAAAGGAAATTAAGCAGACAATGTGAGCTCTTCTCTTATTCCAATCTTACCTCCTTGGCCCAAATTCCCTCCTTGGGACCAATACCAAAAGCCACCAGAACTTTTCTTTCCTTTATTTACTGATCGCATACTATTTAATTAATACAGCACTATAAATCATGAAAGTCCCTGCCTTGGAAGAACTCTCTGTTTAACCCTCGGGGGAAAAAAATGCACATAATTATAACATGTCTGGTTAAGTAACAGATTTATGCGGCAATAGCATGGGGACAAAGGAAGGGTATTGAAGGCACTAGGCAATGCAATTTTCTGGAAGGAGCTTCAGAGATGATATCTGCATCACATGGTCAAAGGAACAGCAGCAGTGCCATTAGCAGCACATAGTACCACCAAGGTGATGCTGGAGTACTCAACCAGGGCAGCTTCCAAGTGGCTGCAAGCCAGGAGGCCTAGGGGACCAGGAAGAAGTGGGAGTTGGGAAATACCTTGATCATCTCTTCCATTTTGACCAAAGTTCTTGACTTAATGGAGCTGCAATTTCAACAGTTCCCCTTAATGAGAGCTGGGATATGGAATAGGTGTTCAACAATTTATATATACCCCAAGCTAACATGCCTCTGTTATTTTCAGAGGCTTCCAGATAATACCCTATTTCAATGAATTCAACTTAGAAGTTTCAAACAAAGTTGCACCATATCATAGTGCTTGCAGAAAGGTATTTATCACTGAATTGTGGATTCATATTTGTAGATGACAAGTTTTTAAGGAAAACAATGCCCCTAATCACTGATCTCAAGAGTCCTCTTCGAATAGTCGGTGGGTCTATGGAGAGGAGTCTGCATGAAGTTCCTCTCACTAGCCCTTAGGTTTCTACACTGACCAAATAGTTTACTAGACTTTCACAAACCTAGCAAAGTCTTATCTGTTCCCATCTACATATAGATAAATTCACAGCAAACTGAAATTACAGACAATTGCACAATCATGATCAGTATGTGTTAACATTTTTTTGATCTTTCAAATAACTTGGTCATTATATAATGAAGAAATGTATGCTGGGTTCACATACCACTGAGAGATATAAAGAAAATGTGTCTGGTTTTCCCTGCGACTGGCCCGCATTTCTGACCAGCCTCCTTGCCTGCATAGCACTGCAGTATGTGTTTATGTGTGAGGAGATGGTAGAGGGGGTACAGACTTAGTTTAATTCACTAGTCGTATCTGTCTCCTTAGGTAACTTAGTCTCATCTTGGATTACTCACAAAAATGCCGTCTTTCAGAGCCTCATTTCCCCTGCTAACAGTGAGCAAGAAGTTCCGACACAAAGTGTGCTTAAGAGCAGGGCAGTCAGTCACAGGATTATTGCTCTATTTCTTCTCTGTCTGCAGATAACTTGAAACCATCCTCTCTCCTTGCTTTGAAAAGCAATAAAATCCTTAGCCGTACCCTCTGATCTTCCAACCCACTTGCTTGTCAGTTCTTTTCTCTCTGTCTTCTCCCTATAAATAGGTTTTTTTATCTGCCTCATTTGGTAGCTTCGACTGCCAAATCTTACTCCATATGAATGTTCACAGTGGTTTTCATCCTTACTGTATAGGCTTACTCCTCCCAGGAACTCTGGAGTGACTGTTACTGGTGGCCTAAAGCATCCATTGTCCTTTCTTCCTTTCCAACAGAATGGAAGATATCCACCCCTTTCTGGCCAGGTATCTAGTCCTTTCTGACTCAGCCCACATCCTCAATAGCCTGACAGGCCAAGGAGTTATCTCATAAGTTTTCCCCCTGTTGGTTCCAGAGTGAACATGTGACCCAAATCAACTAAAGGTCTCTAGGGGAAACGTTCCCTTATGCTTGAGGGACCTTTCAGGAAGCAAGGCTTTCCTATACCAGAAGTGGAAGTAAAAGCATGTAACCCTGATTGCAGCTGGCAGCTGTGGGAAACTGTCCTTAGAATGGAGCCTGTGTTCAGCAGAACCTAGAGATGAAAAGCATCTGGGTCCATGAACCTGAAGCCCAGCGAATCTATGATGTATAGTTACACAAGCCGATGGTTTTCGACACGGCTTAAGCTAATTTGACAGACTTGTGGCTGTATTCTAACAGACACAAACTTTGTTAGACATTTTGAAGTATGTACTATGTGGAAAGGTAACTGATGATTACCTTTTTTAGTTGTAGATGCATGAAAAATTCACTCTGCCTGAGTGTTCTTGAAAAATGTGGAAAATTATTCCTTATGTATCTACCTATAGACCCTTTACCGTTCTATACTATCTCTTAATGGCCTCGTCTGCTCATGCAAATAACTTAAAATTTAATCTCTACATTTAAAGGATGACTATTTCATGGTAAACTCCTGAGAAGAAGTTTTTGTAGCTTTTGGCATTCTCACTATTTATAGGTAAGAAGACAAATACACTGAGAAGAGAAAGATTTGCTCAAACCTACAAATTTCCATAATCTAGGTAATTGTCACAAGTGCAAATCACTGTAGGACAGTTGAACAAACATACAAAAGGCTGTGGCCTTGACAAGCTGGATCCAGATTCTTAACTTTGCCAGTACAATTCTACTTTGGTGATATATGGAGATTATTACACTATCAAAAAGAAAGGTCCTTGGGGAGAATGTAAGCTATAAGTTTCAAAATATTCTCATCTTCTTGAAGACAGATGCAGTAGAAAAATCATACTGACCATACTTGCAGTAGAGTAAAAACAAAAAAAATAGCCATTCTATATTGAAAGAACATACAACCATACTTCCTCTTTTTTTGTGACAGAATTTCCCTCTGTCACCCGGGCTGGGGTGCGTAGCACCATCTCAGCTCGTGGGAGCCTCTGCCTGATGGATTCAAAAGATTCTCGTGCCTCAGCCTCCTGAGTAGCTGGGATTACAGGCGTGCACCACCATGCCTGGCTAATTTTTGTATTTTTAGTAGAGACAAGATTCTGCCATGTTGGCCAGGGTTGTCTCAAACACCTGGATTCAAGTGATCTGCCAACCTTGGCCTCCCAAAGTGCTGGGATTACCGGTGTGAGCCATCCCACCATGCCTGGCCCGCACTTCCTCTTTTAAATAATCCTTTAAGTGCTGCATCTTTAGGAAGGTTTTTTTCATTTGAATCTTCTTAATTTTTGGCTCACAAATCTTTATAAGAGAGCTAGAAAAGAAAAGTAAGGTTGAAATAAAATCAATTGGTTGTTCTGTGGTTATTTTAAGAGGTTTAAGAAAGAGTTTTCTATAATTAAATTTGGATTATTTTTATTTTTGTCATTTGTCCTTATTACATGTATTACTAATAATATTATTATTAGGCTGGGCATAGTGGCTTATGCCTGTAATGCCAGCACTTTGAAAGGCTGAGGCTGGAGGATCACCTGAGGTCAGGAGTTCGAGACCCGCCTGGCCAACATGGTGAAACCAAGTCTCTACTAAAAATAAAAAAATAAAAAAATAAATTAGCTGGGCATGGTGGCAGGTGTTTGTAGTCTCAACTACTAGCGAGGCTGAGGCAGGAGAATTGCTTGAACCTGAAAGGCGGAGGTTGCAGTGAGCCAAGAGCATGCAACTGCACTCCAGCCTGGGCAACAGAGCAAGACTCTGTCTCAAGAAAAAAAATTTTAAATTCAAATATAATTTTAAATAAGACCTTGAAAATACACCAGTCAAGTAAAATTCCTTCAATAGGGTTTTTGCTGGGGGATTTCCAATTATTCAAGGGGATAAAGCTGGCACATTGGTGAGAAGACCACCCACATACTCTTTACATCTAGAAAGTGTAGTTTTCTTAGGTACGTGGGCAATCCTAAACACTTGTGCCAGATTTCCTTTCCTTGCCAAAGCACTGAAGAATCTTGGCAGCTGAACAAAGAATTGAACCTTATATTTTCTATCAGATAAGTAGAGTTCTGGCTAGAAGAAAGCATGATAACAGTAAAACAAAGAAGAAATCCTTAATATCCAACAGTAATGCCACAGTTTTGCTCCATGGCCAGGGTAGGAATGCAGGATCTTTGGCAATTCTGCCAGGGGAGGTATAGTCATGTGGTGGTGGAATGGGAGTGGGGGTAGGGAGCAGTTTGATCAGCTGAACCAGAGCCGTCTGAGAGAAGGTTCTACGGCTCTCTTCCTCTGGGAGCAGCCTGCCTCTGGGAGGCTGCTTATTATTTAGTATGAGCAGTAAGAGAGAAATTATTACCTCTGGTGATGATGATGATGGAAATGACACGATGATTTAGAAAAAGAAAACGATGATGGCCGACATTTATTGAGTTCTTGCTATGAACTGCAGTTAAACACAAATGCTTTTTGTGCATTAGCTCATTTCACAATATCCAAGAGAAAAAAGGAAAGGAAAAACAAACAAACAAAACAAAACAGACGTGCTACTAGATCACATTCTTATAATATCTCACCTAGAACAACCTGCAAACTAGTCACTTTAGGCTTGTCCTGTTCAAATTGATCCTCCAACCTATCGAAGTGACTTATTTAAGACAGAAATCTGACCACATCCTTCCTCTAACCTTTTAACCAGTTGTCTGTTGCCTACCAGGCAAAATCCAGGGCCCTTAGTATGGCTTTTAAGGAGAGCCTTTCAGAACGGAGCCCCTACTGCCTCTGCAGCCTAAGCTCTTATCACACCCGGCTACCGTCTGGCCAAACCCCACTCTGTTATGACTCGGTTAAGGAAAGACCAAAAACTGAGCAACTTCGTTCAGACTGTTTCTTCCTGGGAAGCTTCATGCTCACCCACTCGTTCAACTGCATTATAAATATGCTACACTGTGAGCTTCTGTGGGTAGAGTCTCAGGGTTTACCAGAGTGCTTGGCACAGTCTAAGTGCTCAGTACGTATTTCCAAATGAACGGCTAAATGAATAAATGAATGAATACATCTCATATAACTAGATGCAAAGTACATAGATATATAGAGCCGATGGAGCTGAGTACCTTTTTTATAGGGCTTGAGGATGGGGGCAAAAAATAGCACTCATTTCTCAACCAAGTTTGAAAACAATGAAAAGATAGACATGGAAGTCTGGCAGAAGGAGATAAAAAAGTCAACTTCATTACTATAAAGCTGAGAAAGGAGGGTATGGCTTAGGTGCAGGGCAACAGAGGACTTCCTAAAGCTGCATTCCAAAATTAGGTAGAGTAACCACCATTCACAGTGCACCTCCCCACAGGGCGCTGCCAGACCACAAAGGAACTCAGCCACTGTAGCTCCTGAGGTCAGCTAGCTCCCAACTACACAGAACCAGTGTAGTTCCCAAATGCTCCCATGGGAAAGTTGCTCCTTCTCTTCTGGGGCAGAGTGAGCCAACTGGGAGAGAAAGGCTAAAAGAGTTATAGCAAATGAAGTCCAACTGCTTCATAAACACAGGGGCAGCTGAAGTTGCCCTGCCCCGGCCCCAATATCCTCCTGTGCACTGATTGATTTGGATGCTGGTAATGCGTCCCACCAGTAACAGGGAAACTGGATCACAGTTACTCCCAGTCTCTCTGTCAATGGATCATCTTTTGATTTCCTCTCTCCAATTTCCCTTGCTCAGGTAATCTATGAACACATATTGAATGACATACTTAATAAACATTTTATCAACATTTTTAAATAGTTTTGACTTCTAAAAGACTGTGGCCAGGCGCGGTGGTTCAAGCCTGTAATCCCAGCACTTTGGGAGATCGAGGTTGGCAGATCGCTTGAGACCAGACAGACAACACAGGGAGACCCTGTCCCTACAAAAACTAGCTGGGCGTGGTGGCATGCACTGGTAGTTCCAGTTGCTCAGGAGGTGAATGTGGAAGAATCATTTGAGCCCTGGAGGCAGAGGATGCAGTGAGCCAAGATTGCACCACAGCACTCCAGCCTGGGTGACAGAGTGAGATCACCTTCCACTTGACTCCATTTAATGAAACCTAGAAAACATCTCTTGAGTCCCTGCCAAATGCCACACACTGTGTAGCATAAATATGAAGACATCACAGTGGTCCTCTGGTATTAGCCAACCAGCCAAACCTACTGAATCTTTTCTCTCAGAGGAAAGGAAACATAGATGTTTGTTAGACCAAAAGGAACACATATAAATGTTTACAATGTTTTTTCTAATTTCCAAATGTTTTTCTGAGTAGCTGAGTGACTGTTCACCCAAGGTTTTAGACATTTCCCTTCTCCTATCGACAGCTTTAACTAGAGCCAACACACTAAAATTCTAAAAAGACATGGAAACCTCTGAAGGGCCACTTATCTTCCCACATCTCTCCCATATTGCCCCATCTCACAAAGGCATGCAATTAGTAAAGAGAAGAACTGGGTGAAAGGGTTGAACGGATTGTTCAAATCCACCACTATGACTGAAAAACAACTCAAACTAGCCAATGGATTGTTTCTCCTCCCTAAAGGAAGGTATCATGCTCACTCAACTCTCCCGTCTGGATTCCTGGTTCTTCCATTATTCTTTTGTTTAAAAAAAAAAAAAACTTAACATCTGATTTTTTTTTTTTCTTTTTTTTTTGAGACGGAGTCTTGCTCTGTAACCAGGCTGGAGTGCAGTGGTGTGATCTCGGCTCACTGCAACCTCTGCCTCCCGGGTTCAAGCGATTCTCCTTCTTCAGCCTTCTGAGTAGCTTAGATTACAGGCACATGCCACCATACCCAGCTAATTTTTGTAGTTTTAGTAGAGACAGGGGTTTCACGATGTTGGTCAGGCTGGTCTTGAACTCCTGACCTGGTGATCAGCCCACCTCGGCCTCCCAAAGTGCTGGGATTACAGGCATGAGCCACCACACCCGACCAACATCTGATATTTCTAAGAATTCTATTTTGTATATTATTTAACTTGGTTCTAGAAGACTACCCAGTTTTTCACTAGATCCTAAACTCACAATACTTTTTTAAAAATTTCATATCACCTTACATTTTCTTATCACCAAGCTGACAGAACTATTAAAAAAAAAAAAAAAAACCATACACACACACACACACACACACACACACACACTGCAAAACCAGGAATTAGACATGTATCTAATTCCTACAGATTTAGATTCATAGTCTACTCTCAACTTCAACTTCTTAGCCAAGCCACTAAAGAGAAATTTGTAATTTTGTTTCTCCTATCCACTCACCAACTATATTAAATGATGCATATAAAGCTACTAAAATTTGGAGCAGGCCTCCACGTTCTCTGCATTGTGCCATAAAAACAGCTTCTACTCTTTCCTCCAGCTTCCAGGCCTCTATTGGATTAGTGGCAGAAGCATAAAGTAATTTCTAAAGGTATTTCCATTTTCACTTTGCAATTGCTTGGAAGCATATAGTGCTTAATAAGCAGGGAAACTGAGGCTGGTATTTCTGCTTAGAAAGACACGAGATTGACAAAATTAAAGCAATCTGAAATTCTTTTCTTACAAGCAACATTTTCTATTAATTTATGAGATATATGGCTTGATAACAGTGATTTTAAAAAAAGAATATATGTAGCTTCATGGGTATGTATAAATCTTTTGTTCTGAAATACCATGAATAAGGAACATGGCAAAAAAAGGCAACACATCCCAGAGTCTAAGCATATTATTGTCAGTAGGAGGGGCGGGGGGATCTTAGGGGACTCATATTTACACATTTTATTTTCTAGAAAGAAAGGAAGAAAAGAAAGAAAGAGAAAGAAAGAAAGAAAGAAAGAAAGAAAGAAAGAAAGAAAGAAAGAAAGAAAGAAAGAAGGAAGGAAGGAAGGAAGGAAGGAAGGAAGGAAGAAAGGAAGAAAGGAAAGAAAGAAAGAAAGAAAGAAAGAAAGAAAGAAAGAAAGAAAGAAAGAAAGAAAAGAAAAGAAAAGAAAAGAAAAGAAAAGAAAAGAAAAGAAAAGAAAAAAAAAAAAAAAAAGAAAGGCTTGGGTGAGTCATAACACTTTTTAAAATCCCGTAGCTATACCGGATTATAAATCAGAATCTACAGGAGATAGGATAAATAAAAGAAAATTAGTAGATAAATAAAGAAATCATAAAAATAATTTCGAGACTTTCTGAAATCACTTTGCATATGCATTTTTAAAATGTCAAATGTATTGTTTATACTTATATAATATGTATTAAATATTGAAAAGGATTTAGAAAGAGACTTTCATGTATTAAAATAATTCATCATTGGGCTTTGAAGATAATGTTTATTTAATAAAAACATCCAAGTGATTCTTTGCCCAAAGCATTTTAAAGTAATGAACAGAAAGTGGGTCTTCCCATGAGCACATTTGTAGGGACAGTAAGCTAGAAGTGGGGAGTTTGCAAAATATTTCTTAGAGTCATCTATTTAAACCCAGCTGGAGAAGCAATCAGTAATTCTATAATAAAACACTGGCTCTACAACATGCCACTATAATACCCCATGTGGGATCCATTTTTTATAACATACTTACATACATAGTATTGTTCAAGACCAAATTTGAATACATGCTAATTGTTTCACACAAGAAGAGGCAGACAGGGATATCTATCTGTATTTATCTAAACAGATAGATCATATAAATTATAGTCATAGGTATGGGTGATATAGATACGAATGCAGATATAGATACATACCAACTTAAAAATATAAATAAGTTTAAGGTGGGAATAGACAAATTAATAAAGATTAATTTCATAAGTAGGATGTTGTACTACCTTCCGACTCTCCTATTATGTTGAATCCAGGGTAAATTATTGGTCAGTCAGACAGATGTCCTAAGCTAGCCTTTCGGGTGAACAAGGCTGTGTCAGAGAGAGTTACTCCCTCCAATCCTGGGATCCAGCAATGGTAAAAATGATCTGCGGTGCTGCTTCCCATGACACTGGCTCATGAGTTTTGCCTTTGACCCTTTAGTGTTAGCTGCAAGCTCTATTCATATCGAACACATCTTGTCTGAGCCCTACAAGAACCACAACCCGGAAAGCCTGCCCAGATACACCCTTGACTGCTGCCAACGACTACCACAACTCTAACCACAATCCAACCCTTTGGAACAGCACCACTTCATATCAAATACAAGTTGATCTACATCTCTTTTTTTCTTTCTACAAGTTAATCTATATCTAATCAGTTTCTTTCCCCTGAATCCAACAATCTTTTCAAATTTACTGCTTCTGTTAATGGCACTGTTTGTTTGTAATGGTATGAAATTTGCAAATATAATGTTCTTATATTTTATTTTAAAAAAGAAAAAAATAAAATGGTACCAATTAATCAAAGTAAATCTTGTAAGATCACTCCACTCCCATATCCTTCCATCCCCATTCCCCAGAGGAAAACAGCATTAATCTTAGTGCTGTTCTTTTCTAACACTTAGGCTTTTTCCTGCTGTTAACAAAAATCAGATGGCATTATATATATGTAGTCATCTGATTTATATACATGTATATATAGCCATCTGATTTATATATATGCATATATATTCATCTGATTTATATATGTGTGTGTATATATACACACACATATAGCTTTACAACTTGCTCTTTTCACTTACAACTTATCATTCAGGTAAGTTTATATAGATTTACCTCATTCTCATATTATTTGATTGTATGAACATATCGTAGTCTACCTAACCATGACCTTCCTGATGGTATTACAGGTTTCAACACTGTGCTATCACAAACAAAGATGCAGTAAATATCTCTGACATATAACTTTAAGCACTCTTGCCCTCATTTCTTTATAAGACAGTTTTTTAGAAGTGAAATTGTTGAATCATAGGGGATCCTTTAAATAAATGCTGCCAAATTATTATGACCAATTTTGGACTTCGCTTTCCTTATCTTAACTTTTTCGTTGGTAGATTCAAACCCAGTCAATCAAAGTCTATGGAAATTTCCTTTGTAATATCATCCTGCCATTTATTCCTGACCTGATATCCCCTTGGCTATATTTTTAAGCCTTTTTTATACCCTAACATTCTTAGACACTGACTTTAGCTTCGGAACTGGTTTTTAGATATCCTTTCTACACATTATTGCCATGGTAATCTTCTCAAACCTTGCCTTATGCATATCACAGCTTTGTAATTTTCCATGAGTCCCTAATGCCTAAAAAATGAACCTTAACTATGCATTCAAGATCCCTCACAATCAGACTACAATCTTTTCTCATCTTGTCCTAAAATTTAAGAGAGAATGAGAGACAGAGACTTACCATGAGCCTCACATTCTTAGGCACTTGCACATGCCTTAAATATTTAATCCTTACATCAGTTTCAGAGTTTTATGATATTTTTATTATATAGAAACTGAGGGATTGGGGAAGAAACTTGCTTCCCATCACACAGCTGTAGCATCTGGAGTTGCAGTTTGTATAGTATATCTGACTGCTAAGGTCGTGTACTTAACTATCACACCATATTTCAACTCGATTTGGTAAATATTTATTCAACATATACTACATGCAAAGTACTTTATTAAGTGCTACAGAGGATTAAGAATGTGAAACGGATGGCACACAATTGACACTTAATAATGGTGCCTGCTTCCTCAGCAGCAGCTCCTTCCAGGTAGCTATACTTTATGCCATGTGACTCTGCCCCTGTCAATAGCTGGTGAAAATAAAGGTAGGCACCTGTTCTCATTGTCGATTGCAGTGTAACAGACACCCCACAACTCAGTGGCTTAAAACAATGACGGTATTTATGCTGCTCCAGCTCTGCAATTTAGCTAAGGCTCAGAGAGAACATCTTGTCTCTGCGTCACTCAGCATCAGCTGGGGACACGAAAAGGACAGGACTAGGAATCATCTGAAACCTTACTCACTTGTCTGGAGGTTGGTGCTTGCTGTCAGCTGGGTCCTCAACAGGGGCTGTCACCAGGAACACCTCACATAGTGACCCCATGCAGTCTTTCCTCTTCCTCATGACTCAGGACCTAGGTTCCAAGGGCTAGCTTCTCTGAAGGGCCAGGAAGAAGGTGTTTGCCTTTTAGAACTTAGCCGTGAAAAGCACATAGCATAGCATCACTTCCACTAGTATTTACAGGCCCATCCAGATCCAAGGGGAGAAATGTAGACCCCACCTCATGATGGAGGGCTGCCAATGTCACATGGTGGGATGAGCCAGTGGGGTCATTTTTGGAATACAATCTGCCACAGCACCTACAGACATGCCAATGATCTTTCAGAGAAAGATAATCCAACAACCAAATTCTTTTTCAAGTGATACGACTTAAGAACAATTGACAGAATAAAACAGCTGCTGGAGAGACTAATCTGGAAGGACAAATTGCAGAAAGAGAAGAAAGTGGCCATGATGAAGCATGTGTTCGCTGAAGTTATGAGTCAAACGGAAGTCAGGAATAAGAAGCCCTGATTCACCTTTAAGTCCCCAACAGAGCACAGTGCCAAATGCATGGTACGTGCTCACAGTTGTCATATGAAGAAATTCATGAATGCTGGAAAGAGGGAAAACAAAAGGAAGGGTAAGTTTGGAAAGGGAAGATGAGATTCTACAGAGATACGTTAAGTCTGAGAATCCAGTTGTAGCTCCTCACTGACGTGTCTAACAAGCAATTAGGGAAGCAGATCTGTAGCTCAGACGAGAGAGCAAGCGTTAGGGACAGGGCTTAGGAAGCCATGAACAAGGGAAGCTTTGGCTTTGAATGAGATTACCAAATAATCTTGTATTAGTCCATTTTCACATGCTATAAAGAACAACCGGAGCCTGGGCAATTTATAAAGGAAAAAGATTTAATTGACTCACAGTTCCACATGGCCAAGGAGGCCTCAGGGACTTTACAATCAAGGCAGAAGGTGAAGGGGAAGCAAGGCATGTCTTACATGGCGACAGGAGGTGAGGGGGACTGCCAAACACTTTTAAACCATCAGACCTCATGAAAACTTACTCACTATCAGGAGCACAGCATGAGGGAACCACCCCCGTGATCCAATCACCTCCCACCAGGTCCCTCCCTTGACACACGGAGATGACAATTCGAGATGAGATTTGAGTGGGACACAGAGCCAAACCATATCAAATCTACATTATTCAGGTGGAATAATGAAGTGGTTAACATTATAGGCTTTGAATCTGAGAACCTGGATTTAGTGTCTATAATACCTGCTTCACCACTCACTGTGAGTTTTCTTAGGTTTAGTTGTTTAATATCTCTGTACCTCCGTATCCTGTCATAACATTGTTATAGTAATGAAACTACCTCAGCGGGCTGTGTATGAAGGGGTATAATGCCTGCAAAGTGCTTAGAACACTGTCTGCATAGAGTAAGAAATCAGTGCACATTGGTTATCTAACTGTTATCAGTTTTTTAAAAATATCTAAAGCTTAGGAATGAACAGAGGAAGAGCCAGAGAAAACCGGCAGGAAGTTCTTATGCAACCTTGTACAATATTCCTTATAAAAGTTTGAAGTTACATTCATTCCTGAGTTGCCTAACAGCAAACAGTTGTTGATCTATTAATAAAGAAGGGGTGGCATGGAGAGGAGTGTGTTCTATATCAATCTCTCTCAAACTCGTGTTCTTTGGAGTGCATAGTAATTTGTGTTGTGCCAAAAAAGAAAAAGTGTGTGCTGTACTCAAATAAATTTGAGAAATGCTGGATTAAACAAAATTAAGTAGATGTTTCCTCAGAGCCTATACTAAATGCATATATTAATATGTCCCATGGCTTGCTAAGGAGGGGCTATAGAATGCATAATTTCCAAAACTCCTCTTAGTTTTTTATGGGATCATTCTGTTAAACTGACATTCTGTGGGACACAATTTCTCAAAGATAATTGAGGTTAGTGTTAAGCTTACTACAGAAGATTGTTTTGGGAAACTTCTTCAAAACACATATTACTGACCCCGGTCGAGCACGGTGGTTCACACCTGTAATTTCAGGACTTTGGAAGGCCAAGGCAGGTAGATAACTTGAAGCCAGGAGTTTGAGACCAGCCTGGTCAACATGGCGAAATCTCGTCTCTACTACAAATACAAAAATTAGCCGGGTGTGGTGATGCACGCCTGTAATCTCAGCTACTTGGGAAGCTGTGGCATGAGAATCACTTGAACCCGGGAGGTGGAGGTCGCAGTAAGCTGAGATCATCCCACTGCACTTCAGCCTGGGTGACAGAGGGAGACTCTGTCTCAAAAATAACACCACCACCACCACACATATTACTGAACCTACCAACACAGATTCTGATTCAGAAAGTCTGGAATGAGGTTAAGGTACCTGTACTTTTACTTTTATTTATGTAT
This sequence comes from Rhinopithecus bieti, assembly GCF_001698545.2. NCBI lineage: Eukaryota > Metazoa > Chordata > Mammalia > Primates > Cercopithecidae > Rhinopithecus > Rhinopithecus bieti. Next base: position 2,534,984 of record NW_016803392.1, read on the forward strand.
TTGTTTGCATGTTTGTTTTAGAGACAGGGTCTCGCTATGTTGCCCAGGCTGGTTGCAAACTCCTGGGCTCAAGCAATCTTCCCGCCTTTACCTCCTGAGAAGCTGGGACTGTAGGCACCTGCCACTACTCCTAGCCAGGAACCTGTATGTTTAAAAAGTTCCTCAGTATGCTCTTGCCTCTGGCAACCCAGAAAAGGAATTTGACCCTGTCCATGATCCCTCTTTCCCTTTCCAAGCTGTTCTCAGGAAAGCAGCTCTACAAGAATGATAGCAAATCCAATAATATATCTGGGTTGATTTCCCAGAAATTCATCAAACAAGCACACCATGGAAGTTACTTATATACCTATTATACTTTCAGAACCCTTCAGACAGTCAACATAGATGAAGGCTAATAATTTGATTACCATAAAAATATAACTAAGAAAAAATAGTTGTAGGCTTTACATATAAAGAAATTTGAACTACAGCCCCATAGAATTAGTGACAATCTGAATTTCCAACGGAACTTTGAGGCTGAGTCAGTTTAGAATATTTTTTAAAACTTGCTTAGAATTAATATCTAACAAAATGAGGATAGTTGTGTTCTCGGTATTACCTGTTTAAAATTTAGTGTAAGAATAGACTCTGAGATTTTCTTGAAGCGCAGTTAGTGCTGAGCATATACTGACCTAAGAACAGATATATTTCTAAATCTAATTTAGGAGAACCATTTTGGAAATAAGACAATTTTTCTTGTGAATATTCTATCTAGGAAGAATTCAGCAGAATGAATATTCATCATTTAACATATTCCTATTTTATAGTCTGCTTCAAAACTTTTATAGTAAAAATAAGATAAAAGTATAGCATCACTTCCAGATTTCTCTACACACTCAAGCAATTTTTCATTTTATATGTCTGGCAGGATGGGTTTTGAATGCGGTCACCCTCTTTGTCTCTTCCATTACCCCTGGTACTGAGAGGGTGGGAGTGAGATAAATTAGCCTATGAGAGGCCACCCACAATGAGCTCTTCCAGACTGAAACAAACAAACAAACAAAAACATTAAAGAGTCAGAAAAACAAAATGCAACACATGTTCCTAGATTGGATCCTATAAAGAATATTATTGGGATAATTAACTAACTGGAATGGAGTTTGTGAATTTAATGTTAGTATCAATGACAATTTCCTGATTTTGATTCTCGTGTGTTGGTTATCTGAAAAATGCCCTTCTTTGAAGGGTTACACATTATGCAAGAGTGATGGGCTCTCTGTTCACAATTTACCGTCAAGCAGTTCCAGAAAAAAAATGTTCTTTGTGCTATTCTTGCAGCTTTTGACATTTGAAGTTATTTTAAAATTAACATTATCTTTAGCATTTTAAAAAGATAAAGTTGATTTTATGGCCTGTGAGTTTATCATTGATTTTCTCAGGTTCTCTGGGTAAACTGTATCATCTGCAAATAGTTTTATTTCTTCTTTTCCATTTCGTATGAATTGATTTTTTTTCTTTTTTAATTTGTGTTGGTTATAATCTCTGGAAAAAAAAATTCAATAGATGCAGAGAGTAAGCATCCTTACCTTTTTCTACTCTCAGTGGAAATACCTCGAGTATTTTCTGATTAAACATAACACTGGGTTTAGGACCGAGATACAGAAAAATATACATCATCATTTCTTGGCCTTATGGCTAAGATCAAGTGTAGAAAATATGCCTCAATTTCTATTTTCTTGAGTGTTTTATCAGGCGTAGGCATTGAGTTTTGTTAAAAGCCCCCCCGCCCCTTTTTTTTTTTTGCCAAGTGTGGTGGCTCATGCCTGTAATTCCAGCAATTTGGGAGCCTGAGGCAGGAAAATTGCTTGAGACCAGGAGTTTAAGACCAACCTAGGCAACATAGTGAGGCCCCGTTTCTAAAAAATCAAAATAAAAACATTAGCCAGATAGAGTGGTACATGCCTGTAGTCCTACCTGCTTGGAAGACTGAGGCAGAAGAATGCTTGAGCCCAGGAGGTTGAGGCTGCAGTGAGCTATGACTACATCACTGCATTCCAGTCTGAGTGACAGTGAGACCCTGTCTCCAAAAAAATTTGTTTAATAAAATAAAATTAAAAGAATTTTAAAAAACTTTTTCCCCATCTGAGGATAATATAAGATTATTCTTCTTATATCTACTAATATAGTATTTAAATTAATAGATTTCCTCATATTGAATCATCTTTGCATTCCAGAAATAAATCCTACTTGGTCATGGTATATTTTATTAATATGGTGTTGGATTCTATTTTCTAATATTTACTCTAGCATTTTTGCATTGATATTGGATAATTGCTTGTAATCTTATTTACACATTAGAATCATTTTCTCCATACCATTTTAGGAGAACAGTTTCCATGAAAGGGAGCTTGGTAATAACAAAAGGGATAAAGAGACAATGTAACACAGAAATAGAGAGACCTGACTTAGGGCCACATAGATTAAGGGGAGGTTGCTGACCCCTCCCTTACTGACTAGGTGACCTTAGAAGAAGTTATTCCTCCTCTTCTGCCCTCAATTTTCTTGCCTATCAATTAGAAGAACCTACCTCAAAAGACTGTGTGAGAATAAAATGACAAGATGTCGGTACAGACTTCAGTACAATGCCTGACACAATGTAAGCCCACGCAAACACTGGTATACTGTATTTTATTAGAAAGAACGATTTTTCTTCTACTGCTTCTCACATTATAATAATGTGGCATAAAGACATATGTGGACAGATATCTCATAGTTTCATCAGGAGGCAGATAGTCTCCAATACCATTTTGTCATGATTACCAGGTCACAGAGGAGTTTAGGCAGCTAATCTAGGGAGCTAGGTTTGTATTTTTTCTCTTCTTTTGTAGTTACTCCATTCCAGACCAGAAGTTTGAATTTATAATTTTATTTAATTAATTTTATTTATTTATTTTTGAGACAGAGTCTCACTCTGTTGCCCAGGCTGCAGTGCAGTGGGGTGATCTTGGTTCACTGCAACCTCTACCTCCCAGGTTAAAGCGATTCTCCTGCCTCAGCCTCCTGAGTAGCTGGGACTACAGGCGCCCGCCACCATGCCCAGTTAATTTTTAGCTGTATTTTTGGTAGAGATGGGGTTTGAATTTAAACGGTGAGCTTTTCATGGTTACTGAGTAGGAGTAGGAGGAGGGGGGAACTGTAAAGGAATGAAAAAGGAAGAGAAAACTTCTTGAACCCCTCCTACATCCCAGGAACTAATTTAGATATATCTGCCGTTATTACGTGAGGAAAGCTGGAAGGTTGCATCAGGGTTATAGAACTCAAGAACCACCTTGACAGGTGAATGGGTATGGGCATTGTCTCTCTATCTAACAGTTGAGATCAACTTTTGTTCTTTTCTTCTCACTCATAACCTCTTCAAATAGAATAAAGAGATGCATTTTCTCTGGGTTAGGCTCTCAGTTACTCTAGCTCTAAGTGCTCTGAACATCAGGAAATCACTCTGTACAGGGTGTTAGCTGGGCTTCTAGGACCCCTGCATGTGGAGGAGTTAAGGAGAGTAATCATTTATCAATACATTTATCCACAACCTTTTTATTATGAATGTGTTTATTCGGCAACCCTTTATTAAGACTGCAGAGGTGGAAATGCTATCTATCGTTGTAAGACTGATAGACCTAGAGCATTGTAGGAACGTCCTGGAAAAAGAAATTGGCCTGAAGATGTTGGCATTTCTACAGAACCTAGAAAGTCAGAGTTAGAAAGCAAAGCAAAGCTTGTGGGAGACAGCACAGTACATTTATTAAGGAACAGACTCGCACATATCTAGGTCTGCATTTTGTCTTCCTATCTTTCTTACTATTGACTTTGGACAAGTTCTTTATTTTTCTGAGCTTTAATTGTATTTCTGTAAATTTAGGGAAAAGTACCTTATATATGGGGCTATAGTGAAGGTTAAAGGAGATAATGTAGGTAAAACATTTAGCACAGTGCCTGACTTATAATCGCTCAAATATAATGGCCATTATTATTATCTGGTCTTTAGCAGTGTTCACTTCTTGCCTCTGTCAACAATCTTTTCCTTAGACTATAAGCTTCTGCTTCTTTTTCTTTAAAGACTGTTTTTTCATTCACAGCAAAATTGAGATGAAGGTACAGAGATTTCTCATATACCCCCATCCTCACACAAACATGGCCTCTCTCCTTATTAACATCCCCAAGGGTAGTATGTGTGCTACAACTGGTAAACCGGTGAACTTATATTGATGCATTGCCATCACACAAACTCCATAGTTTACATTAGGGTTCACTCTTGGTATTGTACATTCTATAGGTTTAGACACATATATAATAACCAATATCCACTATTATAGTATCTTACAGAGTATTTTCACTGCCTAAAAATCTTCTGTGAAGCTTCTTTTTTAAAAAAAAAAAAAAAAAAAAGCTTTTATTGAGATATAATTCACATACCATATAATTCACCTATTTAAAGTTTACAATTCAATGGTTTTTAATATATTCAAAGAGTCATCCATAATCTAATTTTAGAATATTTTCCTCATTCTCAAAAGAAAATCCGCATCCATTAGCAGCACTCTCTATTCCTCTTTCATCTCTTCCCTACATCCACTTCTAGGTAACCACAAATCTATTTTCTGTCTCTATAGATTTACCTATTCTGAACAGTTCATATAAATGTAATCATGTAATATGTGATCTTTTGTGACTAGCTTCTTTCATTTAGCATGTTTTCAAAGTTCATCCATGTTGAAGCATTGTGTCAGTACTTTGTTCCTTTGTATTGCTGAATGATATTCCATCGTATAGATACATCACACTTTATCCATTCACCTTTTGAAAGACATCTGAGTTGTTTCCATTTTTTGCTATTACAAATAATGACACCATGAACATTTACATATGAGTTTCTGTGAGAACATATGTTTTCATTTCTTTGGGGTATATACATAGGAGTGGAATTTCTGGATTTTATGACAGCCTGTCAACCTTTAGAGGAACTGGCAGATTGTGAGCCAAAGAGGCATTTTGTGTTTCCACAAACACCCTATGAGTGCTCCAGTTTCTCCATTCTCTCCAACACTTGTTACAATCTGTCTTTTTTATTATAGCCATCCTAGTGGGTGTGAAATGGTATCATATTGTGGTATTGATGTGCCTTTCCCAAATGGCTAAAGATGTTCGGTATATCTCCTTTGGAGCAATGTCTAAAATCCTTTGGGTATTTTGATTTTTTTATTAGACAGCGTCTTGCTCTGTTGCCCAGGCTGGAGCTCAGTAGCATGATCATAGCTCACTGCAGCTCCTGACTCCTGGGCTCAAGCCATCCTCCTGCCTCAGCCTCCAAGTAGCTGGGAACACAGACACATGGCACCATGCCTGGCTCATTTTTTAAAATCTTTGGTAGAGACAGGATCTCTCTATACTGCCCGAGCTGGTCTCGAAATCCTGGGCTCAAGTGATCCTCCTGCCTCAGCCTCACAAAGTGTTGGGATTACAGGAGTGAGCCACCATGCTTTGCCAAGTATTTTGAATTTTAAGAGTTTTACACATACTCTAGCTGCAAGTCCCTTATCAGATATATAATTTACAATCATTTTATCCTGCTCTGTGGGCTCTCATTTCACTCTTTTGATGGTATTGCTTATAGCACAAAAGTTTTTAAAGCTTCTTTTAAGTATAACTTACGGAAGTTTATATTTCAGCAGTTATCTCCTAAATAATATTCATGCTGGTAGACTTTCAGTGGAAGACTTGGCCTTGTTCTTCATGGACAAAAATGAGGCCCTCAGTATGTAAAAATCCTCTAATTATAACCTTCCTGTCACATACCTGTTGACCTATATTGGCATCTACCCTTACCTGCTTTCACTACCCATTCTCTTGAAATAAAAAGAGATTATTCTAGTCAATACCAACACTCCAGCTGGGTTCTTGACCTCATCCTCTCTCTATTCTCCCAGCACATTCCTCTGTCACTTAATCTCTCTGTTTCCTAGATCTTTAACATCTCTCTCAGCCTGTGAGGCAGTTTGCCTTGCTCCTTCCCATTTTGGAAAAAAAAAAAAAACTTGTCTTGATCTGCATCCTCCAACTATACATCTCTAGTCTTGTTCTCTACCCAGCACTTCACTTGGATGCCCTACAGATATATTTCAATTCAACACATCCAGAATTAAATTCCCCTCCTCACTCCACATCCGTTCTACTTCCAGTATTTCTGTTTGTAGATAATGGCACTATCATCCATCACTTACCCAAATCAAACCCTCTCTCCCCTGTACCCACCTTCTGGAATCAATAAATCATGTTGGCTTGATGCGTTTTACCTCCCAGGTATATCATACAGTCTGCATCTCACTATTGTACATAAATGCCTTTAGTTTAGTTTCTTAGCATCTCTCCCCTGAATTATTGTATAGAACTCTAACTTATCTTTCTACCTCCAATTCTGCCACCATTAAGGTTCACTCTCCTTAATATACCAAGAGCAATATAAACGAAACCTGGTATGTTTTAGCATTTGAATAGGAGATGGTGACTGTTACCTCATTAGGTAATGTACATCACTGGTTATGTGACTTTTGATAACTCTCTAATTATTCATCTTCAGTCTCTGGCTCCTCATTTGTTAAATAAAAAATTGACAGCACTTAGCCTTAGAGACATTGTGAGAATCAAGTGGGACAATATTTGGCACACTAGGTGTACAACAAATGGGGGCCCTTACTTACATGACAGTGGGACCAGGTCATCTCCTGGGGCTCCCCTATGTCTACAGAGAATATTAGACATGTCAGCTGTAGGAAGCCAGACTTAAAGTCAGGAACTCTTTGGGAAGCTCTTGAGAACAAAGACACTGGTTTCTTTCCCTATAACTTGGGATTTGTGAAAATTAGAAGAAATAATAAAGACAAAGTACCTAACAGGGTGATGGGTAAATAATAAGCATGGGATGAAAAACAGAAAATAAGCAGCAACATGGCCAAGAAGAAATAACTATGCTAAGAAACTGGTTCCTCTTTTGGTTTAAGCATTGTCCATTACTCGTTTGCCAGAATTTGTCTATTGTAGACAAAAGTGTGCTTTTGTTGTTAGTGGTGCTGCTGGTGGTGAAGTTCTGTTGTTTTACAGGGAAGATAGCAGTGAAATAACAGGGTGATCCAAGACGTCTGTTTTTCAACTCTAGCAGCAGTTAGTTTCCCCGGATGTTCAACATCTGTGCTCAACAGATGAAGTTCTATTGACCTTGAGTTTTCAGAGGTCAGTTCAGCTTTCCAATCATGGTACCTCTTTTTTCTTGCTGTGTGCAGGCTGGCACTGATCTCAGTTTATCCTTTGAGATTGAGCAGAAGATCCCAATGGAGGAGGATGATACCCAGAGAGAGGTGCCCAAGGAAGATGGAGTTGGTGATGTGCAACATTTTGGTGAGAACTTTATTGTCAGAGGTTTTCAGTACATATTTACAAGTTCTTACTCCATCATACATATCGAGAATGAGCTGGCATTTTCAAGTAAAAACCCAGGAGTCCAGCAATCACTGGGGAAGAAAGCCTGAGGCTGGCAATTCTTACCCAGAACTTTGGTCACCTGCTTGTTCACAGGTCACCGTATCTTACCTCACTGAAGACATATACTGAGGTTTTATTTAAGCCAGATGCTGAAGGATGGGAAGACCCAAGCAGCTGGTGTGGAGGTCTTTCCCAGTGACTCATCACTCACTCAGAAATCAAAGCCTGCACAAGAAAGGGTGGGACAGGACGCATAGAGAAAGACACCAAGCCTTTAGACTCTAGCAGAGTAGCTGATATTGACATCTCTAAGGAGGGAGGAGGCTCCAACACAACTGTTCCCAATTCACAGGGTTTGCGGTTCTGGTTGAAATCTTTGCAAAGCTTTCCCCTGGCACTCAAACAGAATAAATAGGCTTATACAGTGTATATATTCCTCATTATTTTTTATTATGCCTCAGATGATCAAGTAACCAGAGAGCTGAGGGATAAGCTTGGTTACCTAGTTTCAGCCAATCTCATTAGTATTTCCTTCTGACCAGCTGACCAGCTCTGTACTGCAAAGTCTTCTTGTGTTAAGGGAGGGCGATTCCAAACCAGATTTAATTTTTCATTTACTCATTGTGCTAAGTTCTAGACACAAGAAGTTAAAATAGAAAAACCAGTGTTAGGGCTCTCCAGAGAAACAGAACCAATAGAACACACACACACACAGAGAGAGAGAGAGAGAGAGAGAGAGAGAGAGAGAGAGAGAGAGAGATTTTAAGGAATTATCTTACTCGGTTGCTCTATTATGGGGTTGGTTGGGAATTCTGCAATCGTAGGGAGTGTATATCTTGAGCAGACACGGAAAATAAAACAGAAACATTGCAATATGATGATGTAAAATACTTTGACATCTAACCAAAACCAGTCATGGATTTGGAGAAAGCTTTTCGGAGAGGGTGATTTCTGAAGCAACCATTGCTCCGTGAATTGTGGTTATGAAGAAAGAGATAAATGAATGTGAAACTGCAGGCAGTTTACTGTGACTGGAACGCTCCCTCCTTGCAGGAGGAGGAGGAAGGAAATGGCAAGCTATTAGGTGGGGAAATAACCTGGAGAAACCAGATGACATTTTTTGTTTGTTTGTTTATTTGTTTTCATGCTAATCTGAAGATTCCAGATTTATTTTATCCTAAAGGCTTTGAGAATTCTAAGCATTGGAGTGATGAGATTAGAGTTTTGGTAAAGACCAATTTATGTAATTATTCAACAAATATTTAATAGTGTCTGTCACGTATAAAGTTCTGTTAGAGGCACTGGAAATATGACAATGAACAAGACAGAAAGATCCTAGTCCTCATACAGCTTAGAATTGTGTGCGGGAGATTAGGGGGAAAAAGACTAATAAAAGAACTTAAAATTTTAAGTACTGTTATTGAGGCTTGATTTAGGAGCTTATTACAATTCCAATATCCTCCCATCCCATCTCACCTGGCCATCACATCCTGCCATAAGTGGAAGCTTTAAATACTGAGTATTACTCAGCAACTGCCCTATATCCCATCCCCTCTCATGGCCAAATGCACAGTCTTGGATTTGATACTTCTAGACCCTCTTTCCAAAATATGGATCTTAGCTTTTTCTTTAGGCTCTGCATCTTCCATTTCCTTGGGAGAGCCTTACTTACTGCACACCCAATGTTCCTTTAGCCCTGGGACTAATGAGGTTCCATTTTCTCTTGACTTGCTCCTGGCCCTCTCTAAAAGTGGGGAAATACCTGGTAGTAAATGAAGGCAAGGGGATGAAGAGTACTATTGACAGAAGTTTAAGAGGTAAAAATTATACGATTTGGCAATGGACTGGTAATAGGGGCTGAGGAAGAATTGAGGGATTGAAGAAGTTTTCCAGTAAGGGAGTTGGATGACTGGATCTAAGAGGGTGTCCTTTACTTAACTGTAGACTACAGTTAAGGAGGGCTGAGGGGTGCATGTGAGGGAAAGTGATAATGATGTAAGGATTAGGACATGTTAAGTCTGCTCTGCCCAAGGGATACCCCTGTGTAGGTAAACAGTATGTGACCCTCACCTTCTCCCATGTATATTCCTAAACCTTCCTTCCTTCTTGTACTGAGGATTGTGGAAGTTGGAATGAAAAACAAGGGACTGATATTTCCAGTAGGATCAAAGCATTCAACAAAGTAATTGAGAATCTATCATAAAATGCTAATAGCCCATGAGAGATAAAACTTTCTTTTGAGAACTAATTACCAGTAAATTATTCATCAAGGGTAATGTTGCCTCCTGGCCACTAGGGACACTTCATAATTGCCTGTGTAAGGAATTTTCCACCTGAATAGTCACTTTGATAACTTCTGCAGGACAAAACTAGCTTTTGCAACAGGAAAACAATAAACCACATCAGAGCTTGTCTTGATTACATTGCTCATCAATGCTCAGCAGACTAGAGGAGTAAAAAGCACAAGTGCTTTGGTGCTTTGATTCCCCCAACCAGCACTCCAGTTGTTGAGGGATCTCAGACCTTATCGGGGGTTTTTGTTGAAGAAACAGAGGAAGAGCCCCAGAAAGCTCTGCCAACAGGCTTGGGGTGTGGGGAGAAAAATACTCCCTTTAGACATATACAGTCATGCACTGCATAATGTTTCAATCAATGATGGACAACATGTACAACAGTGGTCCTGTAAGATTATAATGGAGCTGAAAAATGTCTTATCATCTGGTGACATGGGTACGGTAGCACAACACCTTACCTTTTCTGTGTTGAGATGTTTAGATACACAAATATTTACCATTATATTACAGTTGCCTACAGTATTCAGTATAGTAGCATTCTATATAGGCTTGTAACCTAGGAATAGGCTATGCCATTCTTATGGCTATGCCATATAGACTGGGTGTGTAGTAGACTATGCCACCTAGTTTTGTGTAAGTGGACTCTATGATGTTTGCACAATGACAAAATTACCTAACAACGCATTTCTCAGAACATAGCCCTAGCTTCAAGCAATGCGTGACTTTCCTCTTGTGAATTGATGGGTTGCTAAGCCTTTTATAAAGCTAACTTTAATATTAACATTGAAGATACAGTGAATCCATATACTCATGTTAAAGTTCTGGAGATTTCTTTCTTTCTTTTTCTTTTTTTTTGAGATAGGGTCTCACTCTATAGCCTAGGCTGGAATGCAGTGATGGAATCATAGTTCACTGCAGCCTTGAATTCTTGGGCTCAGTTGATCCTCCTGCCTTAGTCTCCAGAGTAGGTAAGACTATAGGCCCATGACACCATGCCTGGATAATTGAAAAAAATATTTTTTTTTAGAGAAGGGATTTTGCTATGTTGCCTAGGCTGGTCTCAAACTCCTGGGCTCAAATGATCCTCCCACCTTGGCCTCCCAAAGCGCTGGGATTCCAGCCATGAGCCACTGTGCCAGGCCAAAGTTCTGAAAATTCTTATGTCAAGCTCATAAATATAATACTAATACCTTAGGAATCAACCTCTGGAAATCATCAATAAGAGAATGACCTTTTAAATAGAGCTTATTTTGTTTTCCATTTGAACAGCACAGCAAGTGAATTTTGATCATCTTCTTTAGGAATATTTGTAACTCAGAAATTCTTGTTTCTTGTCATTATGCAAAATAGACACTAGCACATGTATTTTATAGCAGTGCAATTCACAATTGCCAAAATGTGGAACCAACCTAAGTACCTATCAACTAATGAGTGGATAAAGAAAATGTGGTATAGATACACCACGGAATACTATTCAGCCATTAAACGGCATGAAATAATGTCTTTTACAGCAACTTAGATGGAGCTGGAGGCCATTATTCTAAGTGAAATAACAGGAGTGGAAAACCGAAAACCGTATGTTCTCACTTATAAGTGGGAGTTAAGCTATGGGTACACAAAGGCATACAGAGTGACACAATGGACTTTAGAGACTCAAAGGGAGAAGGTGGGGGGCGGGGCTAGGGATACAAAACTACACATTAGGTAAATGTACACTACTTGCATGATGGGTGCACTAAAACATCAAAATTAATCACTATATAATTGATTTGTGTAATAAAAAACTACTTGTACCTAAAAAGCTATTGAAATTTTAAAATTTAAAAGAAATTCTTGGTTCTTGAGGATAGACATAAATTCAAATGAGACTAAAATAACCATACTAAGATGAAGCAGGAGGATCCCTTGAGCCTAGGAGCTTAAGATTAGCCTGGACAATATAGCGAGACCCCACCCCCACAAAAAGTTTTTAAAATTTGGGTGTGGTGGCATGCACTTGTGGTCCTAGTTACTTGGGAGGCTGAGGCATGAGGATGGCTTGAGTCCAGGTTTCAAGTTATAATGATCTATAATTACTCCACTATACTCCAGCCTGGGCAACAGAACAAGACCTTGTCTTTAAAGTAAATACATAAATAAATAAAGGAACTATACTAGTCATAACATCACCATCTGTATCTCAGAAATAAATGCTTCAAACAACCATTTAGAATTTATTGAGCACTAACATAAATCTCCAGTCAGAGTTGAGTGCTATAAAATAATGTTTTTGGCCAGGCACGGTGACTCATGCCTGTAGTCTGAGCACTTTGAGAGGCCAAGGTGGGCGGATCACGAGGTCAGGAGATCGAGACCATCCTGGCTAACATGGTGAAACCCCATCTCTACTAAAAATACAAAAAATTACCCGGGCATGGTGGTGGGCACCTGTAGTCCCAGCTACTCGGGAGGCTGAGGCAGGAGAATGGCATGAACCTGGGAGGCGGAGCTTGCAGTGAGCAGAGATCACACCACTGCACTCCAGCCTGGGCGACAGAGCGAGACTCCGTCTAAAAAAAAAAAAAAAAAAAGAGTTGTACTAGTGTTCTTTGCGATTCTCCTGAGAAAAGCAATGAAATTGTCCCCAGCAAGTGGAACATTAAAAATGGTCAGGCCGGGCGCGGTGGCTCAAGCCTGTAATCCCAGCACTTTGGGAGGCCGAGACGGGCGGATCACGAGGTCAGGAGATCGAGACCATCCTGGCTAACATGGTGAAACCCCATCTCTACTAAAATACAAAAAATTACCCGGGCATGGTGGTGGGCACCTGTAGTCCCAGCTACTCGGGAGGCTGAGGCAGGAGAATGGCGTGAACCCGGGAGGCGGAGCTTGCAGGGAGCCGAGATTGCGCCACTGCACTCCAGTCTGGGCGACAGAGCGAGACTCCGCCTCAAAAAAAAAAAAAAAGGTCAGGCAAGTAGCTCTGAGTCCCTGCAGACACAGCCAGTTAATTGGAATATTGTCACTGAATTTCTGGTCCATCAGTGACCCAACACCCAAAGGGGCCTGTTCATGTGTATTTCTGTGAGCATTTTAGGATCTGTAACTGCAGAGTTATGTTAACGCTGAAAAAGAAAAAGGGCAGTCTAGAGTGGATGGAGAGATTTAATATGTTAATTGTGACCCTAATGAATACGTAGTTGAGCAGCCTCGACTTGCAACTGACACCTTGTTTAATACAGGAAGTACAGTAGGGCTTTATTAGAGTCTTTAAATGTCGTGGTTGGAGCTCATATTTTTTTTTCACCCTATGCCTATATAATCATGTTGTTCCACTTCCTACACAGCCCCTGGCTCTTCCTGTTGTCCAGCAGCAAGGAGCCAGTGCAAGTTCAGAGTAAGGAAATGACATAATTAAAATGGTATTCAATGCGAAGCCTAAAATTCAAAGCCCCATCTTTCCCCTTTCCTCAAATCTGGCCCCAGCACCCTAGATCTTATCTCCTACTCCTCCCTCCCCAGCTCAGGCGGCTGTATTACTCACTCTTTCCCAAACCTGCCTTGGCTTTACTGTCCTCCTGCATTGTTCGTGGTCTTTCCTCTGCCTAGAAGGCCCCCCAACCTTTTTTTTTTCAATATGAAACTCACATATAGTGTCTTCCCTGGTGGACTCACTGGACACAGCTACCCCTTTACCTGAACTCTTCTGTATCATTGTTTTTTAGTATATATTACATTATCACATTACAGTTATATGCTAGGCAGTATAAAACCGAGTAGGTGTTTCATAAATTTGCCTTTGTTTTAACATTCCTCATGTTCTGAATCCTGGCCCCTGCTCTCAGTTGTCAGAATTCTCCCATGTGCTGAAGTCTGTGTATATCTGACACATCAATGTGGACATCTATCCCTGCCCAAGGTGGCATTCTCCCTCTCTCTCTCGCTCTCTCTCTATATATAAAATGTATTTAAATATAATTATGTTATATGTAAAGATCATATGTAATATATATTATATATACATAAATTAATATACATAAAGATTATATATTATAATAATCCTTATGTATAATTATCTTTATATGTAATATAATTACCTTTATGTATAACATTAAGGACAAATTTGAAATCAAGGTATGGTATAACTGGAGGGATGATGAAAGTTCAGATGAAAGGAAAAACAAAGAAAACCAATAGAAGAGAAGCTGAGTTCTCTTCAGTATCAAGGAATACTGCTGATAAGGTGTTGGTTTTTTTTTTTTCCCATGATAAGTAGACAAGATACAGAGAAACTCCTTGTTTTAAGCCCACTATGCAGGCAAAGTAGACCAATTCAGGGTCCTCAAGTGATAAGAAAAGTGAGCCAGATAACACAGCTAGGATAGGTTAATCTAAAAGACACACACACACACACACACACACACACACACACTCCCCATCCTTTTCCTGCCTGATCGCAATACAAACTCACAGAAAAGACTGGGGGTAGGGCAGAAAGAGAACATTTGATGCAGAAATTAATCAGATGTTCCAAACAGATTTAGATTTTTCTCCTAATTAGAGAACCTACCTTGTAATTGTTTAAAGATAGTGCAGCACATGGGGATAATCACTAAACTTGAGGAGACAAAAATTATGCCCCATGAGGTTAAAGTGATTCCCACCTTAGTTTTGGTTAACTTTCTGGTATTAATTTGAATAATATGCTATTTATACTTTATATATTTAAATATATATTAGAGAATGTATAGTAAAAACCAAGTATTTGATAAGGTTATTGGAATAAAATACATCAACATTTTAAAAGGAGAGGAAAGCAAAGTCTTTATTACCATTACACAAAAATTTAATGGTAAGCTTGACTCTGGGCTTCCTGGCAACAAGGATACAAAGAGAAACACTGGGTTACACAGTTCCCCTTAACAACAGTTGCAGATCCAAGGTGAAAACAGATGAAGATGCCTTTTCTAAGAAATGAAAGTACATTCATTTTTTTAGAGAGAAAATTTATCCAAGTACTAAATTCTAAAAAGAGTGTAATTTGGAACCGAACTTATATAGGACAGTCAGTATACAACACAATGGTCAATATCATTATCAATAGTTCCAGAAAGGCAAATGTGGTTGGAAACTACTCTGCTGGGTGTTCTTTTTGTGCTATCTATCCCCTGTGCAAGGAATGGTACCTACATTAACACACTGGCTTATAAAATATGAGTTCGGCCAGGTGCAGTGGCTCATGCCTATAATTCCAGCACTTTGGGAGGCCAAGGTGGGCGGATCACCTGAGATCAAGAGTTCGAGACTAGCCTGACCAACATGGTGAAACCCCATCTCTACTAAGAATACAAAATTAGCTGGGCATGGTGGAGCATGCCTGTAATCCCAGCTACTCCAGAGGCTGAGGCAGGAGAATCGCTTGAACCCAGGAGGCAGAGGTTGTGGTGAGCCAAGATCACGCCATTGCACTCTAGCCTGGGCAACAAGAGCAAGACTCCATCCCGCTCCCCACCAAAAAAAAAGAGTTCTTACTTTTCAGAATAGAGGTTTGCTTCTCAATGAAGGTAAATAATGCACTCGAATTACTTGGCTAGTGTATTAGTCTGTTCTCACACTCCTGTAAAGAAATACCTGAGACTAGGTAATTTATAAAGGAAAGAGGTTTAATTGACTCACAGTTTCGCATTGCTGGGGAGGCCTCAGGAAACTTAGAATCATGGCAAGGGCAAAGGAGAAGCAGACACTTTCTTCAGAGGGCAGCAGGACAGAATGAATGCAAGCAGGGGGAATGCCAGACACTTACAAAACCATCAGATCTCATGAGAATTCACTATCATGAGAACAGCATGGCGGAAACTGCCCCCAAGATCAAATTACCTCCACCTGGTCCCACCCTTGACACTTGGGGATTATGGGAATTACAATTCCAGGTGAGATTTAAGTTGGGACACAGAGTCAAACTATATTAGCTAGCAAAGGGGCTGAATCCGGGCTCAAAACTCAGTTCTGCCTGACCTCACAGTCAATGATTTTTCCACTGCACTCTGCAAGTAGAAATTTCTTGATTCATTAAATCATCATAATATTAAAGTGAACTTCAGCAAAAACAATTGTTCCATGAGTTGAACTGCAGTGAGATTGAAATGAGTTAATAGCTACAAAGATTTGTTAGGCTATCATTGCAGAGAAAGGAGCAAATATACAGATTCAGGACATAAAAAGTTAATCAAATCCAACCGATCTTTTCTAATAAAAGGGAACAATAGCAAAAATAATTCCAAATGGAATAACATCGAAATTCATAATATCACTGTATGTGTTTCAAAGTGAGCAGGTATGTACAAACCTACTCCCAAAGACCACAGAAGCTGAAAAGTCAAAGAAAGAGGCTGACAAGTCCAGTTTCTCAGAAAGAAACATTTAATAGAGACTTATGAACAGAAGCCATGTCCCCAGTGGCTGCGAAAAAAGATGGTGCATCTCCATGCTGTCACCCCCAGAGTCAAGACACATAAACTAAAGAAAAGAATGTGTAGGAGAATTGAAGTCGACCCCTCAGGGAGAGGCAAGAATGCTATGTGAATCTTCCTATGGGCAGGATTTATGGTCAAGGTTGTTTTGACGCAAGGGCAGGATTTAAGGTAACAGTAGATAAAGTACAAATCTTAGAGTAATTCCCAGAACTCGGGTTAATCAGAAGTCAACATGTAATCTTCCATGGAATTAGAGTAAAAAGAAAAAACAAGTCAGCATGGCAGATGAGCATCCAAGAGAGTTGCTTTAGCCTCCACACTGTGCAACACCTTAAGGTTCCCCACCCGAGAGGGTGAAGGATAAAGGAAACTAAGGTCAGGGACTGTAACCACTACAGATCCTGGAGAGGCAAACAAGAAAGGTCTGCTATTTAGTTTACAACACAATATCTCTAGTGATAAGGAATGGCAGAGGGGGAGGCAGGACTCTGGTCTGTGATTAAATAGAAAACTTTATTATAAAGAACCCAGGAAATAGAAAAAAGTAGAAAGACTTTTCTTTCTTTCTTTCTCTCTCTCTCTTTTTCTTTCTTTCTTTCTTTCTTTTCTTTCTTTCTTTCTTTCTTTTTTCTTTCTTTCTCTCTTCTTTCTTTTCTTTCTTTCCTTTCTTTCTTTCGTTCTTTCGTTCTTTCTTTTTTCTTTCTTTCTTTCTTTCTTTCTTTCTTTCTTTCTTTCTTTCTTTCTTTCTTTTCTTTCTTTCTTTCCTTTCTTTCTCTTTCTTTTTCTTTTCCTTCCTTCGTTCCTCTATTTCTTTCTCTCTTTTCTTTCTTTCTCCCCTCCCTCCCTCCCTTCCTTCTTTCCCTCCCTCCCTCCTTCCCTCCCTCCCTTCCTCCCTCCCTTCCTTCCTTCTTTCCTTCTTTTTTTGAGACAGAGTCTCACCCTCTTGCCCACACTGGAATGCAGTGGTATGATTTTGGCTCACTGCAACCTCTGTCTCCTGGGTTCAAGCAATTCTCACGCCTCAGCCTCTAGAGTAGCTGGGTACAGGTATGTGCCACCACGACTGGCTAATTTTTGTATTTTTAGTAGAGACAGGGTTTCGCGATGTTGGCCAGGCTTGTCTCAAACTCCTTACTTCAGATGATTCGCTAGCCTCAGCCTCCCAAAGTGCTAGGACTATAGGCATGAGCCACCGTGCCTGGCCAGGTCTTATTCTTTTAATAGTTTAAATAAAATCCTATCCTGACATTATAAAAGCATATGTGGTAACTTGCATTTAAACCTTCCTTTTTTGGGAAGGTGGGTACGGGGATTTGAGGATCTGCTAGGGAAAAATTAAGAAAAATGCAGAAATGTGGTGCTCTGGAACAGTACAAATATTCTGGTTAAGAATCTCAGTATAGGAAACATAACTTACTCTCTCTGACTTGAATTATTTATTAGAAACACAAGTCCTTTTTTCTTCTCTGTTTTTAATTAAGTTGACAGAACAATGATTAAAAAATATGTGAATAGCCTAACAGTGAATACAGTGTACTTACCACCTAGTTTGATAGATTGAAAAGTTATTAGAAAATTTGAAGGCTTTTTATTTATCTTTACTAATTCTGTACCTTTCCCTTCCTTCTTACATACATTATTTAGTTTTCCATGTTTTTGAACCTTATATGAAAGGAACCAAACTGAGCTTTTAATTTTCTTTCAATATGCTTTTAAGTTTTGCTTAACATTATATTATTGAGATTTATCCTTGCTCTTGCACGTAACTGTATTCCATTCTTATTTATTTATTTATTTATCTGTGGCCCAGGCTGGAGTGCAGTGGCGCAATCTTGGTTCACTGCAAGCTCTGCCTCCCGGGTTCACGCCATTCTCCTGCCTCAGCCTCCCGAGTAGCTGGGACTACAGGTCCCCGCCACCACACCTGGCTAATTTTTTGTATTTTTAGTGGAGACGGGGTTTCACTGTATTAGCCAGGATATCTCCATTTCCTGACCTCGTGATCTGCCTGCCTTGGCCTTCTGACCTCGCAATCCACCCACCTTGGCCTCCCAAAGTGCTGGGATTACAGGCGTGAGCCACCGCGCCTGGCCCAGTTGCATTTTTAATTGGAATATTAGGTAAGTTACATCATTCCCTTCTCAGTGCATAATATCAAAATGTCAATTTCTCTTGTTATTGAGGCTACTACTTTTGTTAACCTGGTTAAGATGATGTCAGCCAGTTTTCTCCACTGTAAAGTTTTTCATTTTTTCCTATACAATTAACAATCATTGGAAAGAAATGTGTAGACTATGTAAATGTTTTGTAATTTATCAAAATTTTATGCAATAATTTTAACATCCATTGATGATTCTTGCCAAAATCAACTATTTTTACTATGATTTCTGATCAATTATATTTTAACTATTATGTCATTCCTTCTATATTTATCATTGCCAAAAGTAGATACAAGTTCTATTTGGTTCTTTAACAAATATTCTTGATCATTTAGAAATAACTTTACCTTTTCACTTGTCTCCATGTTTTTTATTTCATACTATATAATAAATTTAGGTAATATTTGATATGTCTTTGTTAATTCCAACATCTGATCTACTTGGGTCTAATTTTCTATTTGTTATTTCCTTATATGTGTTATTGTTTTTGACTATGGACTCAATTTTTTGGGTACTTTATCTGAGGCAATTCTTTGCCTTTCTCTGGGCACTTCTGGAAACTACCAACCAAATACTACTTTACATAAAATTATTTGGTGAGGGTTTATAGGCCATTAAGGAAGTGTGAATTTGGGTTATAAAATTCTGTGAAGGCTGGCTTGCAGTTAAGAACTTTTAGGGGCAAATTTTTTCCTTACCAGGCAGCACTGAAATTCAGCAGGCGCTGTTTTTTTGTGTGTGTGTGTTTGGAGTGAGGAGGTATGTAGGTTTGTTTCAAATTCACCCTTTCCCTGAGGCTGTAGCTGTTGGATAGTCAGCTCCATGTGGTAGGGTCTTCTATGGGATTCCTTGCCTTTGAAGAGCTCTGGCTTTATCTTTTGCTCCCAGCCCCCCAGAGGCCATGACAAATGAAGCTCAGGTTCACCAGTGTTGACATGCCTCAGGACAAAATCTGGCTCTAGTGAGTTGCTCATCTCTCTGAATTCCTGTTTCCACTTAATTTTTGGCTTCTGGATATTTCTTATCATTTTTGTTATCCATTTGATATATCTTAAAATAAGCTTTCAGTAATTTAACAAGCCTCTTAATTGTTTTTAGAGAAAAAACAATTAAGGGTCTTTCCTATGACTGGTACCTACCTTATGGGTACCAATCAGAGGACTCTTTTTTTATTTTTCGTCGGAGTCTTGCTCTGTCACCCAGGCTGGAGTGCAGTGGTACAATCTTGGCTCACTGCAACCTCCGCCTCCCGGGTTCAAGAGATTCTCCTGCCTTAGCCTCCTGAGTAGCTGGGACTACAGGTGCACTCCTGGCTAATTTTTGTAGTTTTAGTAGAGACGGGGTTTTACACTGTTGGAAATGGAGTCCTCAATGGTCTCTGTCTTTATATTGAGATCCAGGAACCACTTTGCCTTTAATAAACTCACACAAGGGTGAACATATTCACATATACCAGTGGCGTAGATCTGCATGTATCAGAATAAACATCTTCTAGAATAAGGCATAAGGCCCACTAGTTTAATACTTAATGAGGTTACTTCAGGCAGTTGTAGTAAAAAAATACGGAGTTTCATAGGTGGTTTATTTGATCACAGATAATTTTCCAACTTTTTGGCTGAGTTGATCAAACAGTAAATACAATGCATGGCAGGGAATTAAATGAGATCTTATGGTCTAAACAAATGTAAAGAATTATTTTAGCTTTCTAAATATTTGTTTGAAATGACTCTCATATAACAGGCATTTCATAACTATTGAATGAATGAGCAATGAATGAATGAACAAATGAACGACTATTATTCAACTGCTCAAACCCAGTTTATTATACTTGGCCATCACTGAATGAGTAAGGTTTATACCTGGCCTCTTCCATGCTTACGAGCTTGCATAGACCTGATCATGGGGAAGGGGTGGAGAAGGAGGTTTTCAGCGAAACATTGTAAATACTTGCCTCACTCCAGCCTGTAAATTGAATTTCCAACATAAATCCTATCTTAGGCATCAACAGTGCAGTATGATTTGGAAAGGTACAATTGATGTAAATATAAGAGCTGACTATTTATCAAGCTATCTCGTTCTTTTTCCACCAAGAGGTAAACAGGCTGTAGCATTTGCTGTCATTGAAATACACTGAATTTTCAAGGACTGCTTCCTAAATTCTGGTTATTTTATTTGGAAACATTTTGCCTGAAATTCTGGCAGCTGCTGCTCTTAGCAGGGTGAACTATGAGGCTAGTCAGAGACTGGAACAGAATTATAAGGACCTTAAACTCTCAGAGGAAAGCCTCAACTTGCTCTGGATAGTGGCCCAAAGCAAGACAGAAAGTTTCCTGGGCAGGATAGATGATTAGAAAAAAGTCCTCTGACCGGGCACAGTGGCTCACGCCTGTAATCCCAGCGTTTTGGGAGGCTGAGGCTGGAGTATCACAAGATCAGGAGATAGAGATAGAGACCATCCTGGCTAACATGGTAAAACCCTGTCTCTACTAAAAATACAAAAATTAGCTGGGAGTGCACCTGTAGTCCCAGTTACTCAGGAGGCTAAGGCAGGAGAATCTCTTGAACCTGGGAGGCGGAGGTTGCAGTGAGCCAAGATTGTACCACTGCACTCCAGCCTGGGTAACAGAGCAAGACTCTGACCAAAAAAAAAAAAAAAAGAGTCCTCTGATTGGTACCCATGAGGCAGGTACCAGTCATAGGAAAACCATAGGACTGAGTTTTCAACACACAGGCATGGCTTCAGTATGGCTGGATATAGCACCCGAATATGAATTGAAAAATACCTTAGGTTATAAATTAGGTCCATCTAAGGCACTTCCTAAAGAGGTTATACCTTCCACCTCATCTCCCACTCCCCTTTGAACAGAACAGAACAATTTGTAGTTCTTTGTATTTTGATTCTTTGTACATCTTTAATGGTAACTAAAGCCTTATTAATGCTTATTTATTCAAATATGTTTGCACAGTGGCCTTTTCTAAGGGATTCCTCCCATGTGATTTGCTAGAAAGGAATGTAGAGAGTTGCAAGACCAGGTTTCCTACATTCTAGAAAACAAGTTTCACAGATTATGAAAATCTTGATTGTTAAATATTCATTCCTTCATTTCAGTTATAAATAAAAATATTATTACCACCTCCCTCCCATACATTAGTTACAGCTGGTGGCTAAGTGAAGTTATCTATTTGCAGGTGGCCTGCAATTTATGTAATCTCTGGAAAGTCATTCCAACTAGATAGTTTATATTGAGTTTGGTCAAAAAATTGATGAAGAATTTATTATTCCAAAGCTATTTCATTTGTTCTTTACCTTTGCTAGTGACTAAACACTGAAGGAGTAATTATGTAAATTTTAACTAGCTATTTATGCTCAAATATTTTTGGTTCAATAACCAAGAGTGTAATCTGCTCAGTACAGAAAACTCTATTAGATGTTGCGTTTTGACATCTGGTTGCTGAGCATGGTGGTGAAGTGTTCGTCCACTGCAACAGAACAGAGGTATAAGGAGACTCACTTTTTGTAATGATCTGGCTCTCTGTCACTATCCACTGATCTGGGACATAAGTATTTGTGGGTGACTCATCAAATTTAGAGAAGAGCTTTGAACATGAGAATGTTTAAATTGCTTGAAAGTATCACCTGTATAGATAAAGTCTTGGCACAATTTAAATTCAAGAGACAACTTAACGTGGTTTCAAATTTCCCAAGAGATTGTCGAAGTGTTCTCATAGACTGAAAAACAGGTAGCAGTAATAAGTGACCAGATGACATCCAATTAACTTATTCCATTTCTTTGATAAGAACATATATTAATATTTGATATAGAGAAAGATTACCATCAGCATTTGCATTGTCTGGTTTAATTTAGTTTGGTTGTTTGAACTACATAACCCCAGATTTTCTGTGTTTTTTGAGAGAGTACCGGTATAAATCTGAAATTTGTAGATGATTCATATATTTGGCAAAATGGTTAATCTAGAACATTTTAAACCAAATCCTGAGATGGAGAAGAAATTCTAAGATACAAAATTATACTCACAGAGAACAATGTGATATGAAGAAATTCTCTGACAGAAAATCATACCCACAGAGCACAATGTGAGGTAGCAGCGTCAACTCAATAAATCTTAGGTGTGTGGAACAAATAGGTTTTGGGAAGGTGACTTATGTGGATTGTAGGCAAGAAATGAACCAAAATTTTAACAACAAAAACAGGTTAGCATGATTTTTCATTATTTCCAGTGTCATAACTTGTGAGGGTTAGTATTTATGAAGAGGGCACTGAATTTTGATCATAATACCAATAGTAGTAATAACTATAATAATTATAGCTACAGCTTTTATTCAGAACTTAGGCTGTACTCATTGCCTCTATCTATAATTCCCCATTGTAAATACCATTATTATCTATTAAAAAATCTTTATTTTCCTCTGGGATGTGATCCTGTTTGTGCAGCTTGGTTCTTTGTTTTGTTTTATTTTGTTTGTTGTTGTTTTGAGACAGGATCTCACTCTGTTGAGTGCAATGGCACAGTCATAGTTCACTGTAACCTTGAACTCCTGGCCGCAAGTGATCCTGCTCCCTTGGCCTCCTGGGTTGCTGGGATAATAGGCGCGAGCCACTGTGCCCAGCCTGTCGCATCTGTTTTGCAGTTGAAGAAACTGAAGTTCAGAGATGCCATGTAACTTATTCTATTAGTAATAAATAATAAGTTAGCTAAGAATAAGGAATTGAGATTTCATTGGTTTAATTGGTGCTTTAAAAATTACTAGGTTATGGAATCAGTGGGCTTAAAAAAACATATTCCAGGACTAGAGAACAGAGTAAAAGTAGGGGAAACAATTGTTTCTTTTAGATGGCACACTGCAAAGGATGGCATTTTGGAAATAGTGTCATGGCATGCTTCTTATATATCAGGTGGGTGAGTGGGCAGGAGTAAGATGTCCAAGCCTGTCACTGATCAAGAAACTTACGGCAACCGACTCTTAACTGCCATGTCTCATTTCTTCTGTGCTGGGCTAGAACAGCTTTAAAGTAACATATTCTGGGTGCCCAGGCCACTAGTGGGATGGAGTGGGATTAACGACAAGAAAAGAATGGTGAAAAAATACAAGATATGCTTTTATGAACTGGCCTCTTCCTTCTTTCCTAATGTTTCCTTCTCCTCTATCCTCCCTTGCTCCCATTTGGGCTTCTAGTACAATCTGACCTACTTGTTTTTAAACATGCTGTTTCTTTTGTTTGGAGACTGACTGTCAATCTTGCAAACGGCTCCTTTTTTTAAAGTCAGTTGAAATGTGACTTCAGTGGCAAAGCTTCTCCTGACTCCCCATTAGGGAAGCTTCAGTGCTCAGATGGATGTTTACACAGCCCTTCACTGAAGCAATAGTGTTAGAATATTGTGATTGTTTGCTTGTTTCTTTGACTTCCCACCAGATTGTATACTTATCTAAGACAAGGAGATTTTACTTTTTTTGTATCTTTGTGCCTCCAGTGCCTCACACATGGTACTCCATAATAAAAAATGTATTGAAGTTCAATAACTGAATAAATGAATAAATCAGTCATAGTTGAGAGAGAATAGTGTAGTGGCATAGTAAGGATATAAGTAAAGAAGGCATTCAGGTGACTATTTAAATATCTACAAGCGGTGCCCACTGGAGAGAGGTGGGTGAGAATGAAAGACAAGAGCAGCAAAGTGATATTATTGTGGGAATTGTTGACAGACTACACAGCTAAGCTGAAGTTATGAATTCTACATACTGCTCAGATTATAAGACAGGCAAAACAGAAAAATATACCAGTGATAACACAATCCAACTCTCTGGATAGCTGCTTAGAATTTTAGTGTGCTAAAAGCAGAACATCTGATTAATATTTTACAATTTCAGCTCTCAAAAGGCACCGGAAGGAGCAAGGGGAAGGCTGTTCAGGGCCTAGCATTAACATAGTGCTGGCAGGCATGGTGTGGAGTAGACAGAAATTCCGGGAAGGGGAGACTTGGCTGTCTTTGCAATAAATGAGTACTTTTATTGTTCTAGCCATTAAAATTATGCACATATTTGTAAAAAGCGGAATGTAAAGAAATGTAGAAAGAGAAAAGAAATATAGCCCTAGATCTTCTTTGAGCCCAATTGCTACTAACATTTGTGGTATTTCTTCAAATCTTTAAAAGTAATGAATGTATGTATAATACATGCATTTTTCACACATTTGGGATGTATGATTTGGTAATGCATTTTTTAAAATTACTATTATTCCAAGAGTCTTTTCCCCATATTATTTATTTATTTATTTATTTATTTAGAGAGTTTCGCTCTTGTCACCCAGGCTGGAGTGCAGTGGCTTGATTTCAGCTCACTGCAACCTCCGCCTCCCGGGTTCAAGTGATTCTCTTCCCTCAGCCTCCTGAGTAGCTGGGATTATAGGTGCCCAGCACCATGCCTGGCTAATGTTTTGTATTTTTAGTAGAGATGGGATTTCACCATGTTGCTCAGGTTGGTCTCAAACGCCTGACCTCAGGTGATCCATCCACCTCAGCCTCCCAAAGTGCTGGGATTACAGGCATGAGCCACCATGCCCAGCCTTCCGTATTGTTTTAGATTCCTTTATAATATCACTTTCTTAGATGTATAATGTTCCATCTATGTATATATCATAACTCAGAAATATTTAACTCTTAGATGCTTAACTTGTTTTCAATTTTTGTTATAATAAGTAATGCTGCAATGAATAACTTTACTGAGGACATAACTCATATCTTTTGTATATATTTTCTGGATGGATTTCTAGAGTGAAATTATAGGCAGAGTATGACTGGTAAGACTTCATACTTTCACTAATTTCTTTTCAGAATTACACTTCCACTAGTGGGTTACAGAAGTGATGTTTTCATTTTATCCTGTCTTCTGTATAAATATATGTATACACGTATGTTTGCATGTATATGTCTTAGTTTGTTTTCTGTTGCTATAACAGAATACTACAGACTGAGTAATCCATAAACAATAGAAGTTTATTTCATTCACAGTTCTGGAGGCTAGGAGGTCCAAGATCGAGAGGCCACATTTGGTGAGGGCCTTCTGCTGTGTCATAGCATAGTCAAAGGCATCACATGGTGAGAAAGAGTGTGCATGAGACAGAGAGAAGAAATTGGGCTGAACTAATTCTTTCGTTAGGAGCCCACTTTCGAGATAACTAACCCATTTTCACTGTAATGGCATTAATCTGTTTACAAGGGTGGAGCCCTCATGACCTAATCATCTCTTGAAGGCCTCCCACTTCTCAACACTATCAGAAAGGCGATTAAATTCCCTCCCTCCTTCCCTTCCCTTCCCTTCCCTTCCGTTTCCTCTCTTCTTCTCCCGTCCGCTCCCGTCCCCTCCCCTTCCTTTCTTTTTTTTTTTTGACAGGGTCTCGCTCTGTCACCCAGGCTGGAGTGCAGTGGTGTGATCTTGATTCACTTTGGCTTTGACTTCCTGGGCTCAAGTGATCCCTCCACTTCAGCCTTCCAAGTAACTGGGACTACAGGTGCATGCCACAATGCTTGGCTAATTTAAAAAAAAAAAAAAACTTGTAGAGACAGAGTCTCATTATGTTGTTCAGGCTGGTCTTGAACTCCTGGGCTCAAGCTATTCTCCCACCTTGGCCTCCTGAAGTACTGGGATTACAGGCATGAGCCACTGGGCCTGGCCTGGCAATTAAGTTTCACATGAGTTTTGGAGGGGATATTGAAACCGTGGCTGTATATGTACACGTGTATATATAATTGTACACGCAACATATATGTTTTGATTTGCATTTTCTTGAGTACTAAAGAGCATCTTTGATTGATTAGTGGGTACAAATATACACTTTGATAAAAGAAATAAGACCCTGTGTTTGATCTTCCAGTAGGGGGATTATAGTTTATAATTGCATTAGTCCATTCTCACATTGCTGTAAAGAAATACCTGAGACTGGGTAATTTATAAAGAAAAGAGGTTTAACTGGCATACAGTTCTGCAGACAGTACAGGAAGCATGGCAGCTTCTGCTACCGGGGAGGCCTCAGGACACTTCCAATCGTGGAAGGAGTAGGTGCCTTACATGTCAGAAGCAGCAGCAAGAGTGAGGGGTGGGGGAGGTGCTACATACTTTTAAGTGACCACATCTTGTGAGCACTCACTCACTGTCTCTAGGTCAGTACCAAGGGGAATGGTGCTAAACCATTCATGAGAAACCACCCCCATGATTCAATCACCTCCCACCAGGCCCCACCTCCAACACTGGGGATTACAATTTGACATGAGATTAAGTGGGGAAACAGATCCAAACCATTTCAATAATAATGTATTGTATATTTCTAAAGAGCTAGAAGAGAATAATTCAAATGTTTCTAGCATAAAGAATAGACAAACATTTAAGGTAATGGATATCCCAATTCCACTGGTTTGATCTTTACAAATGTTATGAATATTAAATTATCACATGTATCCAAAAATATGTACATCTATTATGTATCAATAAAAAAGTTTAATTACTAAAGAGTTTAAAGACAACTAAGAGTTTAGAATACTTTACAGTCAGCAAATTGTCCCTTTAAGACTTTTGCCCAGGTTCTTTCCCTATTTAGTTCTTACTCATTTTTCCTTTTCTTGACATATAACACTATCATTTTAACAACAGAGAGACAAAAGACTTGCGCTTGCCTTGAAGTTAGCCCGTCCATGTAGAATATTTGGAAATCAGTTAGAATAATTACTGAAGGCTTCTAAAAATAAACAAAGTTATCTTACTCAAAATGTACAGGGAATTTTTTTTCTTTTTCTTTTGAAATAATTCCAAATGCACACAAAAGTTTCAACAAAGTTACAATTATGTTTTCTGAACCATTTGAGTGTTACATTACTGCTATGATGCACCAGTCATTTCTGAATACTTTGGCATGGAATTCTGACAAACAAGAACATTCTCCCAACCAGTATGCAACCATGAAAATCAGGAAATTAATATCAATTTAATACTGCCATCTAATCATCAGACTCCCTTCAGTTGTCTCCATTTGTCTTAAGGATGCAGTCAAAGGTTATGTGTAGCATTGGTTTCATGTCTCTTCAGTCCCTTTCAATCTGGAACAATGCCTCAGACTTTCCTTAACTTTTATGATTTTGACACATTTGCAGATAAATTACTCTGTAGAATATCTCCCAGTTTGGGTTTATCTGATGTTTCCTTTTGATTAGATTCAGCTCATTCACCTTTGACAGGAGTATCATACAAATAAGGCTGTGTTCACCGTGTTATCAAGTGGCAGTGATTCTAACATCCCATTACTGGTGATGTTACCTTTAATTATCTGAGAAAGGTGGTGTCTGCTGGTTTGCTGGGCTTCTCTACTGTCATATTATAACTCTTCCCTTTGTAATTAATGTTTTATTCTTTTTTTTTTTTTTTCTGGTGGGGAGTTTCATTGTGCTCTGTACAAACCTCTCTTTCCTTTTTTTTTTTTTTGTAGGGGGATGGGATTCTTTTGCTATTGTGCCCAGGCTGGTCTTCAAAACTTTTTTTCAAGTGGATCCTCCTGCTTCTTGGCCTCCAAATCCTCCCTCCTGGATTATGGGCATGGAATCACCACACCCAGCCACTGGTAAACATCTCATTTTTTTTTTTTTTGAGGACAGGCTTCCTCTGTCGCCCAGGCTGCAGTGGGCAGTGGCCGGATCTTGGCTACTGGCAAGCTCCACCTCCTGGATTTACGCATATACTACATATACCTCCAACCTTTCCCCGAGTAGCTGGGACTACAGGCGCCCGCCACCTCACCCGACTGTTTTTTGTATTTTTTTTTAGTTAGAGGATGGGGTTTCACCTGTTAGCCAGGGTGGTCTTCGATCTCCTGACCTCGTGATCCACCCGTTCTCGGGCCTTCCCAAAGTGCTGGGATTCGGCTTGAGCCACCGCGCCCGGGCGAACATCTCGGGTCTTATCAGACTGTTCATGTTATTCATTCTTTTTTTTTTGGTATTGAACTCATGATTATCTGTTTTATACAATGGATTATAAATATGATACTAATGATTATTTAACTTTCCATGCTCAAATAGGTCCCAGATTGGTCATTGGAGATTCATTATTGCTGGCTTCTGTATTCTTTTGACTTGTCCTTCATTATTATTTAAGCCCTTCCCTTTTTCTGCCACCACAAGTTCCAGGTTAATCTTATACTTTTTCTGTCCCATTCTGGGAATTAGTTTTCTCCAAGGAGCCCTGTTACGTTAATGGAGAGTGGGCTTTAGAAACCAAGATCTAGCTTTAAACGTTGTTTCATTGCTATCTAGATATAGTTGCTCCAGCCCTTTCAGTGACTGAAAAGCTGGTGTATATGTTATAGAGACACACACCACACACACACCACACACACACACCCACACACGTATTTTCTGTATTTATTTCTCTTGCCTCTCTTTGTTAGATTCATGGGCTGGGCACGGTGGGGCTCATGAATGAATTCGCCACTTTGGGAAGCTGAGGTGGGCAGATCCCAAGGTCAATAGATGGGAGACGCATCCTGGCCAACATGGGTGAACCATCTTTTACTAAAATACAAAAATTATTGGGCGTTGATGGGTACGTGCCTGTAGTCCCCAGCTACTTTGGAGGGCTAGGGCAGGAGAATCATTTGAACCTGGGGAGGTGGAGTTGCAGTGAAACCGAGTATGGTGCACTGTACTCCAGCCTGGCGACAAAGCAGACTCTGCCTGAAAAAAAAAAAAAAAAATTCGTGAATTCTCAGTAACATCCCCAATTCTAATCAAACACTACAGGTTTTTATTTTTTCCTCTAGCTATTTCTCTTTCTGGATTTGTAACTTCCTTTTCTAACAATGAGGACTCTGGCTTCCATTATCTTCAAAAAATATTTATTTATTTCCTCAATCCTCTTATATGTAACCCATCTCCTGTCTCTCCTGCCAGCATCTTCCTCCCAGAAACACTGCTCGTCCTACTTGGGCTGTGACATCCTGGCTAGTGCTTCTGTCACTGACACCTACCATCCATCGCTTGATGGACACCCTCCTTAACCCATTCTAGCTCAGTTTTCCCACCCAGGCCTCTGTTGTTGCTTGCCCAATGTAGACACCTTTTTAACCCCACTGAGGCTTGGATGCTTCCTGCTGGCCGCCCCACCACATCCATCCCCTGCAAGGAAATACCCTGACCCCGCTTGGACCAGAGCCAGAGCCACTGCTATTACTTCCACTCCTTCTCTCTTTGCCTCCATCTGCACAAATGCCTGCTGTCCTCAGCCTAACCTAGTTCCCTTTGGATAGAATTGCTCAGGGAGGAAGGAGGGCAGGTAGGAAGGACAGAAGCAGTGGAATTTCTCAACATCTGCTTTCTTCATCTTTCTCTCACTTCCACATACCTGACAGCAACTAAAACAGAAAGAGAAAATCAATAAAGCAACTTTCCTCTCTCTCTTTGTAACCTACCTGCACAACGTTTTATCTTTCTTCTGTCAGATCTTTATTTGGAAAATCGATTTATATTATCTGAATTATTTGAATTTCTTTACCTTACTTTGCTTCTGCATAGAAAGGGAAGAAACTTCAGGAGATGACCTAGCAAGTAAGAATCCTCAGTCCTTAGAAGAACAAGATTGGAGTAGTGGCTAATGTATGTCTTTTGTTTCTATCATGGCCAATTTTTCTGACATTTGTGTGATTGCTGGAGAAAGAGAAACTAACAAAGAGAGGAGAGAGAAAAAGGACTCAAGGGCATAGGCTGGGGAATGAGGAGAAAGGAATATGTTGGGGAAAAAAAGCAAGAGAGACTTTGAAGAAGGAGGATGTGGTCAGCAGACATAATGATCCAGAGTAGTCATGTAAGACAAGAACAACAACAAATAAACAAACAAACTGGGATTATTGTCAATAAGAGTGTCTATTAAGCATTTATCAAATTTCATTCATTGTTTAGTGCTTTATATACTATCCCTACTTAATTCTCACATTAATTCTGTGAAATTGTATTATTATTATTCCCATTTACAGATTAGGAAGTGGAGACTTCCAGAGGCTAAGATTTGTGCCTAAGATCACACCAGTGGTATGAGATCAGATCCAGGTTTTTCTTCCTCTAAATTTGAACTATTTCACCACCATGATTCACTATTCATTGCATTATGAGGAACAAGGAAAGATTTCAGGAGCTAGGTTACACAGGAGGCTGCTTTTGAAGTACTAAGATCTGCAGTATGATTTATTAAGCAGACATTAGATGGCCAACTACTAGGCATGTTATGAAAGGAATTCTTAAACGGGAAGGGATAGGTAAGGTTCTTTTGGAACACTATAATTATTGGGTTTGGTGGTCTTCCCAAAGAAGAGGTAAACTTACAAACTTTTCTGTTAAAAAAAGGTGCCATATTGCCATTTCAGGTATCTTTTCATTTTGTTTTATTTTGCTTTGGAGACAGAGTCTTTCTCTGTCACCCAGACTGGAGGGCAGTGGCTCGATCATCTCTACTCTCCCCTAGGGAGTTTTCCACTAGGAAGCCCCCAAGCCCCAGGGATGCCACTAAAACCATCTACACCCTTCAGCACAGTCTACCGGGTGGGCCCCCAGGAAATGGGAACAATGTTTACACTTTTCAACTTCTTTCAGGCCTAAAACTTTGTCTTACCTTCAAAAGATTTGTTTTACACTTTTTTTTTTTTTTGAGATGGAGTTTTGCTCTTGTTGCCCAGGCTGGAGTGCAGTGGCACCATCTCGGTTCACCACCACCTCCACCTCCCGGGTTCAAGCAATTCTCCTGCCTCAGCCTCCCGAGTAGCTGGGATTACAGATGCCCATCAGCAAGCCTAGCTAATTTTTGTTGTTGTTGTTATTTTTAGTAGAGACTGAGTTTTACCATTTTGGCCAGGCTGGTCTTGAACTCCAGAGCTCAAGTGATCCACCCGCCTCAGCCTCCCAAGGTGCTGGGATTAAAGGCATGGACCACTGTGTCCGGCCAAGACATCTCATATTCTTTTAAATGATATAATGCATATCTCTGGCTATCATATCTGAAGGTGTTTTGTATTTTTATATAAATTATATCTACACATGGATTTTTAAGTAAGAGGTACAGATCATCAGTGTTCAGTTAGTGGTTTAAGGGGAATGTTTAACATTAATGTACTACTGACGCTGGGACTATAAAATTCTGAATGAGGAAAAACAATCCATATTTATATTTCTAGATACATTTTAGTTTGGCCTGTGCTTTGCTAAATTTGCAGAAGATTATTTCAAGCATCCTTGCATATTTCTGTGCTCATAACCTTTAGAATTTAGATAATGGTGAGTGATCAGTGACCACACATTTACTAACACATGTGGCTGCAAAGACCTCTGTCTTCCTGTAAGTGGCAATTTAGTTACTTTGAAGCATTTTCTGAATTCATTGCTCATCTACTGACTGTAGGCTCTGTTCAGCACAGGTCAAGAGAGTAACATAATACAAATATAAAAGACAATTATGGTACTATCCAAACCAATCAAATCAAGGCAGATAGCTAATTTCGACTTGCAAGTTCAACTGATAGTGTTTATGTGATCTGTCAAATACATTTAAAAGCTATGCAAGAACAGTCATTCATAACGTATAGATAGTAAATTCTTGAGAGCACCGACTCTATGTTATTCATCTTTTTATCTACAGCATTTCCCACAAATCCTGGCATAAAATAAGTGCTTAATAAGTGTAGGCATATATAAGTTTGTGATTTGGAGTAGTGACTAATCTCACCTTGTGACTATCAACAATTGTGTGTTTTGATTTGTAATGTAAAATGAATCTACTAGGAGATTTTTCCATTGAATTTGATTTAGTCATGTGTTTAATGACTTTTTAGGGAAATTTAGTAAAACGTATCAATTTGTTATTTTAGCAGAGATATTAAATTTTAATTTTTAATTATATTACCAAATCCCAGTGTAAAAACACTCTTAAGATGTCTAAAAAAGCCCTGGCGTGGTGGCTCATGCCTGTAATCCCAGCACTTTGGGAGGCTGAGGCGGTCAGGTCACCTGAGGTCGGGAGCTGAAGACCAGCCTGGCCAACATGGAGAAAGCCCGTCTCTACTAAAAATACAAAAAAATTAGCCAGGCGTGCTGGCACATGCCTGTAATCCCAGCTACTCGGGAGGCTGAGGCAGGAGAATCACTTGAACCTAGGCGGCGGAGGTTGTGGCGAGTCAAGATTGTGCTATTGCACTCCAGCCTGGGCAACAAGAGCGAAACTCTGTTTAAAAAAAAAAAAAAAAAAAAAAAAATGTCTAAAAACAAATCTTTCTGAAGGGAAGACAAAGTTTTAGGCCTGAAAGAAGTTGAAAAGTGTAAACATTGTTCCCATTTCCTGGGGGCTCACCCAGTAGGCTAGGCTGAAGGTTATAGATGGTTTTAGTGGCATCCTGAGGGCTTCCTAGTGGAAAATTGGGAAGAAAGGGGAGAGTAGAGGTGGGGCCAGAGAATGGGGGCAGGGTGCCAGGAGCAGCTGAATATTATCTTGTTAATCTCTGTCTCTCTCTCCTCCAGTCTCCTGAAAAGAAACACCTACACCACATGAGTTTGTCATGCTCTCAACTCTATTTGGCGAGGGATAGGGTGAAGAGGAGCCTGGCATTTCTGGGTTTCTCAAGCGAGGAGAAGTACAGGGGCCCCTCTCCAGTCAGTGCAGCCCAGTTGTGCAAATGAGGCCTGAATGGGCTGACAACCCGACCAAGTGATCTCTGCCTGTGAGCCAGGCACCCTGGTTACACTTCTGGCACAGAGAAGATGATCTGATTTCTTTGGGAAAAGGCGCCACTTACTTGCCCAGCTTTGACCCAGTGGGGAGTTCTTTTATTGCTGTGTGAAGGGCATTGGATAGAGAGACAGAACTAGGCACAGGAGCCTGGTCCTTTCCTGAGGCCCTGATTGAGTGTCCAGGACTCCAGAGATTGAGACAATAATATTTTCCTTAAGGTAGCCCTAAACCCAACAGTGACTTAAGCTGAGTTTGTCCAGATATCTGCCCAGCGTCAGTTGGCCAACCTCTCCCCCAAGGAAACTCGTTGTTTGAATTCTGGACCTCAGTCTGCCACTGCAAAATCCTTTCGACCCTCAGTGTTTGCATGAGAATTGCTATATTCACTCTTCCTCCAGTCCTATATACCTAGGGTCATGCTCTTCCGTAAGATGGTGGGGTAAAGCTATATATATTTTATATTTATTATATAATATTTCAAACATTCAAAGTATTTTAAAACATTCATTACCAAATCCCACCTACTCATGGGTCAGGTCTATCTGTTTTGACATTATTTGCTTTAGATATTTTTTAACTTTTAGGTTCAGGGGTATATGTGCGGGTTTGTTAAATAGGTAAATTGCACGTCGCAGAAGTTTTGCGTACAGATTATTTCATCACCCAGGTAACAAGTGTAGTACCCGCTATGTAGGTTTTTTATTCTTTCCCTCCTCCCCTCACTCACCCTCAAGTAGGCTCCTGTGTCTGTTGTTCCCTTCTTTGTGTCCATGTATACCCAATGTTTAGCTCCCACTTACAAGTGAGAACATGCAATATTTGGATTTCTGTTCTTGCATTGGTTCGCTTAGGATAATGGCCTCTGGCTTCATCCATGTTGCTGGAAAGGACGGGATCTTGTTCCCTTTTATGGATGCATAGTTTTCCATGGCATATATGTACCACATTTTCTTTATCCACTGTACTGCTCATGGGGATTTAGGTTGATTCTATGTCTTTGCTATTGTGAGTAGTGCTATAATGAACATATGCATGCCTGCGTCTTTATGATAGAATGGTTTATATTTCTTTGGGTATATACCCAATACTGGGATGTCTGGGTCGAATAGTACTTCTGTTTCAAATTCTTTGAGAACTTGCCACACTGCTTTCCACAATGGCTGAACTAATTTACATTCCCACCAGCAGTGTATAAGTGTTTCTCTTTCTGCACAACCTTGCCAGCATCTGTTACATCTGTTTTGACTATTTAATAATAACCATTCTGACTGATGTGAGATGGTATCTCATTGTGGTTTCCATTGGCATTTCTCTATTGATTAGTGATGTTCAACATTTTTCATATGCTTGTTGGCCTTGTGTATGTCTTCTTTTGAAAAGTGTCTGTTCATGTCCTTTGCCCATGTTTTAATGGGGTTATTTGCTTTTTGCTTGTTAAGTTCTTATAGATGCTGGATATTAGACCTTTGTCAGATGTGCTGTTTGCAAATATTTCCTCCCATTCTGTAGGCTGTCTATTTACTCTGTTGAGAGTTTCTTTTGCTGTGCAGAAGCTCTTTAGTTTAATTAGGTCCCACTTGTTAATTTTTGTTTTTTTACAATTGCTTTTGGTGTCTCTATCATGGAATCTTTGCCAGGGCCCATGTCTAGAGTAGTATTTCCTAGGTTATCTCCTGGGTTTTTATGGTGTTAGGCTTTAAGTACCTTGAATCTACCTTGAATTGACTTTTGTATATAGAATAAGAAAAGGGTCCAGTTTCAGGCTTCTTGATATGGCTAGCCAGTTATCACAGCACTGTTTATTGAACAGGGAGTCCTTTCTCCATTGCTTGTGTTTGTCAACTTTGTCGAACACCAGATGGTTGTAGGTGTACAGCTTTATTTCTGGGCTCTTTACTCTGTTCCATTGGTGCATGTGTCTGTTTTTGTACCAGTACCACGCTGTTTTCATTACTGTAGCTTTGTAGTACAGTTTGAAGTTGGGTAATGTGATGCCTTTAGCTTTGTTCTTTTTGCATAGGATTTCCTTGGCTATTTGAGCTCTTTTTGGTTCCATGTGAATTTTAAAATAGTTTTTTTCTAATTCTGTGAAGAATGTCATTGGTAGTTTGATAGGAATAGCATTGAATCTGTAAATTGCTTTGGGCAGTATGGTCATTTTAACAATATTTATTCATCCTATACATGAGCGTGGAATGTTTTTCCATTGGTTTGTTCATCTCTGATTTCTTTGAGCAGTGTTTTGTAATTCTCATTGTAGAGATCTTTTCCCTTTCTGGCTAGCTGGTAAAATACCTAGTATTAACAAGTATTTTATTCTCTCTGTGGCTATTGTGAATTGGATTGTGTTCTTGGTTTGGCTGTCAGCTTGGACATTCATCGTTGGTGTATAGAAATTCTACTGACTTTTATATATTAATTTTATATCCTGAAACTTTGCTGAAGTGGTTTATCATGTCCCGGAGCTTTTAGGCAGAGACAGTAAAGTTTTCTAGGTAAAGAATCATATCATCTGCAAACAGAGCTAGTTTGGCTTTCTCTGTTTCTATTTAAATGCCTTTCCTTTTTCTTGCCTGATTGCTCTGACTAGGACTTCCTGCTTTATAATTTTTTTCCTGCAATTAAAACATACAGATAAAGTTAAAACTTCATGAGTATCTCCCACTGATTCTAGTTCCATCTTTGTGACCCTGAAGAAACAGTTATCCTGAATTAGTGATTGTAATTCCTCTGGATGCTGTTAATCAATTATTATTACTATCCATACATTATATCGAATATTGTTTTTCACACTTCTAAAATTTGTATAAGTGGGACTGTATGTATCATTTTACAGCTTTTCTTTAACTTAACACTTTGGGATTTATCCATGTTGATACTTGCAGTTTTACTTCATTTCCTTTAGCTGCTATGATATATCCAACTATATGAATCATTAGAGGGATTGCAATAATTCTTCAACTTTCCCTTCTACTTTTGGCATTTTTAAATCTAAAATTCTCCCAGATTACTTAGAAGCGTAGCCATAGAGTTTATTCAGTTATCGACAAACACATCAAATGCCTTTGTTGAAGTAATATTGATATAGTGCCTTCCAGCTTGTCAAGTCCCATGTAGCTGTGCAGAGGTAGGTAAGACATGGGTGTAGTATGAAGTAGAAGAAAGATACACAAACAAGCAATGAGTCTGCAACCAGAGCTGTGTGATGTTTGGAGGTGTACATTGTGCCTTAGGATCAGGGAGGAGGGACTGAGGCAATGAAAACGGAAAGACAGCAATTAGGGAGGCCTGCACAGAGGAAATGGTGACACTTGAATTGCTTTTGAAAGAATGAATTTCCTGGGAGCCAAGTGGAGAACCACCTTTATAAAGGGATTAGTTTGTATAAAGACAGGCAGGGGGATTTTGAAAGGGAATAGTATGATCAGCAAACGGTAAGTAGATTGGTCAGCAAAGTAACTGAGGGAGAAAATCACCTGGCTATCATAATTTTTCTTCCCTTAGATTTGAGTGAATAAATGGTGCCCACTACTCTTATATAGCAGTTGCAGTGGCTTTTTGTAACCACTGAAAAATATAGTGTATGTGTCCATTCTTCTAATTGAAATGGTCTAAAACTCTCTTCTGCATTCCCTTCAGGGGTTTAAAATATGGTCTCTGGGGTCTGGCAGACTTGTATTTAAAATCCAGCACTGCCACACCTGCAGGTATGTGACCTTAGGTAGACTACTTAACTTTTCTTAAGTTTTCAGTTTCCTCATCTGTGAATTGGAATAAGAGCAGTTTCCTGTAAGCTGTGGACTGAATGTGTCTTCCCCAGATTTATATATTGAAACCTAAGCCTTACTGTGATGATATTTGGAGATTGGGTCTCTGGATGGTGATTAGGTCTTTAGGGGAGAGCCCTCAAGAATGGGATCAGTGCCCTTATAAAGAGCCAAAGAGACCAGAGTTCTCTCTTTCCACCATGTGAGGACACAGCTAGAAAGTGTCATCCGTGAACCAGAAATTGATCCCTCACCAGTTACTAAATCTGTTGGTGCCTTGGTCTTGGACTTCCCAACCCTCAGAACTGTTAGAAATAAATTTCTGTTGTTTAAAATTACCCAGTATGTGGTATTTTGTTATAGTAGCCCAAACCATAGGTTTTTACCATTTACCACTCCTAGGCTGGCAGGACTCACACTTGGCAGGGCTTTTATAGACATGATAGGCCAGACTGTGGAGTTCCTGGTGGTCCTG
Source organism: Rhinopithecus bieti (assembly GCF_001698545.2). NCBI lineage: Eukaryota > Metazoa > Chordata > Mammalia > Primates > Cercopithecidae > Rhinopithecus > Rhinopithecus bieti. The sequence goes on from NW_016803392.1 coordinate 2,572,410, forward strand.
AACCATGTTTGATCAACAAAGGGGATGGGCTACTTGATACCATAGTGTCACAAATCTGAGGGCAGAATGTTTATAGAGATTTCCTCAAAAAAGTTTCAGGAAAAGCTAGGTTAAGCAATGTGAAACAGCTTTCTTGAGTGACTGCGGGATCTCTCAAATACTTTAATATATTAATGGATATTTTGAATCTCAAAGAATGAGGTGATGGTACACAGTATTTTCCAAAGTTATTTGATCAGAGAATGTCCTTTTCAGGGTGCTTCTTTTACTGTCTTCCTGAACAGTAATGCTTCAAAGAACACAGCTTGGGAATTGACTTAGACTTCATTCAGTGTCAGGACATAAAGCAAATTCTAAGATCCTGAATGTTCTGATTTTATTTTATTTTCCCTGGAAGTAACACAGAGAATGCATTATAGGAATCATGTTTGTTTTGTGAGATGTTAATTAATCTCTAAGTATTTGTGGTGTCTTAGAAAAATAGTATCTCTGGTTTTCTTTATTAGTCTATTATGACTCTGATTTTCCCATCCTAAAATGTTCTGTCTTTCTTGAATCTATTGGATTTTGAAAATTATGAATAATTTAAAAATTTACTGTTTTTTAAGTATAACATTCCTTTTTTGCCCTCAAATTTCTTGTCTCAGACTTCAAGTTGAGCCTCATTTGAGTGTTCTAGGACTCTCCATTTTTGCAGAATGTCAGATATGGATGCCTTATTAAATCAATAAATCAATTGATTAAAAAAACTGAATATTCTAAAGTTCTGTGTTCTGGAAGATCAATAACGGTATAGTTTTAATGAGAAATTCACAAGGGAGTATACATTAAATATCAATGATGAATGGCAAAATATGATCTTTTTCTATTTATAGGTTATGAAGTGTTTCTTTTTTGCTTCCATAAAGGACTCGAGAAATTTGCAATCAAAGATACATTTTCAATACTATTTTTAAGCAGAAAGAAGATAATCAACACCACCACCAATAAACTATACAGATGGGAGAAATAAGTGTGCCAAAATGTAGGTTAACGTTACAGCAATTGAAAATTAAATTAGGTTCAGGTCTTCCTGGAAGCCAAGGGAAGACAAAAGGAGCAGGGCAGGGAGAAGGCATTATGAGGTTAGAACATAAATCTTTAATTAGCAAAGGTATTTCTTTGAGGGTTTTGCAAATGAGATAAGAATACATTGCTCTGTGGTGAACCAGCTAGGTCTAAGGATAGAATTAAGAATTCCCAGAAGAATGAAAGTCTCATTGTATGCCACTCAGGCTTTTACAACTTTTACTGGGCAGAAAAATTCACTCAGTTGAAGATGGTTTTCTTTAAAATTATCCCATTAGATTGCTTAATATCCTTGCGGTGAGCAATCTCATGGAGGCTGTGGACCAAAGAGCCAGGAAGTACCATAGATTGAATTAACTCAATGTCACTTCACCGCTGATCATTGTTGGAAGGACACCTTCAGCCTTTTCAGATGCATAGGTCAAAAGGCAGCCCCTTGGTACATATCCTTACATTCTATATTCTCTCTCTCTCTGTCTCTCTACCCCCCCTACCCTTACCCTCCCCCGCCACTCTGTCTCTCCGGAACCCATTTCTGTGTCACTTCTAGCCCGTTGAATGTCCTAACTCCTGGGAATGGTCCTGGGAATCTGTACCTGCAGCTAGGCAGTATTCTTATGGCTTCTTGAGATCCTGAAGGATACTGTTCCCTGGTGCTGCATTCTACAAACTGCAGATACTTGGAGGTTTAGAGTCATCTGCTGATAAATGTTTTCCCAAATAGACACACAAGTCCAATACTTGGATGTACTTTAAAATGATATTTTCAAAAGTCAATAATTATTTATGTATAGGAGAGGCAGAAAATGTATGAGGGAAGGAGGAGAAGGAACTCTGGTGGTGGCATTCAACCTCTCCTTTGTGGTCATCTCTGACCCCAAATATTCACATCACACTCATTAAGACAAGAGTATGCAACCAACTGCTCACACCTGATGTAATGTATTACTGATTCCTTAAGTTTCTGGGGGGTGCCTCTTGGAGGTCTCCAGTCCCATCCCAAGTGGCTTATCAGAAATTCCAACGACTTACAGTCTCCCTGAGAGGACTTCTGGTAAATGTAGCCCTCTCCACTTAATTGCATTTCCAGTGATGTTTTAATGCCTCTTATTGATTGGTGCCCTGGTCAGGTGCCCAGCTGGCTACCCTTTGATCTAGCCCTGGTAAGCCTCAATGAAACTTTCTGTGGGATCTTTTACATATACATCTATGACCCTTTAGCTGTACTGGAGGCTATAGAAATCAATCAAATTCCAAGCAAAGTCTATAGTGAAGTCACATTTTAGCAAATGAAACATGAAAAACCTTGCCTGGGGAAAGTGTGGAAGAAACTTGGCCTGTTTTTGCCCCTCGATTGCTTCTTCTTGGTTGCACTTTTAACCAGGGAAAAGGAACAGAAATGTTTACAGTTTAAAAACCAAGCAATATGTACAGAGGAGAGGCATACACAGAATAATCTAACAGAGAACTATTTCCCTCATATTAGGGTGAGCACCACCTAGAGTGTGTTAAAGGCCCCTATACGCCCTATAAGTGAACATGCCATTTTTGATGAATAGCGCTCATTGTATGCTGGGGAAAGTTGTCATATCTGGGAAATGCAAAATGGGCGAGTGTTAGAAAAACTCAGAAAGAATATTGGCAAGAAATTTTAATTACTTTGAGACTTTGTGTTTAGTTGGAAAAATACCTCATTATCATATGATCTGTCATCCATCATTGCCTTCCAACCTCTCTTTATCATTAGAAAATTGAAATGGTTTAGATGTTAGAAACAAAAGGTATAAATGCACTTCAGTAGATTTGGAGAAGTGAAGAACCTGGGCTGTGTATCTTTACCTGTTTAAGATGAGACTTGTTGATATGGTTCTGCTGTGTCCCCACCAATATACCATCTTGATTTGCAACCCCATAATCCCCACCAGGTCATGGGAGGGACCTGGTGGGAGGTAATTCAGTCATGGGGGTGGTTATCCTCATGCTGTTCTTATGATAGTGAGTTCTCGTGAGATCTGATGGTTTTATAGGGGGCTTTCCCCTTTTTGCTCAGCACTTCTCCTTGCTGCCGCCATGTGAAGAAGGACATGTTTACTTCCCTTTCTGCCATGATTATAAGTTTCATGAGGCCTCCCCAGCCTTGCAGAACTGTGAGTCAAACCTCTTTCCTTTAAGAATTACCCAGTCTTGGGTATGTCTTTATTAGCAGTATGAGAATGAACTAATGTACTCATGTACCCAATTTTTCCTAATATTTTCCCTAAATATACAACTAGAATTTCAGGAGACATGAAAGGTGTATTTTTCAATGTAATGTATCAAATTGGCTGATAATTGGGTGTTGCATTCATGAGAGACCAGGAAGTTTTTACTCATCTGTTCACTTATCCCCTTACCTATCCATTTCTCTCTTTATTCTTCATTTCTACACACTATGGTGCTCTCTGAGGCAGTTATCAAAACTCTTATGACATAGACCTTGCTCTTACAGAACCCACAGCTGAATGTGTGTCACAGACTCATTAATGACAAAGTATATGCTTTAAAGCATATGAGTCCAAGGTGCTTGGAGAGAACTAGAAGAGAATAGCTTTCTTCAGGGGATTAAAAAGCAGAAGGGGTATGTAGGGAGTTGTAGAGGGGAGGCAAAAAGTCTTCTTGGGGAAGAAAATGCATATATCCTTTAAGATTTGTGTGTATATGTGATTATAAAAATAATATCAAATGAAGATTATGTGAAAAATGTGGATGTCTTAGTCTGCTTTGTACTTTTATGACAACACTACAGACTGGGTCATTTATAAGAAACAAATTTATTTCTCACAGTTCTATAGGCTGGGAAGTTTAAGATCAAGGGACTGACATCTGGTGAGTTGAGAGAGTAAGAGAGATAACAGGAGATGGAATTCACAGGCTCAAGCCCTTTTATAATCTACATAAATTCATTAATCCATGAGGGCTGCACTCTTACTACCTATACACCTCCCGTTAGGCCCCACCTTCCAACACCGCTGCATTGGGGATTAAGACTCCAACACATGCCTTTTCAGGGACACATTCAAACCATAGCAGTGGGCGCATGCGCGCGCACACACACACACAAAAGAATAGATGAAAGCCTGATTCCCCAACTTGGGAAGTCCACACTCTTCTTATAACATAGTTACTGCAATAATTACTTGTGGCTGATTACAGTTGATGAGCTGAAATCTATTGGACATCTCTGTAGTCTTTACTTGTTAGAAGTAGAAACCAAGGCCTTGGGTTGGGGGCTTGGGGTCATAAAAAAACATGTCTGCTGACACACAATGAGTTAATAGCTCAGCTGGGACCAAATCCTTTGTCTTATTCCAAATGCGAAGTTCTTTCTCTGCCCTACTGCAGAAACAGCTTCAAATAAACTTTCAGCCAGAAAATAATGGTGTGGAGCATATTCCAGAGCTTGGTATCTGATTGCTGTAGTTTCCATAATTGTCCTGCATTTTCTGGGGTCTTTACGATGAACTGATGTCAGAAAGTTAAGGCATGTATGTAGCTCGAAGGTGACTTCAGAGTGTGGTTAATCTCCTGTGTACAATGAGTTTTTTAAAAGATTCATTTTATTGAAAGTGGAGGCAATGCCGAGCAGTGAGCCTATTTGAATGCAATGGCACTTTTAAGGGAATCAGGTCCAGCCAATTTCTGATTCCGTAAGGCTAAATTCTATTAGGCATTAAAACTCAAATTTCAGGCACCTTGCACTGATGAAATAAAGGAACCATCTGTAGATAGTTTCTAGCATTATGACCTCTGAATACTGATTACTGTAGGAAGAGCTAGGCTGCAATGCTAACAGGCTAAAGTAAAGAAGCATTTGTTCCTAAAAATGCATTAAGTACCTTTCTTGTACCTTTCAAGTGGACTGAGAAGATGTTGCTAAATACATCCTGTATGTTTTCAGTTGATATTGTTGCTTGAGAGCATTTATAGGCTTAACAATAGACCTGCTAATAAAAAGTACCATTAATTGTGCATCAGCCACATTCCAGACATTTTATGTTCATTATTCCAATCCTTATAATAACCCTGAAAATCAAGAGTATTATCTTCATCTTACAGAAGAGAACATGAAAACTCATAGGGGTTAAATACCTTGCTCTGTCCTCCTTTTCTCTTCCCTTTGTCTGGCCATGGTGGCTCAGATTATGAACTTAGCTTCTTTAGCTGGGTTGAATGTACCCACATGCCCTGACTTGCTTTGCGAACTGACATATATTCTGAGAGATGATTGTTATCCAACTTGTTGGATTTGTGGTTTCAGCCATTTCTGATTTGTTCTGCCCAGCAGTTCTTCCTGACCAGCTGTCAGGGCAATTAGAAGGAAGGATTGATGCTCAGAATAACAGGAGTGGGGGAAGAAGGCAGGGATTTATCCTTGAGGGCTGAGAGGCCAGGAATTGATCTGATGTGATGACAGAAGACTTTAGGAGGATATGTGGGGGTTGACTTTGGGGACAGACTATATTTCCATTACATGGTGAAGAAGGGATTAAAAAATGGTTATTAGTTAAGACTTTAGTTGTTGTTGCAAGTTCCATAATTAAACTTGGCTAAGCTAAGTAAAGGAGGACAATGCTTGGGTGTCTTCTCACAGCATTCAAAGGCAGGAGTGCAGCTGCCTTTTGGTAATAACCTGCAGCTAGGGATCTGAATAAGACTGCCATTCTCCATATCTTTCTTCTGTGCTTCTTTCTTTCTGCCTTATTTTCCTTCCCTCCAGCTGGTGGTCCACAGGGCAGGAAGCATGGGCACTAAGATGGTCTTAGTCTTATATGTAGGAGGTACAGTAACTAAGACAGAGACTAGTCTTTGGGTTTTCACTCTTGCATTTTCTTTCTTTCTCTTGTTTTCTTCTTTTTGCTCCCTGCTATCCTCTCAAGTCCCACAGCTTCCAGGAATAAATGATCAAAGCGGCATGGGTAAGGTGTTAACCCCTGGACCAACTGTGGCACGGACAGTGACACGTGTTAGAAACATGACAGGTTTTGCTGTCATCGTGTAGATGGGGTGAGGAGTGGCAATTTCTGGAAAAGTGGTACAGGGAAGACAGTTCTACAGCAAATACTCTCAAAATCCAGAACCCAATAGGACCAGGCCGAAGGTCCAGTAAGAGTATTAATCAATATGGTGATTATGTGCAATAATGAAAACAGCCAACTTTTACTGAGCCTAACCAGTACTGTGCCAAGTGTTTTATATACATTATCTCCTTTAATCATCACAACTCTTAAGAAGTAAGTAGTAGTATTCTTATTTTATAAGTCAGAAACTAAGCTCAGTATATGCTGTACAGTTAATTACTATACATACTACCTTACATAATGACTGGCCTATCTTTATAGAAGTATAACAAGAAACTGGGCGCCATGGCTCATGCCCTTAATCCCAGCACTTTGGGAGACCGAGGTGGTCGGATCAGAGGTTGGCTCGGAGGCCTGAGGTCAGGAGTTCAAGACCAGCCTGGGAAACTTGGTGAAACCCTGTCTCTACTAAAAATACAAATATTTGCTGGGCATGGTGGTGGGCACCTGTAATCCCAGCTACTCAGGAGGCTGAGGCAGGAGAATTGCTTGAACCCAGGAGGCAGAGGTTGCACTGAGCCGAGATCACGCCACTACACTCCAGCCTGAGCTACAGCATGAGACTCCATCTCAAAAAAAACAAAAAAAAGAAGATAGTGTGAGGTGAGGTGATTGAGGAGATTTATTACATGCTAGCGCAAATTAACTCTTTCTAATACTCTTTTGTTATCAGCAAAGCAAATGGCTGCTACATGCAAAGGGCTATGTGAGGTATGTTGATATGCTTTGTGATCATGCATAGTTTTTTATTTGACTTCTTAAAGTTGTCAACTGTCTGTATTTCTGTCCCAGTTGTACAGAGTGAGACAGAGATATACAAAATGACTTATAGAAAGTCCAATGTAAATCCAAAGCCAAAGTGAAGAAGACAAGTGAAAATACAATTCAGGTTTCTGATTGCCCAGATTTTCTGATGCCCCTACCTCTTTTCACTTGAGTAGCTACAGAGAGTTTCTATTTCTATAGAAAAAAAATTGACTCCATGGTTCTGAATAATAACTGATACCTTCTACATTGTTTTATGATGCTGGAGAGGAATTGACAATATATAAAATTTCAGAAAACTATGAAGAAGAAAGGCATTTCATAACCTTGGTCACAGGAGCAGCGCTGCAATAAATATATTTATCTCAATTTGATTTAACACAATATGATTTAACTCAAGGGCAAAAAAAGGATAAACTAGGATGGTTGTACCCCTGATTCTGATATGACTATAGTCTCACTGACCAAGTATTAGCATATCTAAGGAGGCATGATGATTCGGACCCCAAACAGCTTCGTTCTAACCCTGCTTCTCATTTGTTTATTACTTGTAGAATTTTTTTTAGCCTTGGGTGTTTCCTCCTTTATGAAATGAAAATATTAATAACAACTACCTTCACTATCTCACAAGTTTACTTTGCAAATCAACTGAGATAATTTATTTGAAAACACCATAGACACTAAAAGTATTACTTTATCTTTTATAATTAGCACTTACTTCAGTAATTCAAAAACTATAGTGAATTATAAAATGCATACCCCTGTATCTACCACACAGCCTAAGAAATAATGGATTGCTGGGCTGGGCACGGTGGCTTACGCCTGTAATCCCAGCACTTTGGGAGGCTGAGGCAGGAAGATTGCCTGAGCTTAGGAGTTCGCAACTAGCCTGGGCAACACGGTGAAACCCCATCTCTACTAAAATACAAAAAGTTACCCAGACGTGGTAGTATGCGCCTGTAGTCCCAGCTACTTGGGAGGTTGAAACAGGAGAATTGCTTGAGCCCAGGAGGCGGAGGTTTCAGTGAGCCGAGATTGCGCCATTGCTCTCCAGCCTGGGCGATAGAGTGAGACTGTGTCTCAAAACAAACAACAAAACAAAAAGATAAATAACAGATTGCTCATTTCAGGTCCCTCTCATCTCACCCTGGGTATATATTTCCCTGATCCAGTCACTCACCTTTTATTTCTGTAATTAATGATCTTGAATTTATTTAGCATTCCCAAAGGTAAACAATTAGTAAATAATTAGAAATAATTTTGCAACAGATACATATTTCTCAATGCAATTCATAAGCAACCCTTGTATACATGGTATAATATAAATTATATCATGCTGGGGCATTCTTATGCCACCTACCTTTTCACTCAAATTATTTTTGCAGAATTTGTCCATGTTACATGATAATAGCTCATTTACATAATCATGTTAGATCATCATAGCTCAGCTTATTTTTGGTGTTGTATAGTATTCCATTATAAGACCAATCCATATACTTATTCATTCTCTCGTTAAAAAATTAACTTGTTTTTTGTTTTCTTTTAAAATTTATTTTTGTATATAATTCTGCAGTCCATGTTCTTTTGAATTAAAAAAAATTAAATTTTTGTAGAGGCAGGAGTCTCACTTTGTTGCCCAGGCTGTTCTCAAACTCCTGGGCTCAAGTGATCCTCCTGCCTTGGCCTCCCAAAATGCTGGGATTACAGGCTTGAAACACCACACCCAGCCCCAGTTCATGTTCTTTTAAAATTGCTTTATGCATACAGCTTTGTTCCTGCTCAAGTAAGGGCCTTCTTTTTTTTATTTTAGATATCTTTATTTCTCCAAATTTGTTGTTTATCAAGAGTAACTGAAATAAAAAAAAAAAAATTGAGTCCCATCCTCATCATCATGGAAATAGCTTTAAGAGAAAACTGGTCAGATGAACATTATTGCTTCTCATTTCAACCAGCAAATAGTTTCCACTGATAAATTGACAGCCAGGAGTCTGTCAAGAATGCTCAAGACATGTTATATAATACAACATGCCTGTTCACGGGGAGAAAAATCCTAGAAAACAGCTTTTGTGTACTTCTTGATTTCATTATACAAGACAAGCACAAAAGCACCATCTGTGCCTCTGAGAATATTGGATCATGCTCCCTTGAAGAAAGCTTTGCCTGCTACATCACGAGCACTCTTCCTCCAGCAGTCAAGCATGCCTGTGTACATGATGTCAGTTCCTTTGTGCCCTGACTGCATCATTATGTGGTGGCGAATGGTGTCCAATGGATAGGAAGTGAACCCAGCAACAGCAGTGACAGTCTCTGTGATCATCCAGCTGATGACGATGGGAATGTTCTTGGGATCCGGAAGCATTCCCTTTGCAGTGTCATAGATACAGAAGTAGGCAGCTAGGTAGATGATAATACCCTGCACAGACACGTTAAAGCCTTGGTACAGGCACTTAATCCCATTAGATTTGTAGATCTTAACCAGGCAGTCACCGAGGCCTCAGAATTCCCTTTCAGCTCCAGCTTTACCTACATCGGCTGCTAGACGAGTAAGGGCAAAATCAAGAGGGTACACAAAACACAAGGATGTGGCCCCAGCGGCACCACCTGATGCCAGATTCCCTGCAAAGTAGTGCCAAAACTGGGTCCTCTTGTCCACATCACCCAGGAAGATCTGCTTGTATTTATCTTTGAAGGCAAAGTTGAAAGCCTGGGTGGGGAAGTATCTGATGACATTGGCCAGGTTACTGTGCCAGAAGGACAGGACTCCCTGCTCCTTGGATATGTGGACCACACAGTCTATGATGCCCTTGTATTGCTTATCTGCAGTGATCTGTTTGCTGGCATGCTGCACCTGCAGCAGCAGCTTGACCTGCTCAATGGGCGCTACCGCCATCTTGGACATGGCTGTGGCCACTCCACCTGCCAGGAAGTCCTTGGCAAAGGACACAGTGGCATCTGTCGTGTTGAAAGGAAAGATGAGGCAGGCTGCTGCGGGATGGGACTGGGCTGGGAACCGGCTTTGACTCTGGGGCTGTGAGGAGGACCGTTTTAATGTCCTACACCTCTTATATCAGGAACCATGGAGGTGGGATATGCATCCTCCTCAGTGTGTTGTTGTTGCTGNTGTGCCAGAAGGACAGGACTCCCTGCTCCTTGGATATGTGGACCACACAGTCTATGATGCCCTTGTATTGCTTATCTGCAGTGATCTGTTTGCTGGCATGCTGCACCTGCAGCAGCAGCTTGACCTGCTCAATGGGCGCTACCGCCATCTTGGACATGGCTGTGGCCACTCCACCTGCCAGGAAGTCCTTGGCAAAGGACACAGTGGCATCTGTCGTGTTGAAAGGAAAGATGAGGCAGGCTGCTGCGGGATGGGACTGGGCTGGGAACCGGCTTTGACTCTGGGGCTGTGAGGAGGACCGTTTTAATGTCCTACACCTCTTATATCAGGAACCATGGAGGTGGGATATGCATCCTCCTCAGTGTGTTGTTGTTGCTGTGAGACCCTTCTCCCTCTCTCCTACTTAGACTCTATAAGGTCTGAATGTCCTAACAAACCATCACTCACACTGTCCCCCCTGTTGAGTTGTCTGCTTTCCCCCACTTCATTGTCCCTTATTTATCAATGATTTTTGTCAATGCCAGCCTTTTTTCTTTCTTTCTTTCTCTTTTTTTGAGACAGAGTCTTGCTCTGTTGCCCAGGCTGGAGTGCAGTGGCATGTCTCGGCTTACTGCAAGCTCTGTCTCCCAGGTTCATGCCATTCTCCTGCCTCAGCCTCCCCAGCAGCTGGGACTACAGGTGCCCGCCACCACACCCGGCTAATTTTTTGTATTTTTTAGTAGAGACGGGGTTTTACTGTGTTAGCCAGGATGGTCTCGATCTCCTGACCTCGTGATCTACCCTCCTCGGCCTCCCAAAGTGCTAGGATTACAGGCGTGAGCCACCGCGCCCGGCCCAGCCTTTTTTCTTAATTTAAAATTTTAATTTTTGTGGGTACATAGTACCAGTACATAGTATATACACTGTCAGTCTTTTGAACAACATTCCTGGGCCAGGCGCGATGACTCACGCCTGTAATCCCAGCACTTTGGGAGGCCTAGACAGGCAGATCATGAGGTCAGGAGATGGAGATCATCCTGGCTAACGTGGTGAAACCCTGTCTCTACTAAAAATACAAAAATTAGCCAGGCGTGGTGGCAGGCGACCGTAGTCCCAGCTATTTGAGAGGCTGAGGCAGGAGAATGGTGTGAATCCAGGAAGTGGAGTTTGCAGTGAGCCAAGATTGCGACACTGCACTCCAGCCTGGGCAACAGAGCAAGATTCCGTCTCAAAAAAAAAAAAAAAAGACAACACAAAAAACAAAAAAACAACTCCCCTCAACATTCCTGCCTCAATTCTTGGTAATTTTAATATCCGCATAAATGATTCTTCTACCACCATGGCCTTGAGTTTCTTCAATTCCTCCCCTTCAGCCTATCTCAGCCACTCACTCACATGGTCATAGCACAGAATTTCCATCGCCTTTTCATAATTGCAGGTTCAAACAATCCACCCTGTGTTTGCCTTGTCCTGTCTTGCTCATTTTAGTCTCACCACCTGAACAAACTCCAGGATCTACAATCCACTGCCCGGTGCAACTTTTCAGTATCCCTGATTCACACTCATGTGCTTTTGACTCTTCCCACGGTTTAAATTCCATCATCAATCATTATAGCCATTTCCTCACATACACCCTCAACACCCTCTCCCCTCTCCTGTGGTGATTACTTGCTTGGCAGAACTTTGATCCTGGTGAAGTCCAACTCTCCTCCTACTTTGCATCATCAGAGCAGAAGAAAAATACATAGCGTGCTTACTGGTCTCACTTTAAGTTCATCCTTAGTGTCAAGGGATCTTTCATGCTGTCTGACAGTCTTGTTTCCCTTGTCTGTTTCTTACTCTACTATGACTGTTTTACACTTTCTCTTCTCAAAACTCCAACACCTCACCCATGCTCCTCACTATCATCTGAGGAACTGCTTCTTATTTTACTGGGAACATAGCAAAATAGAACTTCCGCAAGCTCCTGCCACATCCACTACCTACCGGCATCTATGCCCCTGTACCCTGTGTTCCCTCCTGGCTACTGTAAAATGACCATCTGTGCTTCTGTATAAATCTGAGCCATATACTTCATGTAATGCTATTTGCTTTCATGTACTCAAGCACATAAACGTGCAGGAGTTTCTTGCATTTCAGTTCTTGAAACAAATAAAAGCATGCATACATACACAAAAATTTCTACATCTCTCTTGTCCCTCCAGCTACTAACTCATTTCTTGGTTTCTACCGGGTTCAAACCTCCATCACCTCTCCTGTAACAAGACTTCTGACTTCCTGCTTTCACGCTGCACCCTTATAGGCAAGTTTTTATTATAGTGATATGGTTTGGCTGTGTCCCCACCAAAATCTCATCTTGAATTGTAGTTCCCATAATAAGCATGTGTCACGGGAGGGACCCCGTGGGAGGTAATTAAATTAGGGGGCAGTTATCTCAGTGCTGTTCTCATGATAGTGAGTGAGTTCTCACAGCATCTGATGGTTTTCTAAGGGGCTTTTCCCCCTCTTCACTCCTCACTTCTCCTTGCTGCCACCATGTGAAGAAGAATGTGTTTGCTTCCCCTTCTGCCATGATTGTAAGTTTCCTGAGGACTCCCCAGCCATGAGGAACTGTGAGTCAATTAAACCTCTTTTCTTTATAAATTACCCAGTCTCAGGGATTTCTTCATAGCAGCATGAGAGCAGTTTAATACCTATAGCAACCAGAGTGACTCTGTTAAAAATTTAAATCAAATCACTCTTCTGTTCTGAACTCTTCAATGGTTCTCCGTCACACTCAGAGTAAAATTCAAAGTCCTTTAAAGTCCTGCAAGGACCCAACCATCTAGCTGCTTATGACTTCTTTGATCCAGTCTCCTACTGCTTACCTCTTGCTCACTCTGTCTTGTTACATTGAAGCCTGCCAAGCATGCCCTGACCTCAGGTATTTTGCACTTGCTTTACCACTTGCCTGAAATTCTCTTCCCTCATATATCCACATGACATTCTCCCTCAACTCCTTCAAGTTTTTGTTTAAAGTATCATCTTCTGAATGTGTTCTTCCCTGAATATCCAAACAAAATTGCAGTTCCTGCCCCCAGCTTTCTAAAATGAAAGTAAAAGATAGTGTCGGGCCAGGTCCTTACACTATATATATATATATATGAAGCTCAGATTTCAGCCACTAAGCCTCAGGGCCACCACCAAAAGGATAATTTATGCTGGGACAGAGATAGAACCTCCGCAATCTCTGTTTACCAAGAAAGCAGTCTAAGTGGGAGAGGAAGGCCAAACCAAGAAACTGCTGAAAGCAGAGGGTATAGCGTGAAGGAGTTGTCTCATTTTGTGGATTAATATCAATAACTTCCTCAGGAACTTTTACTAAAATGTATTGTGAGAGTGGCCAATTTAGGAGCAAGTCACTCTCCTTGCTTTTGAATTCTGCAAAATGAAAGCATTTTGGGTTGACACATAGCTATTAACTAATCACAGATGACTGTATATGATTCAGACACATAGCATGTTATTTCCAAGGACACTGATTGCATGGAGGACTGAGTGGAATTCTTCTGAGCATATGAATTCTCCTCCTCCTCTTTAAATGCTAAATAGAACTCCACAGATGAAGTGGCCAATATGTTGTGTATGCAAGCCATGCTAGATTGATTTTTTGATGATCAGGATGCTCATCCACTTAATATGTCTCATAACCAGGTCATGGTAAATGCAGTGATTAAGGGAAGCTCTTTTGTGCGGGCACCCTATGTAACCTTACTGCTGTAAAATCAGACAATGGTCTGGGGGTGGGCCTTGTTAGGTTTGTTGTCTCAGCTTTGCCTTACGGGTCTACAGTTGCTGAAAAAGAGCAATTCGCAAAAGAACGAGGCAAAGACAAAGGGGAGATTCAAGGGACCCCTAGCAGGGTGAAAAAATTTAGATGGTTATTATTAAGCAGCATGAATAAAGCAAACATTGATGGGGTGAAATAAGGTCTTGAAGCAGCACTGTGGGAAGCTGAGTGGACATATGGGATGGACCCCAGCATTGAAAAGCCATAAACAAAACCACTCTATTTACTTAGTTTTAAAGAATTTAAAAGGTTAGAAAGCAAAGGTGATAATGAGAAACCTAACTTTTAATTGCTGGGGGTGATGGTCTGGCCAATTAACCAGGACGAAGATTCATAAAGGAATGAGGGTGTTCTTGTGCAAGCCCTGCATACACATACATGGGTAAAATGGCCAGTAAGTGGAAAAGAAAGTTTCCTGGGACTCCTTGATATGGGAGTCAAATGCACTATGATTCCAGAACTGTTTGGTGAATTTCTAATAGGGCTACAGTTAGACTGAAGTATATGGAGATGCAGTGGTTGATGGGATTTAGGTGAAAGTTTGGATAAAAATTAGAATATTCAAATGTACTTTATGTGAAGTGATTGTGTCCACTTTCCCTGAATGTATTATTGGAGTAAATATTATGTTTGACTGGGGAACACTTGTCTACCTAGTATTGTAAAACAGAAGGCATGTAGGTTATCTTTCAGCTAGTATTAATTGGACATTCCAAATGGGAATCTATAGAATTGCCTGAGCCCATACAGGTTGTTAATCTGAAACAGTATAGAATACCTGCTGGACAATAAAGAGCTTACTACTTTAATTAAGGACAATATTAGAAGCTGGAGTGCTGGTATCAAAAGTTCTCTGTACAGTAACCCTGAGTGACCCATGAAAAAGTATGTGACTAATGGAGATTCAAAGTATACTACTGAGGCTGGAATAAAGATGTGCAGCCTGTAACATCACCATCCTTGATATGGTTTCAATAGTGCAAAAATAAAGTAGGCCAAAGAGAATGATACTCAGTGATTGATCTTGCAAATTCTTTTTTTCCTTTATCAGAAAAGAGACAACTGTAGTTTGGCTTTACATGGAAGGATCCCATTTTACATTTACTGTATTGCCACAGGGTTATTTGATATTACCAGCTTATTTTCATAATTTGATTAGAAGAGATTCAGACTTGATGCAGGTCTCAAGTTTAATAATGCACATATATTAATAATGTAAAAATATCAGAAACAGAAGAATAAGCAAAACTGACTTTTATGCCATGCTGGCACACATTGCCAAAAAAACCTGATGGATAATTCTAGCAAAGATTCAAGGATCTGCCCAAATGATAAAATTCTTAGTAATAACCCGGACAGGAGCCAACACTGGCATTCCACAGATGACTGAAAATAAGCTGCTGCTGTTGTCTATCCTGAGAACTAAGAAAGAATCACAGTACCTTGTCAATTTCCTTGCATTTTGGAGGATACATATTCCACGTCTGGGAATATTTCTAGATTCTATCCGTAGAACTACCTGAAAGAAGATCATATTTGAGTGGAATTCTCAACAAAACCAGACTATGTCTGAATTGCAAAAAGTGGTAGCCCTCTTAATCCTTTTGGCCCTTATGATCTGCACTCAGATAGGATTTTGGAAGCATCTGTAACACACTTATGCAGACTAGAGCTTATGGCAAAAGCCTGTCACTACCACCAGGAGTGACTGCTGGAATTTAGAAACAGAAATTTTCCATATGCAGTGGTATTGTATATACCCTTTGAGAGATAATTACCAGCTTGCACTGTCAATAATCAAAACTGCCCCTATGACTGAAGGACATAAAATAATGTGGAATCCTGAAATATCCATAATGTCTTGGATAATATTAGAGAAACATTTTAATATGGAATGCAGACCCAGAATAGTTCTATAATAAAATGGAAATGATTTATATGGGAACATACTACTTGGGAGAGTGCAAAGAGGTAGTCATCACATTTAAGAGCAGATACCCCTTTTCCCTCTATGACTGACTTTGGAACCACAAGAGGAACTGCAGGATGTTACTGTCATACCGGTGGTGCCCTATGAACAGCTCTCCATTGGCCAAGAAAACACTGCTTGGTTTATGGATGGCAGCTGCCAGGTGGACAGACACCACCTTGTTTGAAGGCCTGCCACACTATGATTGACTGATGGAACAAATGATTGAAGAAGGCAAGAACAAATCACCTTAGTGGACTGAACAGCATGGTGTTTTTCTTGCAGTGATGGAAGAATTCAACAATGATAACAGCCCCTATGTTTGGGTTTTTGTCAACTCATGGTCATTGGCCAATGGTTTGGCTTTTTGGTCAGTTAGATGGGCAATGAAAAACTAGACTAATAGAGAGATTCCTGTATAGGGTATGCCCCTATGGAAATGACTATGGGAATATAAATGATGCATTAAAGTAGGAAATCTTGATGCCCATCAGAAGAACCTCCTTCTAAGACTGGAAAGTGATTGAAACCACCAAATCTGGTGTGCTTGCTTGAGGGGGCCACCTAGGTCCATGAAATGAATGAATATGGAGGAGCTGCAGGAATGGAAAGATGGTCTGGTCATCAACGTACACCTTTTACACCTCTGTGGCACAAAGTGTCAACAACAACTGGCCAGTCTACCAGCAAGAAAGACAAGAGACTGTGGAGGACTGTGGGACAGGCTCCCCAGGGAGAAGGACCTGCACAGAGCTGGAAAATAGGCTATATTGGACTGGTGCCAGTATCTCAGAGAGATTGTAATTGTATCTTGATAAGAATAAACACTAACTTAGGACTGGACTTTGCCTACCTGATGGGAGAAGAAAATGCTCACAATGTTACCCAAACATCAGACGTTCAGTCCAGATCCTGCTGCTCACTGCACAGAAAAATGATCACTGAGACAAGGAGTATTGCCAGGGAAGAAGGCTTTATTTGCATGCTGCAGCCAAGGAGAACAGGAGATCAGGCTCAAATCGGTCTCCTCAACTGACTAAAATTTGGGGTTTATATAGGAGGGAGGAAATGTAACCACATGTGAAAAAATAGGAATTAGGGAAAGATAAGGAAGAGGAGTTGGTCAATAGGAAGCAGGTGGTTGGTTAGCCAGTCACGATGGGTGACATGTCTGGTGTCTCACTATCTAGGTGTGATGATATGGTGAGTTTCGGCTTCTTGATACTGTCTGGGAGGCCTGTGGGTCAGTTTCCAAGAAAGGAACTCAGATAAGACAAATGTAAGTTTCAAGCTTTAAGACTGAGAAGGTAAATTTCTTCGTTTATCCAAAAAATAGTAAACATTACTTCCATGGGCCAGTTGGGCTGATTTTAACAAGACTAAAAGGTCTGTACTGGTCCATTCTTGCATTGCTATAAAGAAATGCCTCAGGCTGGGTAATTTATAAGAAAAGAGATTTAATTGGGTCATGGTTCTGCAGACTGTATGGGAAGCCTAGAAGCATCTGCTTCTGGGGAGGCCTAAGGAGGCTTACAATCATGTCAGAAGGCAAAGGGGGAACAGGCGCATCACATGGTAAAAGCAGGAGCAAGCAGGAGAGGTCAAGGGAAGGGGAGTGCCACACACTTTTAAATGACCAGATTGTGCAAGCACTCACTATCATGAAGATAGCACCAAGCCATGAGAGATCTACCCCCATGATTCAAAGACAGTTTGATGTGAGATTTGGGCAGGGACAAAAATGCAAACCATTTCAATCTGCCCTGGCCCCTCCTAAATTTCATATCCTTCTCACATTGCAAAATATAATCATGCCTTTGCAACAGTCCCCTAAAGGCTTAACTCATTCCAGTGTTAATTCAAAAGTCCAAATTTCAAAGTCTCATCTGAGACAAGGGAAATCCCTTCCACCTATGAGCCTGTAAAATAAGAAATGAGTTAGTTACTTCTATGATACAACAGAGATACAGGAATTGGGTAAATGTTGTTGTTCCAAAAGGGAGAAATTGGCCAAAAGAAAAGGGTTACAGGCCCCGTGGAAGTTTGAAACCCAGCAGGTCAGTCATTAAATCTTTAAGGTCCAAAATAATTTCCTTTGACTCCATATCCTGTACCCAGGGCATACTGGTGCAAGGGATGGGCTCCCAAGGCCTCAGGCAACCTTGTGGCTTTGTAGGGTGCAGCCCCCCAGCTGCTCTCATGAGATGGAGTTGAATGCCTGCATCTTTTCCAGGTGCAGTGTCCAAGCTACTGGTGGATCTACCATTTTTGGGTCTAGAGGATGATGACTTTCTTCTCACAGTTCCACTAGGCAGATCCCCATTGGGGAATCTGTGTGGGGGCTCTAGCCCTGCATTTCTCCTTAGGGGCTCTAGTAGAGGTTCTCTGGGGGCTCTGCCTCTGCAACAGCCTTGTGTCTGGGCACCCAGGCTTTTCTGTACATCTTCTGAAGTCTGGGTGGAGACTACCAAGCCTTATTCACTCTTGCACTCTGTACACCTGCAAGCTTATCACCAAGCTGCCAAGTCTTATGGTTTGTGTTCTCCAAAGTGGCAGCCTGAGCTGTACCTGGCCCCCTTTGAACCATAGCTGGAGCTGGAGCAGCTGGGATATAGAGATCAGTGTTCCCAGGCTGCACTGGGCAGTGGGTCACTGGACCTGGCCTACAAAACCATTCTGTTGTCCAAAACCATTCCATCCTCTTAGGCCTCTGGGCTTGCCATGAGAGAGGCACACACTAAGGTTTCTGAAATGCTTTTGAGGCCTTTCTCCATTGTCTTGGATATTAGCTCTTAGTTCCCTTTTAGTTATGCTAATTTCTCTAGTAAGTGGTTGTTCCATAGCCTGCTTGACTCTTTCTATGCCACATGGCTAGGCTGCATATTTCCAAAGTTTTATGCTCTGCTTTCCTTTCAAATATAAATTCCATCTTTAAGTCTTTTTTTTTCCCTCCTGTATGTGAGCTGAGGCTGTTAGAAGCAGCCAGGCCACATCTTGAACACTTTGCTGCTCATAATTTTTTTTCCACCAGATACTCTAAATCATCACTCTTATGCTTAAACTTCCACAGATCCCTAGGATCTGAATGAAATGCAGCCAACTTCTTTGCTAAAGCATAACATGTGGGACCTTTGCTGAAGTTCCCAATAAGTTCCTCATTTTTATCTGAGACCTTGTTGGCCTGGACTTCACTGACTGTATGACTATCAGCATTTTGGTCACAACCATCTAACCAGTCTTTAAGAAGTTCCAAACATTTTCTCATTTTCCTTCCTTCTTCTGAGCCCTCCAAACTCTTGTAACCTCTTCTCATTATCCCATTCCAAAGTTGCTTCTACATTTTCAGGTATCTTTATAGCAATGTAGCATTCGTAGATACTAATTTTTTGTTTTAGGCCACTCTTGCATTGCTATAAATAAGTGCCTCAGGCTGGGCAATCTAAAATAAAAGAGGTTTAATTGGCTCATGGTTCTGCAGGCTGTACAGGAAGTGTAGTGGCATCTGCTTCTAGGGAGGCCTCAGGAAGCTTACAATCATGGCAGAAGGTGAAGGGGGAGGAGGCACCTCACATGGCAAAGGCAGAAGCAAGCAAGAGAGAGTAGAAGGGAGGTGCCACACACTTTTAGATGACCAGATTTTGTGAGAATTCACCATCACAAAGACAGCACCAAGCCATGAGGGATCCGCTTTCAAGATCCAAACACCTTTCACCAGGCCTCACCTCCAGGACTGGGGATTACAATCCAACATGAGATTTGGCAAGGGATGAATCTACAGACAATACAGATTGCAATAGAAGACAAATATACAAACTATATCAGACTGTAAAAGAAGATACTGTGCCAACTTGGACCACCAAGTTACTTTGTTTTTTTATACCAAATATCATACTTTACAACCTATAGTGTCCAACAATGAGTACATAGTTCAACCAAGTAAACACATGTTCATATTATCAAAGTAATGGTTTAATTGAATACTCTTGTTTAAAATGGGGGTGGGGCATAAAGGCATCAAGGGCTGGCTTACATACCTTCATGAGTGTGTGCTCACATTTAATATGATGGGGGAGCTAAGAGAGGGATAGATATTATGTCTGACTGAGAATAATTCCCTACCTCATACTATAAAACAGTAGAGAGGTAATTTCACCTAGATAGATTCCTCTGCCTTTTCATGGAACTTGTGGAAGGGAGCTAGGGGAATATGCTGGTACAACAATACAGTTCTTTCCTACATGCCCTCAATTATTTTGTTTCCTACCTGATGCAGTAGTCCCAGGACCAGGGCTGCAACTGCAGATGCCAGAAGCAGGGATGACTGCTATGCAAGAAACTGTAACATTATCTTTAAACTTTTATGTCAGAATTCCTGAAGGCCTGATGGAATGGATTTTGCCTTCATCCTGTATGGCAAAATTGAAGTTGACAGTAAATGCAGCTGCATTGGTATTTCTTAGCAGTTGTAATGGCTTACTAGCTCTGTACCTATGTAATCCTACCCTATATATGGGTGGTACTATGGTTTGACTGTGTCTCCCAAAAAGCATATGTTTCAAACTTAATTCCCAGTACAACAGTGCTGGGATGTGGGACCTAAAGGGAGGTGTATAGGTCGTGAAGGTTTCACCCTTATGAGTGGATTAATGCTGATTACAAAAGTGCTTGAGGCTGCAAATTTGATCTCTTGCTTTCTTGTCCTCTTTTTGCCCTCTGCCACAGGATGACAAAGCAAGAAAACCCTCACGTTATGCTTATGCTGGCCCCTTGATCTTGGCCTTCAGAAATGTGAGAAAATAAATTTTCATTCATTACAAATTAGTCAGTGGTATTCTGTTATAGCAGCACAAAATGGACTAAAACAGAAAAGAATGAACTGAGGAGACACTTGACAGCCCGGTGTTTGTGCTCACAATCCAGACCAGCAGAGTGGCTGTATAACTGTAATATGTTCATTGTCCAATGCACACAGCAAGTCAACGTGCTAAGATACTGGATTGCAACAGAGAAAGAAGTTTTATCATAGGGCTGCTGAATGATGAACAAAGCCATCTCCCCAAGGAGTTTGGGGATAGGGTTTTGGAGTGGGTAGAAGTGTAGAGATCTTTGATGGGTTGGAGAGTGCAGGGTGAAGTCATGGGACAGGGAGATAAACTGTGTTCTCATATTGATAGGGTTTGGCTCTGTATCCCCACCCAAATCTCATCTTGAATTGTACTCCCATAATTCCTACTTGTTGTGGGAGGGACCCAGTGGGAGATAACTGAATTATGAGGGTGGTTTCCTCCATACTCGTCTCATGGTAATGAATAAGTCTCATGAGATCGATGGTTTTATTAGGGTTTTCTGCTTTTGCGTCTTCCTCATTCACTCTTTGCCTGCTGCCATCCATCTAAGACAGGACTTGCTCCTCCTTGCCTTCCATCATGATTGTCAGGCTTCCCCAACCATGTGGAACTGTAGGTCCAATTAAACCTCTTTCTGTTGTAAATTTCCCAGTCTTGTATATGTCTTTATCAGCAGCATGAAAACAGACTAATACACATGCTTATTCTGTTTATGTGTGGGGTGTCTTCAAATTATTTGGGGTCAGCTGTTATGCTGGAATTCAGGATCTGAAAAATATCTTAAGCAATTCTTCCCCCCCACCCCCCTGAGAAAACCCCTTTACTTTTGACTCCACATTATATTACATAATGATCAGATATTACATGACCCGGTTTTTCGGCTTTCTGACAATGAGATCTCTCTCCTTAAGTAATGAAGGGTTTCAAAGCTCTGAATGGAGTAAAGCCTATCCCTGCCTTCTCCATCACCAAACGCCCATTCTTTCTTAGGCAGATCAGGTAAAAATATGTTTGTCCACCAAGCACCATAAACACAACACAGTCATCACCACTTCCCTTCCTTGAGGGAACAGCTTCCCTATGACACCTAAGAGGACTGGCATCCATGGCGTCAAGCTGCAACTTCTCCCCTGAGGCCTAGATAGAGAGGCTGTCACAAAGTAGCAAGGATGCAAAACATGACAATTGTCTCATGACAATTCAGAACAAAGTGAAGGAACATCCTATGATCTTAGGCAATTCTTAAACAAAAACCTTACTCTTCTAATGTCAGAGATCCTATCTGTCTTAAACAAAAGTCTTATGATTCTAACATCAGAAGTCTTATCTATAGGAACAATGGGGATGCAAATGGTTAGTATCTAGTGCCACATGGCTTTCAATTACAAGGAAGTGGGTCAGAGTGCAACCCAATTAATGCTTAACTATAACTCTATTTCTGTTTAGAATTCTTGTTAAGCTGGTGAGGATGGCTTCAGTTAAACTTAACATCCATTCCAAAAGTGGAAAAGTTTAGGTAAAAAGTAATGACAAATAAAAAGGAGGAGAAATAGTAGCTGAGGGTAAAGGAATGAATAAATGAGTTATGAAATGAGGGAAATCCAATACTACACCAGCCCTTTGAGAGAGGCTCAGAGCAAGAGAACCATATTTTCTTTTAGAACAATATACCAGATACCCAAAAGGGTGGAGCTATATGTTTACTGAGATTACTCTTGCTTTTTGAACCTGACAAGGTCAAATGAAACCTGCAAAACTGAGTAGCATCACTCTGGGAGATATTTTGGTGATAGAATGATGAACTGGATCAATTGTTAGTTACTGAGTGGAACTCTAGTAATATGCTTATGTCTGTGGCCTCAAGAATTTCAGGATACAACTATTACAAAGGATCTCACATGGGAAAGAATTTCCAGGAACTATTCCCTACTGGGCCATCAGACTTTGTGGTGTACAACTCTAAATGTTGATGATCAAATACTTAGAAAGTTCTCTGATGATAATGAAAAAATATATAGCAATCATATGCCGAACGTCTAGCCATGCACTATCTACAAATAGATATAACACTTGTTTTGTGGGTGGAAAGCTATTAAACAGAATAGGAAAAGATAATAGGTTTCTGAAGGGATTAAAGCAGTAGGCATCACATGAGAGTGCAAATTCCCTGGGGGAACAGCCCCACCCTGAGAGGAGGAAGGCTATGGAAAGCTTTATGGCTTAGTCAAAGTAAATTAATCTAGGTGTGACTACCACTCATCTAACCCCAGTATGGGAGGGCCATCATTTTGGGGTACAAAATAGGTATCCTAATTGCACTCAGGCAATTAGTATCCAATGACAAAACATACACAGTAGATTTAAACAACGTTGGTTCACAAGACAGAAAGAGGGCTTTAGGAGAGATTGACATCTCTCTAGGCATCATGGAACAAGCTGGATTTGCTTTTGATGAGGAGCAGCATTCAGAGGAAAAGATTTATTGACTAGAATTAGCAGATTAGAGGAAATTCTATTCCAGGAGGAAGACAGGAATGGAAGTCAGCCTCAAAAGACTATAAAATTTAGAGAAGACTCAAAATAATGCTGGATCCAGTGTGGAGAAAGTGCTTGTACTCTGAACCAACATGGCGTTTTGATTATTTTAATATAGATGGAGCCCTAAGTAGCCACGGGCAATGTATCAGTCCATTTTCACACAGGTATAAAGAACTGCCCTAGACTGGGTTAACTTATGAAGAAAATAGGTTTAATTGACTCACAGTTGTGCAGGCTTAACAGGAAGCATGACTGAGAGGCTTCAGGAAACTTACAATCATGGCAGAAGCTGAAGGGGAAGCAAGCACATCTTATCATGGTGGAGCAGGAGAGAGAGCGAACAAAGTGGGTAGTGCCACACACTTTAAAACAACCAGATCATGTGAGAACCCATTCACGATCATGAGAACAGCAAGGGGGAAGTCTGCTTCCATAATTCAGTCACCAGGCCCTTCCTCTGACATGTAGGGATTACAATTCGAGATGAGATTTGGATGGGGACACAGACCCAAAGCACATCATTCTCACATTTGAAACCAATCATGCCTTCCCAACAGTTCCCCAAAGTCTTAACTCATTCCAGCATTAACTCAAAAGTCCAGGTCCAAAGTCTTACCTGAGACAAGGCAAGTCCCTTCTACTTAATGAGCAGACATTGAGAAAGAAAGAAAATAGAATCTAGGTTGCATCCAAACCTGAATCACTGCCCACCTGCAGCAAGAGAACACATTTCTCCACCATTCTTGCAATATGCATAAACATGATAAAACCTGCCCATATTTCCCCTTCTCCTCTGCAAAAGTTTCAGAAAGTCGGTGGCTGTGTTTTTCAGTAGGGCTTGGAAGATGGGAATGTGAGAGGGGTAAGCACAGTGAATGGACTTGAATGGGTACTTTCTTTGCCATCTCATTTTTGGTCTCACTTCTGATCCTTTTAGCTGAACGGAAGTCTTCTGATCAGCATTTCAACCTCCCTTCTTTCCCCTCTTGTGGCTGTGTATTGTGCACACCAAACATTTACAGTGGCTAGCCATTAGTTGGCTTTTACTATTGATTCTTTTTTCTTTGTTGTATTTTTCCTCTGAAATCTCCATTTAGTACTTCAGCATTAAAAAAAGCTCAGTATCAATAAAAACAACATAATTCTCCCCTTTTGTGTCTCTGTGAGAAGCCAACACCAGAATACTTTGTGACCATCTTCTATGGCTAAAATGACTTTTAAAACTTGTGGTTGTGCTCCGAGTACCGAAACAGGATATGCAGAGCATTGGAACCGGTCCATTCATCAGCAGACAAACTTCCCTGGGCAGATATGCAGGATGGATCTTGGAGGCTGAAGTTTTGTCTTTGTTTTTCCTGTTTGCTGCCAACTACAGATTACAAATTGGATACAAATTCCTTAACCTTTGGCCAGCAGCCCTCAATTTCATGCTGTCTAATTTATATGTAAACAAGGTCATACATTTGCCTTAATTATATTTTCCTTAAGTTTTTCCACTTTATTTTGGGGGAGGTTTTTAGTTTCTGATTTCCTAAACCCTGGTTAACTCTTGACTTTCTGAAACGTTTTACTGCAGCATTGCTCTGAAAATGTCAACATAAAAAAAAAAAGTTGAAAAAAACTATGCCAATCAGTTGGCCTGATTTGAATACCAGGGTACAGCCTTACAGTCACAGACTATTCTTTAGCATTGAAAACAAAATCCTAAAGACCGTGAATCAAAAGTCAAGTCTCCATTTGACAAATAATTGGTAGCACAACTTTATTTTCTTTAAATACAGTTAGGTAAGGGAAGTGAGAAGGAATAATTAAGTGATGGTAGAGACAGCTCTGACTTCCAATGTTGTCTAGAAAGCCTCTCAATAGAGTGAAATCTATATTTTTCCCATCTCAATGGGAAGAAATGTTTTTATTTCATTTCATATGGCCTTAGTCTGTAGTTTATTTTTGTTTTTTTAAAGTCACTTTTCAGGATAAGTCCTTCCCATATCCTCCTGGGAACTTCTCTGCAATCTTCTATGTTGGCTGCTATGTTAGTTTTCTAGGGTTGCCATAACAAATTACCACAAGCTGAGTGGCCTATGTCAACAGAAATTTATTCTCACAGTTCTGGGGGCTAGAAGTCTGCAGTCAAGCAGTTTGTAGGGCCATGCTCTTCTGAAGGAGTTAGCCAGCTTGCTTTAGGCAGAGAGCAAGGGAAGGGTCTGCAGAGAACATCCGACTCACCTCACAAGCGCCTACCTCAGATATTTTGTGCAAGTAAGGGAACTTGTGCAGGGGGCTTGCCTAAACATACCTGCAGCTAAGGGCCAACATACACTGAGGTGGGGGGTGGAGCTACCAGGAATTCACGCCTTATACAGCACTATCAGCTTTTATAAAAAGCCCTTGTATTCAACTGTGAAAGGGGCAACTGGGAACCTCGTTTCAGGACCCCTCTCTTGGCTGAGAACTTTCCTTTTGCTTAATAAATTCTACTCCACTCACTCGTCAAGTGTTTATGTGCTTACTTCTTCCTGGTTGTGAGGCAAGAACTCAGACCTAGCTGAGCTAAGGAGCAAAAATACCATCCATCACCTCTAAAGGGTCTAAGGAAGATTCTTTTTTTGCCTCTCTCCTGGCTTCTGGGGGTTGCCAGCACTCCCTGGCATTTCTTGGCTTGTAGAGGCATTGCTCTCTGCCTCTGTCTTCACATGGCATTCTCCTCTGAGTCTCTCTGTATGTCTTCTTCTCATAAAGGCACCAGTTGTTGAATTTAGGGCCCACTGTAATCCACTGTGACCTCACCTTAACTAATTACAGCCTCTAAGGCCCTCTTTCTTTCCTTCTTTTCTTTCTTTGACCGAGTCTTGCTCTGTTGCCAGGCTGGAGTGCAGTGGCTCAATCTTGGCTCACCGCAACCTCCGCCTCCCAGGTCCACGTGATTCCCCTGCCTCAGCCTTTTGAGTAGCTGGGACTACAGGCATGCACCACCATGCTTGGCTAATTTTTTGTATTTTAGTACAGATGGGATTTCATCATGTTGGCCAGAATGGTCTTGATCTGACCTTATGATCTGCTCACCTTGGCCTCCCAAAATGCTGGGATTACAGGCATGGGTCACTGTGCCTGGCCCACCCTATTTCTAAATAAGGTCACATTCTCAGGTTCCAGGTGGACATAAATTTTGGAGGACACTATGTAACCCACAAAGTTGTTTTTCACTCATTTAAACTAAGTATACATGATATGGATGTGTAAATGTCAATCACATATTGTTACTGAAATGCCAGGAGTTCAGTCTAGGTCCTACTGCTCACCACACAGAAAGTCAACCACTGAGACAATTATTATTGCCAGAGAAGAAGGCTTTAAGGGTACTGCAGCAGAGGAGATGTGAGATCAGCCTTAAATCCATATTCCTGACTGACTAAAATTAAGGGTTTATATAGCAGAAAAGAAATGTAACCATGTGTGGGAAAACAGGATTTAGGGAGGCATAAGGAAGAGGAGTTAGTCTACAGGGAGCAGGTGGTCAGTTAGGCAATCATGATATGTTAGGAGTCTGGTGTCTTATTGTCCAGATGCAATGATCTGGTAAGTTGCAGTTCCTTGATACTATCTGGGAGGACTTATGGTTGGTTTCCTGAGAAAGGAACTCAGATAAGACAGTTGTAACTTTCTCAGGTTTTAAGATTGGGAGGATCAATTTCTGTGCTTATTCCAAGAAACCATAAACCTCAGTTCTGAGACAACTGAGCCAGTTTCAACATCTGGAAATTTTGTTTATTCAGTCACCTGAGGCTGACATTTTGAGGATGGAGACCTCTTATTTTTTTAGGGATGTTATCAAGGTTTGTTATATAGGACTCAGTTATTTCTTTTGTTCATATGTGGACAGTCTTCAGACCTTTCCCATGTATTCAGTACAAACAGATAATGTATAGGAGCTGTCAAGGCTAATGGACTAAATCCAGAATGCAGGGGGAGCACTTTGAATCCTCCTTGCCAAGGACAGTGCAAAGATGCACCCTGCCAAGTCCCACAGAGGGATTTAGACCAACACCTACATTATTATTTTATGAAAATTCCTCTTGCCTAAGCTGTTGCTTATTATTGAGTTTTACAATGGAGATACAGTATATGACCTACGTTTATAAAATCCAGTGAAAATCTAGTTGAAAAGGGGTAATAACTCCTTGCCTTTCACTCTGGGAAAAAATTCCTGTCTGGGTGCTGCTAAAATAGCTTAGTGATGTGCTGCTAATACAGAGCTATTGAAATTTACTCATTAAAAATATATAACCTTGAGTAATCCATTAGTGGAAAAATCCATTTTTTTCCATCAAAAAATTCATCGAAAACTGATCTGGAAAGAAGGAAAAAGGAACAAAGATGAACATAGTCACTGCATGAATTTCTTTCCAGATTTTTAAAATTAATTTCTGGTCTTTAGTCTTTCATCCTCTTCTGAACATGTAGACATCTGTTTACTGGTATATACTGATGATAATAAGGGAAAATTTATATAAGTAAAATTTATGTAAGTTCCTGAAGGTGCTGCTTTAGATGTATAGATGGTCAGAAGTCCAGAATCTTAGGGACTATAGAAGATTGGTCTTGATGAGAAAATGCTGGAAGTCAGAGAAGCATCTGCCCAGAGAACAGCAAATGGATCTAGGTACAGGGGACATCAGGAAGCTTGAAGCAGAGAAACCTAATGAATCCCAAGACATACTGAGACAATTACAGTTAATCCATATCTTGAAGGCATTCCTTTGATATGCAATCTGCAATCTGCCCTACTAACAACTATTTTCCCACATCTGCTAAATTTATACAGTTATGCATGGGTTATCCCTAAGAGAGCATCCCTAAAAGATAAATAATTGTAATCCCTAAAAGATAATTGTATCCCTAAAAGATAAATAATTGCAATAGCATTTGCTTTATTGTTTTATAACAAGGAGGCATATTAGGAAGAATTTGTTAATTCCTGGTTGTCAATTGCTCAAGCTGTTTATGATTATTTTAGGGTTTTGAAATAAACTATTAATTATTCTCTATTTGAGAATTGATAGGATATGGAGTTTGAAAAGAAAGAGTATTTTAATTTTTCCTCCCACACTGGTCCCTTTCTAGTTTACCATGGTTTATGAATTATATTTATTAGTCATTCTGTTAACTACATTAACTAACCTAGTAAATTTAGTAGATTAAGAAACTGAAATATAAATTAATGAGTATAATTCATCAGTGTCTGCAGTTTCAATCATAATATTTATACAGTGTGAAAAAGATGTCAGATGACTGTTAGGATTATCTTCTTTGAAGAGGTTTATTAAATTTGCAATTATTTTGCCTGGAATGCCAACATTAAATTAATGTATTCCAAAATGTTAGAAATAGACACATTTGTGAAGATGTCATGTTACCATTTTTGTTTCTAGGCATGTATAATAGATACTCCACCAAAGGAAAAGTACTTCAGGCAAATAATTAGTTCAAGCTGTAAGACATTATTTCAGCCTGATTTTCATTTGTTCATTCATTCATTCACTCAACAAATGGTAAATTTTGTGAGATCCAACTATGTGTCACTTACTGTTCTGGACACCAGTGATATAGGAGACAACACAAACACTACCCTAATACTAGAGCTCACATTTCAGTGGGGGGAGGGGAGGGAAACAGGCAATAAACAACAACAAAAAATACTTCTCGGTGCGGTGGCTCAGGCCTGTCATCCCAGCACTTTGGGAGGCCAAGGCGGGTGGATCACCTGAGGTCAGGAGTTTGAGACCAGCCTGGTCAACATGGTGAAACCCCGTCTGTACTAAAAATACAAAAATTAGCCAGGTGTGATGGCATGTGCCTGTAATCCCAGCTACCCAGGAGGCTGAGGCAGGAGAATCGCTGGAGCCCAGTAGGCAGAGGCTGCAGTGAGCTGAGATTGTCCCACTGCACTCCAGCCTGGGCGACAGAGCAAGACTTCGTCTCAAAAACGAAAACAGAAACAAAAACAAAAAAGACTTCTCAGGTGCTGTGAAAATGTAAAATGCCATGAAAAAGTGTGAAGCAGGGTAAGAGGGTGGTGAAATGGGATGGTAACTTTGCTTCAGAGACTTGGAGGAGTGAGGGAGCCATGGACAGAAGTGGATGCATTGTGAAGCAAATGAAGCTTAAAATTCAGGGACTTTCACTTGCTTGGGTCTCTGTGAGTGGTGGGACTTGCAGGACACTGCAGAGTATTCTTAGTGGGGAGTGGAGGCCAGATTGCTTTCAGGAAGTATTTCTTTGTAAGTGCTTCCGTCGTAACACTGAAACTCCAAAGAAAATGAAAGATAACTTCAAAGACATCTCCAGAGCTCCAGTAATTTGCTGTAATTTCTGTTCTTATTCTATATAAATATTAACCTAATTTTGTGTTTGTGATCTTATTTCTTTTTCTAAAGCAGCATCCTTGGCTAAAATTATATATACTTCAGGTCAGTATATAGTTATAGCTAGGTACTGGAATTATACACATGAGTAAGATATGACCCCAGCCTTCAGCTTACTTCATGATCTTAATAACTTTTGATATATTAAGGTGTAGAAGAAACAGAACTCAGCCAAGTTGATATCAAATTGATAACCTGATATTTTCTTGAGTCTAACCATCAGTTGTAAAAAACAGAATTCAAAATAACTTTATGAGAAAAAAGAAAATGCTACTAAAATTAACATTTTCAATTTTAAGACTAGCTGATTATTAGATACAGAATAGAAAGAAGGATATATTAGAATTCGGAAAATTAACATTAATTAGCATTTATTGGGCTCTGATTTTCTAACTTCTTGGTATGCTTAATTCATTTAATCATCAGAACAAAACTTTGGGATAGCTACTAATAGTATTCTAATTTTACAGATGAGGAAACAAGCATGCAAAGGTTAAGGGAAGTGGTAAAGCTAGAGACCAAACTGAAGCTATCTGACTAAAAGCTGACATTTAATCATTTTGCTAAACTTACTGCAAAAGTCAGGGGATTCCGTTTTTGAATTTCTAGTCCAGATTCTACTCCTAAATTTTCGGGTATCTGTCCTTAGATTGCAGCATCATCATCAGTAAAGTTGGATTAAAAAATCTTGACATTTTCCACAATCTATTAAGATTGTAACAATAGTCAATACATTTTGTTATTATGAGATACAGCTCTCAATTTTTTTTGAGATGGAGTCTCGCTCTGTCATCCAGAGTGGAGTGCAGTGGTGTGATCTGGGCTCACTGCAACCTCCACTTCCTGGGTTCCAGTGATCCTCCTGCCTCAGCCTCCCAAGTAGCTGGGACTACAGGCATGCGCCACCACCCCTGGCTAATTTTTGTATTTGTTAGTAGAGACAGAGTTTCACCATATTGGCCAGGCTGGTCTTGAACTCCTGACCTTGTGATCCTCCCGCCTCAACCTCCCAAAGTGCTGGGATTACAGACATGAGCCACCATGCCCGGCCACAGTTCTCAATTTTAAAATGGCTTGGATCATAAATACATTATTTGTTTGATACCCATAACGTGCCATGTGCTTTATATAGGTTATGTAATTCAGTAGTCACAATAGCTCTGCAGGGTCAGGTTTAATAATACTGTGTTGTTGTTGAAGAAACAAATTAGTCAATTTGCTGAAGGTCAAACAGCTTGTAAAGTTTGGAACTGGATCTGACCCAGTTCTGAATGCAAATTCCACCAGGATTCCAAAATCACTAACATGGTTCTTTCCACCAGGTTAGTGATTCTCCAGAAAAGTAGAGCTTATTGTAAGGCAAAACTCCAAAAAAAAGTCAACTCTCAGGAAAAGAAAAAACAGGACATTTTTGGGTGTACCAGACTAGTTAGCAGAAGAGGGTGTTAGAATGCTGAAGCTGTTTGCTACAACTTCAACCTAGTCAGTGATTTCAGTTTGGCAAGCTTTTTCTAGAGAAGAACCTGCCAAGATCTACCCATTAGTAGAAACTTAAGATTTCCTTAGGAAGCTCTGCTGTCATTAATATCATATTATGTAAATTATCCTATAGACATCGAAATGTTTAGGAAAATAGAACCATTCTGAGCCTTCTTGGAAGTCTACATTACAACCTCAATTATTTATAGGGCTACTTTGGGCATGAAGTGTACTGATAATTGTGTTTAATTGTGTTTATTGGAATCCTTAATTTAATTAATTTTTTTTTTTTGTCTTTAGACAGAGTCTTGGTCTGTCACCCAGGCTGGAGTGCAGTGGCACGATCTTGGCTACTGCAACCTCCACCTCCTGGGTCCAAGCGATTCTCCTGCTTTAGCCTCCAGAGTAGTTGAGACTGCAGGAATGTGCCACCACACCCAGCTAATTTTTGTAATTTTAATAGAGACGGCATTTCACCATGTTGCCCGGGCTGGTCTCAAACTCCTGATTTCAGGCGATCCTCCTGCTTCAGCCTTCCAAAGTGCTAGGATTACAGGCGTGAACCACCAGCCTGGCCGGTATCCTTAACTTTAAACAAAAACGCATGTAGAAGGAATAGTATAAAGATCCTCATAATCCATTATCTAGCTTCAACAATTATCAATATATTCACCTATAACTTCTCTACTGCCTACTACTTGCTGTTGTTTTCCCTTGCAGCTTTATTGAGGCACAATTTACATTCCATAAATTAATCCATTTTAAGTATACAATTAAATGATTTGTAGTAAATTTACAAAGTTGTGCAACCAACACAACAATCCTGTTTTAGAAGTTCCATTATTCCAGAATATTCTCTCATGTCCATGTGCAGTTATCCCTCTCATTCCCAGGCCCGGGAAACTGTTCGCTTTCTGAATTTATAGATTTGCTTTTTCTGGACATTTTATATAAATATAATCATACAATAGTTTTTCTTTTGCATCTGATTTCTTTCACTTAGCAAAAAACTGTTAAGGTTCATTCATGTTTTAACATGTATCAGTAGTTTGATTTTTATTGCTGAATAGTATGCATTATATGTATATACCACATTTTGTTTATTTATTGGCAACTTAATGAACATTTGGTTTGTTTTTGGCTATACTGTATAATGCTGCTATAAATATTCCCTACAAGTCTTTGTGTAGACATATGATATTTACTCTTTGGAAGATTTCTATGCATGAATTGCCAGGTTTATGTTTATGTTTAGTGAGTTTAACTGTTTAAGTAATTGCCAAGCTCTTTTCAAAAAGGCTTCACTATTTTCCATTTTCACCAGCAGTGAATAGGATTATAGGTTTTCCACATCCACACCAAAACTTATTTGTTCTTTAAAATTATAACCATCCTAGTGGGTGCATAATGGTATCACATGGTGGTATTGATTCCCTAATTGTTACTGATGCCAGGGGTTTGATCTAGGTCCCAATGTTCTTCGCATAGAAAGCCGATCACTAAGACAACAATTATTTCCAGGGAAGAAGACTTTAATCAGGTGCTGCAGCCAAGAAGAACAGAAGGTCAGTCTCAAATTCATCTTCCTCACCAACTAATATCAGGCATTTATGTAGCAGGGAAGAAACTAAAACAGGAATTGGAGAAGGTTAAGGAAGAGATGTTGGTCAACAGAAAGCAGGTGGTTAGATAGGCAGTCATGATGGGCAAGAGGTCTTATGTCTTACTGTCCAGATGCAATGACCTGGTAAGTTTTAGTTCCTTAATACTGTCTGGGAGACATGATAGTTGGTTTCCTCAGAAAGGAAAAGGAACTCAGATAAGACAATTTTAACTTTCATAACTTATAAGACTAGGAGGGTCAATTTCTATGTTTATTTAAAAGAAACTATAAACATCAGTTCTATGAGACAATTGGGCTGGCTTCATAATGACTAATGATGTTGAACATTTTGCATGTACTTATGAACCATTTATCAATCTTCAGTGAAATGTTGATTCAAATATTTTGCTTATTTTAAATTTGGGTTGTTTGTTTTTCTGTTCTTGAGTTTTAATGTTTCTTCTTATACATTGGATACAAGATCTTTATTAATTACATAATTTGCAAATATTTTCTCCCAGTCTCTGTTTTTCATTTTCTTAATAATGACTCTTGACGTGAGAAAGTTTTTAATCATGATGAAGTCCAATACATCATTTTTTATCCCTCATGGATGATATATCTGTTATAATAGCTAAGAATTCTTTGCTTAAACCAGGGACACAAAGATTTTTCTCCTTGTTTCCTTCTAGAAGTTTTCTAGTTTTAGCTCTTACATTTAGGTCTATGATACATTTTGAGTTAATTTTTTTTTTTTTTTTTTTTTTTTTTTTGAGACTGAGTCTCACTCTATCAGCCAGGATGGAGTGCAGTGGCGCAACCTCGGCTTACTGCAACCTCTGCCGCCTAGGTTCAACCCATTCTCCTGCGACAGCCTCCCAAGAAGCTGGGATAGCAGCCACCGCACGTGGCTAATCTTTGTATTTTTAGTAGAGACGGGGTTTCACCATCTTGGCCAGGGTGGTCTTGAACTCCTGACCTTGTGATCTACCTGCCTCAGCCTCCCAAAGTGCTAGGATTACAGGTGTGAGCCACCACACCCAGCCCATTTTGAGTTAACTTTTGTACAGTAAAGTGTGAGGTAATAACCGAAACCAGTGATTCTCATCTGGGGGCAGTTTTGCTCATCAGAGCACATGTAAAAATGTCAGGAAACAATTTTGGTTCTCACAACTTGGTAAGGGGTGCTACTGGCATCTAGTGGGTAGAGGTCAGAGATATTACAGAATATCATCCTATTAATACAATGCACAGAACAGCCTCTTGCCACTAAGAATTACTGGCCTCAAGTCAATAGTGCCAAGGTTGAGAAATCCTGGAGTAGTAAAATAAGAAGGTAGCATTGATAATACATGAGATAAGCTGGGTGTGGTGACTCATGCCTGTAATCCCAGCATTTTGGGAGGCTGAGGTGGGGAGATCACAAGGTTAGGAGTTCAAGACCAGTCTGACCAGCATTTTGAAACCCGTCTCTACTAAAAATACAAAAATTTGCCGGGCATGGTGGGGTGCCTGTAGTCCCAGCTACTCGGGAGGGTGAGGCAGGAGAATCGCTTGAACCCTGGAGGCAGACGTTTCTGTGAGCCAGGATTATGGTTCTGCACTCCAGCCTGGCAACAGAGCAAGATTCTGTCTCAAGAAAAAAATAATAGTAATACATGGGATATGGACCCAGTCATTCCCCTCTGGAAGTGAAACTTGACTTTGCTGCTTTCCCTGCCCTGGTAGAGTGACCATGGAGCAGCTCCAGGCCAGGATACCAGAGACATCCACTATTCTTACTTAAAGTTGAGTGGTTTTTCAATCAGTAACCACTTCTTAATTTTTTGTATGTCTTTGATCAATTTCCAGAGCCCTGAAATGATTGCTTTAGAAAATTTTGCCCTATTTGTCATTGGTTTTCCAGGAGTATTTGCTGCCATATGGAAATTCCCCAAGTTTTGAAAGGAACAAAAAAGTCTATGAAAAAAGAAAACATTAAGTGTATATTTGAAAATATAGTTATTTATTGATTCAGCAAATATGTTTTCAACATTTATAATACAGCAGCTAGTGATGTGGCAAGGGTATGCAAAATACCATCCTGACTCTTAAGACGCTTACTGTTAAGTGAGGAGACAGAAAAGTAAATGAGCAAGATGCCTAGAGGCTTAGGGGGTGGGTCTGCCTTCAACTCTTGATGTTCTTACTTACTGCTGTGTGGTGTTGGGCAAGTTGTTTAAGCTGTCTAAGCCTCAGTTCCCTCATCTGTGAAGTAGGGTAATCAATAGCATCTACCTCATGTGATTTCTGTGAAGCTGTTTTCATATATGTAATGTTTAGCACAGTGCCTAGCATCTAGTAAACACTGAAAAATGGTTCACTTTTCATTATATAATATGATCAATGTTATGCTAAGAGTAAGCATATGATACTGATCCAAAGAGGAGACAGGGAAATGCTGGTTAGAAGAGGGCAATTCCCTGTTAAAGGCCCCACCCACAAGCCTGGAAACCCACAGCCCTAAATGAGAACAGCCATTCCTGTTTTCAAGCCCAAAAGTTGTCTTTTGGCCCACCATGCCCCCTATCCTGTACCCATATAAATCTCAGACCTCAGGCTCCAGAAGCAGATGACAAGGAGATGAGCAGATGAACCGCAGAGTGGCTCAGCAGAGAAGGAGCATCTGAATGCCCAGAAGAGTTCAGCTGGGAACAACTGGAGAGGAGATCAGCCACTGGATGACCACATTTGAGGGGGAAGATCATCTTCCCACTCCATTCCCCCTTCCAGATCCTCATCTATCCCACTGAGAGCCACCTCCACCACTCAATAAAACCCCTGCATTCATCCTTCAAGTCTGTGTGTGACCTGATTCTTCCTGGATGCTGAACAAGGATTTGGGTCCCAAGGGGGTCCACTGAGCTGTTTAACACTTAAGCCATCATGAATGGCAGAGCTAAGAGAGCACAGTAACACTGGGGTTTCAGGAGTCACAGGTACCCACCCTAGATGCTGCTGTGGGGCCGGAGCCCTAAAGTGCTCACCTTGGTTCCCACACTTGCCCATCTGTGTGCTCCCCATCTTGTAAGGGATTTGAGCTTGTGGTGGCCCAGCCCAAACACAGAGCCACACCCCTGTCCCATATCCTGTGAGGAGGGCCAGGGAACTCTCCCATCTCAGTACTATTATCCAGAAGAAATGATTTTAAAACCGAGATTGGAAGGACAAGTAGGAATTATCAGTGAATAAGTGGAGAAAATATGCAGGGAAGAGATTTCCAGAAGAGGCCCAGAGGGAAGAGGAACATGACGCAATATGAAGACAGAGAAGTGGACAGATTGCACAGGCGCTGGAAGCCTTAGAAGGATATGCAAAATAGTTCTTATATTTAATTAGAGCTCAGTCTTTATGATGTATACAGGGGTGAGAAATTGAGTTTACTTGTTTGTTTTTTGTTCTTGCTCTCTTTTATGTTCCCAATTTCCGTATCAAACCTGGACCACCCAGAAGCCACAGTTATACACTCTGTATTTAACTCCCTCCCTGCATATCTTAACTCATTGCAATACAAATTAAGAAAGATGTAATCCCAGCACTTTGGGAGGCCAAGTCTAGAGGATCGCTTTAGTCCAGGAGTTTGAGACCAGCCTGGGCAATATATCAAGACCCTGTCTCAACAAAAAATAAAAAGTTAGCTGGGCATGGTGGTTCATGCCTGTAGTCCCAGCTACTTGGAAAGTTGAGGTGGGAGGATTACTTGAGCCTGGGAGGTTGAGGCTACATTGAGCCATGATGGTGCCACTGTACTCAGCCAGGGTGACAGAGCAAGACCCGGTCTCAAAAAAAATTAAGAAAGAAATTGGGTCATATAGATTAGAAATATTGATTACAACCATTCTGCTTTCTCAAAGTAAGATTTTTGTGCCATTTTGATTGTGCAGTCCAACAATCACCTCTCATTAGAAACTCATACATATAAGCTTATAAACAACAGAAATTTATTTCTCACAGTTCTGGAGCCTGGGAAATCTATAATCAAGGTGGATTTGGTGTCTGGTGAGGGCCTGCTTTTTTGTTTCATAGATTGCCCCTTCTAATGGATTCACATGGTAGAAGGGGGAGAAAGTTAATTTTGGAGGATGATGTATGTCCCTCAAAATAAGGGAACTCCAAAAATGCATCTATTGAGGAAAGTAATAGCGAAATAAAGCCACAATAGCGTGTGGCTTTGTTTTTGGTAGCAGCTTTGTTGTGATATAATTCGTACACCATATAATTTACTCATTGAAAGTGTACAGTTCAGTGGGTTTTAGTATATTCACAGGATTATAACAATTTTAGAACATTTTCATCATCCCACAGAGAAATCCTGTATCCCTTAGCAGTCAGCCTCATCTTCTCCATCCTCCCCAGCCCCAGACAACTGCTAATCTACTTTGTGTCTCTCTAGGTTTGCCTATTCTGGACATTTCCTATAAATGGCATTATATAATATGGGGTTTTTTGTGACTGGCTTCTTTCACTTGGCTTGTTTTCAAAGGTCTTCCATGTTGTAGCATGTAACATTCCATTATATGGATATACTATATTTTATTCATTCATTCATCAGTTGATGGACATTTAGATTGTTTACCAGTTTTCATAAATAATGCTGCTGTGAACAGTTATGTACAAGATTTTTTTGTGTGGACATATTCCTTCATTTATTTTTGGTGTATAGGAGTGGAATTGCTGGGTCATGTTCTAACTGTATGTTTAACCTTTTGAGGAACTGTCAAAGAAGATTGGCATATGCATGTTGTTTTCCAAAGCAGCTGCACCATTTTGTATTCCCACCAGAGAGGTAGAGTTACAATTTCTCTACATCCTTGATAACACTTGTTATTATCTATCTTTTTGACCATAGCCATCCTAGTGGGTTTGAAGTGGTATCTCATGGGTGTATGTTTCTGTAAATTGTATGATTCCATTTATAGGAAACATCTAGAGTGGGCATCTGTAGAGACAGGAAGTAAATGAATGGTTTCCCCCTTTCCTAGGGAAACGTAGGAAACCATTCATCATCCTGGAGGAATTGGGGAGCAATGACCAGTGACTGCTAATGTGGCATTTCCTTTTGAGGTGATGAAATGTTCTAAAATTGATTATCACCTCTGCGAATATACTAAAAGTTACTGAATTGTATGCTTTATGTGGGTGAATGGCCATATTTGTGTGGGTTTGTTTCTGGGCTCTCTTTTTTTCTGTTGATCTGTGTGCATATCCCCTTTCCAATGCAAACTGTCTTAGATGAGTGTCACTCTTCCAACTTTTTTCTTATTTTCAAAATGTTTTTCACTATTCTTTTTTCCATTTCCATATAATCTCAGAATCAACTTGTATCTATCTACAAAATTTCCTGCATGGATTTTTGATTGAAATCCATTAAATCTGTGGGTCATTTTGGGAAGAACTGACATGCTAACTATGTTGAATCTTCCACTTCCTGAACACATTATGTCTCTCCATTTATTTTAGTCTTTTATGATTTCTTTTTATCAGTTCTACAGTTTTTGATTTCTTTTATCAATGTTTTACATTACAGATTCTTTACATGCCTTGTTAGACTTATACCTAAGTATTGCACTTTAGGGGGCAGCTATTGTAAATAGTAGCGCTTTTAGAATTCTTGTTTTCTTTCTTTTTTTTTTTTGTTTGAGACAGAGTGTCCCTCTGTCACCCAGGCTGGAATGCAGTGGCTTGATCTAGGCTCACTGCAAGCTCCCCGTCCCAGGTTCACACCATTCTCCTGCCTCAGCCTCCCAAGTAGCTGGGACTACTGGCGCTTGCCACCACGCCTGGCTCATTTTTTTGTATTTTTAGTAGAGACGGGGTTTCACCACGTTAGCCAGGATGATCTCGAGCTCCTGATCTCCTGATCTGCCCACCTCAGCCTCCCAAAGTGCTGGGATTACAGGCGTGAGCCACCTCACCCGGCTTGAATTCTTGTTTTCAATTGTTTATTGTTAATATGTAGAAACAGTATTGAATTTTTAATTTTGACTTTGTATCCTATAACCTTAGTAAACTCACTTACTGGTACTTGGACATTTATTTTTGTGGAATTATTGGGATTTTTTACATGAACTTTCATGTCATTCATGAGTAGGGTCAGTTTTATTTCTTTTTAATTTGCATGTTTTTTATTTTATTTTACATTGTTATTGCCTTGGCTTAGACTGCCAGGATTATGTTCAATAGGAGTGAATGGAGTGAAAAACTTTGCATTCTTGCTGATCTTACAGCAAAGCATTCAGTGTTTCATTATTATTATTACTACAGCCTTTTTGATTTTGTCGGTTTTTTAATTAGATTGAGTAAATCATCTTTTACTTCTGGTTTGTTGAGAGAGTTTTTCATGGATGGATTTTGACTGGGGCTGCAATCACATTGCCTAGGGGCTGGTGAAGCAGAACCAGGGCCCATGCAAGATTGGCACATGCATCGTTGTGCTGGGGGTCGATGTGTGTTTCTTGCTGGTGCGGTGCTATGTGGCCATGTGGGTGGGTTCTTAGGTGTGCTCAACCAAGCTTGGCTATGCCATCATCTTCTCTTAGGTCATTTTGACTTCAATTTCTCTGATGACTAAGTATATTGGGCTCTTTTTATGTGCTTATAGGCTATTTGCAAATCTTCTTTGGAGAAATCTCTAGTTAGATCTTCTACCCATTTTTAAATTGGGTTGTCACTTTATTATTGCGTTATAAGGGTGCTTTATATCATCTGCAATAAGTTTCTTAATAGATATTTGATTTATACATATTTTCCCTTTTGTAGGTTTTATTTTACCTTCTTGATGGTGTCTTTTGAATCACCATTTAAAAATTTTGATATAGTCCAATTTATTTTTTGTTGCTTGGGTTTTTGGTGTCCTATTAAAGAAACCATTGCATCGTCCAAGGTCGTGAAGATTTACCCATTTTTTAAATAAATAAAACAGTTTCATAGTTTAATATTTTAGTTGAAGACCCATTTTGAGTTAATTTTTGCATATGGTGTTATGTAGGGGTCCAACTTCATTTTTTTTTTTTTTTTTTTGCATGTGAAAATCCGGTTGTCCTAGAATCATTTGTTGAAAAGACTATTCTTCCTGCCACTGAATTATCTTGGCACCCTTGTCAAAAATCAACAGGTTGTAAATGTGAAGGTTTATTTCTTGACTCTCAATCTGATTCCATTGACTTCCATGTTTACCACTCTTTCAATAACACAGTCTTGATTATTGTAGCTTTGTAGTAAGTCTTAAAACGGAGAAATGTGAGTCCTCTAACTCTGTTCTTTTTCAAAATCATGCTGGGGGGAAAGTGCTTTTACTGTATGATAGTGCATGTTTAAGAGACACTTGAAGGTTAAAGAAATGGCAGGACTAAATATTTTAATTGTACTTTCTTTGTTCATCCTGGGGCCTTCTAATCAAACAAATCTGACTCAAATGCTGTTCATGCTGTTAAAGATGTGTTCTTCCAGGCCGGGCGCGGTGGCTCACACCTGTAATCCCAGCACTTTGGGAGGCCGAGGCGGCTGGATCACGAGGTCAGGAGATTGAGACCATCCTGGCTAACATGGTGAAACCCTGTCTTTACTAAACAAAATATAAAAATTAGCTGGGCATGGTGGTGGGTGCCTGTAGTCCCAGCTACTCGGGAGGCTGAGGCAGGAGAATGGTGTGAACCAGGGAGGCAGAGCTTGCAGTGAGCCGAGATCGTGCCACTACACTCCAGCCTCAGAGGCAGAGTAAGACTCAGGTCTCCAAAAAAAAAAAAAAAAAAAAAGATATATTCTTCCAGTTTCACGTGCTGTAGCAATTTTGGGTTCATCTAGCTTATTCTCATTTGCTAATCTTCATTCTTAAACCTGCCCAACACTTCATCTTTGGATTTATGTTCTATTCTGGCCAGCCCCAGATTAACTTTTGAGCTTGAGATTTTCCATATACACATTTTCCAATTGAGTTTGTTGAAACACTCACGCTCTATATTCTTCTTTGTGCTGTGTGTATACTCCTTCTGGAATAATATCATGCTCCACCTTGGGACCATGCCCTGGTATCACAGGGACTCTTTGGACAGTATTCTAAGCTACGTGTTGGTACTCTTCTTGTGGCTTGGTGCCTAAGTACATTTCTGATATTAATTGGAAGTTTAACTCTTTTCAACCAGTGGAGAAGAGCTCTGACATTGAGACAGCACAACCTTTTATTTGTCTATGCAGAAATGCTGCATCTAGTGTTTCTTTTTGGTTTAAATGGATAGGTTAATGTAGTGCAATAGGCCTACCATTTATTTAACCTTCAAGTGTCTCTTTTTTTTTTTCTGAGATGGAGTCTCGCTCTGTCGCGCAGGCTGGAGTGCAGTGGCGCGATCTCAGCTCACTGCAAGCTCTGCCTCCCGGGGTCACACCATTCTCCTGCCTCAGCCTCCGGAGTAGCTGGTACTACAGGCACCCGCCACCATGCCTAACTAATTTTTTGTATTTTTAGTACAGTCGAGGTTTCACCGTGTTAGCCAGGATGGTCTCCATCTCCTGACCTCGTGATCCACCTGCCTCGGCTTCCCAAAGTGCTGGGATTACAGGCATGAGCCACCGCACCCAGCCCCTTCAAGTGTCTCCTAAGCATGTACAGTCCTACGGTAAAAACACTTTCCCCCCAAAATGATTTTGAAAGAGAACAGAGTTAGAGGACTCTGGTTTATACTCAACAGTTATATCCTTTACATGAAGCAGTTAATACGCCTTTCAATTCTCTGGATCTTTATTTTGACTTTGGTTTTGAGGTTAATAATGTTCAATCAAGTTTTATCCTATTTTTAATGTTTTTTTTCTGAAATGGTAAAAAATGATGGAAAACAGGTAATGTATGTCAATTCACTCAGAACCTTATGTGTATACTTGGGCTTAATGATGGCCCCTTACCCTGAAAACAAAAAGGCAATTGGTCCCCTTTACTGATGTAACATATTTGTAGGAGGCAATCTAGCCACTGGAGAGTATACAAGTGTTTATAGAGTCACAGCAAGTGGAGCTTACTGCTTTGTAGATAAGAGCCTGTGGGACCAGGCTTATCTGGTTAAATCCCTTGGAGGGATTTAATCAACATTCCAACTATAAACATTCTCTATGCCAATTCCAGGTTATATTTAAGTTTCAGGTTCATTTCCCAAGAAGCAAGAGGTTCAGCACTTGTACCAGGATGTTTCGATGTTTCTTTTTTAACCTGGAAT
Organism: Rhinopithecus bieti; assembly: GCF_001698545.2. Classification (NCBI taxonomy): domain Eukaryota; kingdom Metazoa; phylum Chordata; class Mammalia; order Primates; family Cercopithecidae; genus Rhinopithecus; species Rhinopithecus bieti. Next base: position 2,614,389 of record NW_016803392.1, read on the forward strand.
CCCAGTTGCTTATTGTTTATAGAAATCAATGGCATTGTTTTGGAAATGGGAATGGGAAAATCTCCAGAGTCCTGATAAGGTCAGGTCAGGCTCTCCCTGAAGGTTGTTTGAGAGCCCAAGTTTTGAATCAGTTGCAAGAATAACAATTTTATTGTCCCAGGGTCAGGATGATTTTCATTCAGCCCAATGCCTTGTCAATCAGCTAGCCTGGCTAAATATAATGAATCTTTTTAAAGGGGCTTACCTATTTGTCCTTGAATTCTTGACTGGGCTGATAAATGGCCCCAGCTGAGGCTGAGTAACCCTGTTTCCAATATTTATGGAGAGAGAAACGTTACAGTTTAGCAAAGCTGTCTTTAGAGATTAATATACCTGGCTCTTTCTTCTTTCATTTGATCAAGTTCTGTAGATTTTTCGATGCTTTCTGGAGTGAGCCTCTTTCCAGGCTGTGCTAGCTATTCTTTGCCTCCCTCTCCCTTTATCATTCTTGTACATAAAAAGAAATGAGGTTTTATCCTTTGAATAGAATAATCCACACAGTCTCTGAAACTCTGGTTCCTTAATTTCCACTCTGATTCTTGTTTGACAAGTGGCAATCTGTTTTTTACTCCTTTGCATCTTTCCTGGCCATTTTAGAAACACTGAAGTGATGACAAACACAGAGGAAGCCTCCTCCTTAGGAGAACTGACTCAGAAGCCCTCTGCTGAGAGAAAAGGCAGATGTCTCCTTTTCATCCTTCTTTGTGACCAGGGCCACTAAAATTATCTGTCTTCAGGAAATGCCTTGGCTTGCTGGGAGCACTAATGGGCATGACAATCAATATTGCTTATACCGATACATCACGCTCTTGGTAAGGGATTTCACCAGTAAATTTTCTTTCTCTGGGGATTCAGTCAACAACATTTACACAACACTCACAGCATGTAAAGCATGCATGGTACTAGACAGGACAAAGAAGCAGGAGAATCACAGTGAAAGGTTCCTGCTCTTTAGGACCATCTTAAATAGTTGGGAGATTGATAAGTATATTAGACAGGGTTCTCCAGAGAGAGAAGGAAGCAAGTGAGAGAGAGAGAGAGAGAGAGAGAGAGAGAGAGAGAGAGAGAGAGAGAGAGAGAGAGGCAGATGAGAGAAAGAGATGAGAAAGAGCACGGAAGAGAGAGAGAGAGAAACTGATTGATTTATTATGAGGAATTGTCTCATGTGACTATGCAGGCTAAGTACCAAGATCAGCAGTCAGCAAGCTAGGGATCCAGGAGAGCCAACGGCGTCAATTCCAGTGTGCAGGCAGAAGAAGACCAGTGTCCCAAGCAGTCAGGTCAGAGAAGTTCTCTCTTGTCCTGTCTTGTTCTGTTTAGGCCTTCAGCTGATTAGAGTGGGCCACCCACATTAGGGAGGACAATCTGCTTTACTCAGTCTACTGATTCGAATATTAATCTCATTCAAATACATCCTCACCGAGACACCCAGAATAATGTTTAAATAATATATGGGTCCTTTGTGGCCCAATTAACTTGACACATAAAATTAACTGATACAATAAGTACATCTAGACAAGGACATGAAAAACACCTAGTAACTTATATACAGTTGGCCCTTTGTATCTGTGGGTTCTGTATATGTAGATTTAACCAACCTCAGATCAAAAATAATTGAAAAAAAAAAAAAGGAAAGAATCTGTATTGAAGACGTACAGACTTTTTTATTCTTGTCATTGTCCCCTGAACAATACAATATAACAATTATTTACATAGGATTTACATTGTATTAGGTATTATAAGTAATCTAGAGATTATTAAAAATATATAGGAAGATGTGGATGGGTTATATGCAAATACTATGACATTTTATATAAAGGAGTTAAGCATTCATGGATTTTGGTATGTGAAGGGAGTCTGGAATCAATCCCCCATGGATACCAAGGGACAACTCTTTTGATGTGCACTGTTTGAGCTTGTGCTCAAATGCTGAGTGAGATTAAGCAGCTGTGTGCCCCTTCTTGGGGATATGATGGAGCTCAAAGAGGACAGGACAACATAGCAGCAAGAGCCACTTCCAATTGAATCATGTAGGCATGAGCGGGGACCGCCAGTGAATTGGCCCGGTCGTGGGGATCTAAGGGAGACCTAAGGCCGGTACTAAGCTGATTTGGAGAACAAAGGGAACAAAGATGTGATCAGCCCACATCTCTGACATTCAGGAGAATCAGAGGGAAGAGGCTACAGCTGCACTGGGGCCTTTGGCAATAGGATTGCACCGAAGGACAGTTGTATTCAACTAAAGCCTTTATTTACAAAACTGTCTGTCTAGGTCTGTCAAGGTGTATGTATCTGGTAACCAAGGCCAAGTGCCTGCTTCCCCTTTGAGAATCCTCTGAATTTTCGGCTGGGTGTGGTGGCTCACGTCTGTAATCTCAGCACTTTGGGAGGCTGAGGCAGGCGGATCACAAGGTCAGGAGATGGAGACCATCCTGGCGAACATGGGGAAACCCCGTCTCTACTAAAAATACAAAAAATGAGCCGGGCGTGGTGGTGGGTGCCTGTAGTCCCAGCTACTCAGGAGGCTGAGACAGGAGAATGGTGTGAACCTGGGAGGCAGAGCTTTCAGTGAGCCGAGATCACGCCACTGCACTCCAGCATGGGTGATAGAGCGAGACTCTGTCTCCAAAAAAAAAAAAAAAAAAAAACTTCTGAATTTTTGAGGCTGGGCACGCGCAGTGGCTCACACTTCTAATCACAGCACTTTGGGAGGCCGAGGCAGGTGGATCACCTGAGGTCAGGAGTTTGAGTCCAACCTGGCCAACATGGTAAAACCCTATCTCTACTAAAAATACAGAAATTAGGTGTGGTATGGTGGGCGCCTGTAATCCCAGTTACTTAGGGGGCTGAGGCAGGAGAATCGCTTGAACCCAGAAGGTGGAGCCAAGACCACGCCACTGGATTCCAGCCTGGGCGACAACAGCAAAACTCTGTCTCAAAAAAAAAAATCCTCTGAATTTTTGTCAAAGAGATAATTAAGATTTCAAGGAAAGAGGAGAACTCAATGACAGCCAGATGCAAATTGGCCACAGTGAAGACTTGGTCTTTTGCCCTGTGATACTGTACTTGATTGAGCCTGAGATGAGGCATAGTTTGGATTTGAATACTTTGCACAGGGTTGTGGATAGGGCCTTCAGGGGACAAAGATACAGGTGGCAGGGCAGGGGTGTCATAAGGCAGCTATTGAGAGAAACAGTGTTGTGCTGAGAGTGTATAGTCTGAAGAGGGAGGAGCCAAGGGAAGCTCACAGAAAGCAGAGACATGCAAGTTCCACAATCGGGAATCCATACAAGCTCAGTATGAGTTACAAATATGCAGTTTCTAGAGGCTAAGAGTGTAAAGAAATCAAGACTCCAGGTAGTCAAGATCTAATCAGGGAAGTTAAGATGGCAAAAGAATAAAGGTCTTGGCAAGTCAGCAAGAGGAGACAAAGTTTGCATTCCTTTTTTGTGCTGTGTAACAACCACAAATTTCATTGCTTAAAACAATACACATTTATTATCCCGCAGTTGCTGTGGGTTGGAGGTCTGGGAACAGTTTAGTTGGGTCCTCTTTTCAGTTTCTCACAGGCTGTGGTCAAGGTGTTGACTACAGATACAATTTTATCTAAGGTTCACAGTCCTATTCCTAGGGCAATAGTTGCTGGCAGAATTTAATTTCTTGGGACTGTAGGGCTGAGGTCCTCTGCTCCTACAGACTGCCTACCATTCCTTGACCCCTCCACAGCATACCGGTTTCCTTCTTCAAGATCAGTGGAAAAGCATCTGCTGATGCTTCCTGTCTCTTACCTCTAGATGGTCTTTTAAAGGTCTGACCTAATTAGATCAAGCCCACCTAGGATAATGTACATTTTGATTAACTGAAAGTCAATTTGTTAGGGACCTAAATGACACCTGGAAAGTCCCTTCACCTTTGCCACATAAATCTAATCACAGAGTGGTACCTGTCATATTCACAGATCCCAGCCACACTCGAGGGGATGAGATTGCAGAGGGCATGTACACCATGGGCTGAGACTCTTGGGGGCCATCTTGGAATTCTGCCTACCACAAAGAGTAATCAATCAAACTAATGTAATCATCTTGATCTTGAGTTTAAGAAACAATTTGGCTCTTCCAAGTGCCTTGTGTTTATATTTCCTGTGAGGTCAATGCTAATTCCAGTCACTAGAGTCTGCAGAAAGAGTAGATAACACACTATACCTATGGGGCCAGAGTGTGTTCAGAGAATGGGAATGTAATAAGTAGGTCTCTTTTTGGGGGGTTGGGAGTGATGTGATGAAAACTGATCTGTTGAAGATGATTTCATCTTCTCTAAGACCAATTTTGGGGATGGAACAGGGGTCTGAAATGTAATTTAGAAGTTGTTGGAACAGCCAAGCTCAGACGAGAATTATGTCTATATTTTGTAAAAAATATCTGGGAAGAGAAATATAAGTTTAAACATAAAATACATATTTCTGAATTAAATATATACACATTGGGTATGGATTGGGTTTTGGGGGTGTGTGGAAAGGAAGGGAGAAATTGGAAATGCCTCTAGGGGCTTAAAACTAAAGTACTAGGATGGAGATAACAATTTTTTTTCTATTTTTTTTTTTTTTGAGAAGGAGTCTCGCTGTGTCACCCAGGCTGGAGTGCAGTGGCCAGATCTCAGCTCACTGCAAACTCCGCCTCCCGGGTTTACGCCATTCTCCTGCCTCAGCCTCCTGAGTAGCTGGGACTACAGGCCACCTCGCCCGGCTAGTTTTTTGTATTTTTTTAGTAGAGACGGGGTTTCACCATGTTAGCCAGGATGGTCTCGATCTCCTGACCTCGTGATCCGCCCGCCTAGGCCTCCCAAAGTGCTGGGATTACAGGCTTGAGCCACCGCGCCCGGCCTTTTTTCCATTTAACGTATCTTTTGAGGCCTCTTATGAGCAAAATAATATTAAAAGGAATATAACGATATAGTTTCCCTCTTTATGAGCTTAGAGTGTTGTAGAAAAAGAGAGGGTAGGTAAGGAGTCCCTGGTATCAAATGCAATAGAAAGATGGAGAAGATACAGGTCATGAACAGCAGTATTCTCAATAAAGTGGGTAGAAGTGCAAGTCACATCTCAAAAGACAGTAAAAAGAACTATAGGATATTCATTTGAAAAGCAGGATTGAAAAATGAATTGAAAGGAAACCAGCATTATATACAGGGCAGTAAAGTAAATGATTTCCTTTGGAGTTTGGGAAGAGTGCAACAGTACTTAAATGACACTTATTATTACATTTAATGAGAAGGCTCCAGAGTAATTTGAATTTGTATTTGTCAAAAGAAAAACTTGAGACAAATTAAATTTAACAGAGTTTAATTGAGCAAAGAACGATTTGAGAATCAGGTAGCCCCCGAACAGAGTAAGTTCAGAGACACTCCAGTGCTACCAACTGGTTGAAGGAGATTTATGAACAGAAAAAGGAAAACTATGGACAGAAAACAGAAGCAAGGTATGGAAACAGCCAGAATGGTTGCACTTGGATGTTTGCCTTATGTGATGGTAAATATTGTGTCAGCTTGATTGGATTGAAGAATGCCTATATGGCTTTGATAAAGTATCCTTTCTGGGTGTGTCTGTGAGGGTGTTGCAGGAGGAGATTGACATTTGAGTCAGTGGACTGGCAGAGGAAGACCCATCCTCAATGTGGGTGGGTACCATCCAATCATCTGCCAGTGTGGCTAGAACAAAGCAGGTGGAGGAAGGTGGGATCAGCTGGCTTGCTGAGTCTTCCTGCTTTCATCTTTCTCCCATGCTGGATGCTTCCTTTTGTTCCTCCTGCCCTTGACATAAAACTTCAGGTTCTTCAGCCTTTGGACTTACAGTGGTTTGCTGGGGGCTCCCAGGCCTTTGGCCACAGACTGAAGGCTACACTTCTGGCTTCCCTACTTTTGAGGCTTTTGGACTCAGACTGAGCCACTACAGGCTTCCTTGCTCCCCAGCTTGCAGACGGCCTATCATGGGACTTCGCCTTGTGATCATGTGAGACAATTGTCCTTAATAAATTCTTTCATATACACATATATCCTATGAATTCTGTCGCTCTGGAGAACTTTAATACACCTTATTTGAACCCAGTTTGAACAATGGCCACCTTAAATTGTTTGAAACTTGGTGAGTCTGGTCACACGTCCAGTTTGGTTGCAGTTCATGATGTATGAAGAAACCTTAAAAATACATAAATAGGCAGCTTTAGGCTAAACTTTTAACAGATTCAAACAGATATCCACAGTAGGACTGTTATCATTATAAAGAGTGCAGATATTCATCCATATTCTCGAAATGGCTCCTTGGGACACCATTCTAAGCTAGTCCATCACTCATGTAGGACTCCATTTTAAGCATCTGAATGGTCAAATGCCTCCAAAGAAGGGAAGCTCACAATTTTCTGTTTAGATAATTCTGTCGTTGAACAGTTTTATTAAGTTTTCATTCCCCACTTAAGAGACTTACGTTTACAACAGAAAAAATTTCTTGTGGAGAATACTTGCACTAAACTAGAAAAAAGGCTCCCAGGTACTTGTCTTTGGAAAAAATGCCCATCAGAGAGCACTCTTCACTGGGGGGGAAAAAAAACAACTGAAAATCACTTTTTTCTAAGAATAGTGGCTCCTCCAAACCGAGGATTGTATAGTAAATGTGCCTGTTAGCAATAATGTACACTTATGCTAAGAATTACCCTGTATGGCAGATGCACCTGAATGTGAGTTCTGAGCTAGGTGATCTGGGACCGGCTAACCAAGAGATTTGTTCTTTGTCTATGAGGAACATCTGAACCCCCATCCCATAATGGAGGTCCTGAGTTTTGGGTTGAATGAAGATTGCCAGTAGAGGTTATTAGGGAAAGGGTGCTACGTGAAAATGACACACAAACTACATGCCTTTTGCAAGTGGCTGTGGTTCTCCCGTGCACCCTGCTGTCACTGGACTGTATGCAAGGTGGTTCTCTTGTCCAGCCCACCACCACTGGACTCTCTCCCCTACATATAAGCCTCTAATAAAACTCCATGTCTTGTCTTCTGGGTCTGGGTCTCTTCCTTAGCCTCTTGAACCTGGTGCCAATAGGAATTTGGCATAACCAGGATGTCTGCTCCCTGCAATACTGTGTAATCAAGCAAGGATCTTCTTCAGGATGCTGATGTGTTTGCTTTTATCCCTAGCCTGTTGCACTGTGATATGGTTTGGCTCTGTGTCCCCACCCAAATCTCATCAAAAATTGTAATCCCCACGTATTGAGGGAGGGAAGTTGTTTGGATGAACGGAGGCAAGATGGCGCACTTCCGGGTTCTTCATCCCCCAACTTTTCCCACGCGCGTGAAAATCCAGCCGGCGACCTGGGAAGGTGCAGACCAACTAGGCATGCGCCAGGTGATGTCAATCTGAAGAGACCAAGATTTACCTGGTCGCACCTGCGGAACGCCCCGGACACGCCCGTGCCCCGCCTATCGCCCTCCCACTCCTAGAAAAGCCGCTCCGGAGGATCGCCACGGGCGGACTTCCCAGCTTCCCCACTGCGGTCGGTTCCCCACTGCGGTCAGGACTGTTGGAACTCCGTCTGAGAGCTGTACGGGTGACTCTGGGGCCCCTTTTGTCGGGGCCAACAGACCTCTCCCTACCCACCTTCTTCCCTTGAAGCTAGGTGACCAAAATAAACTTGCAGTTTTGCTCCTACCCTTGCCTAGTCGCTGGTTCTTTTGTACCCGCTCTGGTGGTCTTAGAAAAACAAAACAGAAGTGATTGGATTATGAAGGCAGTTTCCCCCATGCCGTTGTCATGATAGTGAGTGAGTTCTCATTAGATCTGATGGTTGTAAAATGTCTTGGCATTTCCCCTGCTTGCAGTCACTCCTTCCTACTGCCTTGTGAAGAAAGTGCCTGCTTCCACTTTGCCTTCTGCCATGATTGTAAGTTTCCTGAGGCTTCCCCAAGCATGCAGAACTGTGAGCTAATTAAACCTGTTTCCTTTATAAATTACCCAGTCTTGGATATTTCTTTATAGCAGTGTGAAAACGGACTAATAAAGACTTCATCTCTCAATGGTCACTATTGGTCACATTTTCTAAATGTAGACTATAACTACAGGAATTATATAGTCCACATTCTCTCTCAGTCTCGCTCTTTCTCTCTGTATGTAACCCATGTGTAATATTAGCCTTACCTTTTTTTTTTTTTTTTGAGACGGAGTCTCACTCTATTGCCCAGGCTGGAGTACAGTGGCATGATCTCGGCTCACTGCAAGCTCTGCGTCCTGGGTTCACGGCATTCTCCTGTCTCAGCCTCCTGAGTAGCTGGGACTACAGGTGCCCGCCACCACACCCAGCTAATTTTTTGTGTTTTTAAATAGAGATAGGATTTCACCATGTTAGCCAGGATGGTCTCAATCTCCTGACCTCGTGATCCACCTCGGCCTCCCAAAGTGCTGGGATTACAGGTGTGAGCCACTGCAGCCTGGCCCAATATTAGCCTTATCTTAAAGAATACAAACTTGGCTGGGCACGGTGGCTCATGCCTGTAATCCCAGCACTTTGGGAGGCTGAGGCGGGTGGATCATCTGAGGTCAGGAATTTGAGACCAGCCTAACCAACATGGAGAAACCTCCTCTCTACTAAAAATACAAAATTACCCAGGCATGGTGGTGCATGCCTGTAATCCCAGCTACTCGGGAGGCTGAGGCAGGAGAATCAGTGGAACCTGGAGGCAGAGGTTGTGGTGAGCCGAGATCATGCCATTGCACTCCAGCTTGGGCAACAAGAGTGAAATTCCGTCTCAAATAAAACAAAGCAACAACAAAAAAAACATCATTTTAGATGTCTGTTTGAATTGCGCTCTTGCTTGAAAAATAATGTTATGTTAGCTAGTTAATTCAGTTTCATCTGATATCAAAAATTTGAAATTATTCTGAGAAATCGGCTTTCAAAATACAAATGCCCTATTTTATTTTGCAGATATTTCCAGAATTACTGACTACTTTATCTTTAATTAATGTCAGTAATGAATTTAAAGTTGGGAAAATCAAGCAAAATGACAGGCAATAAAAATATAACTCTGAAATATCATTTATTATAACTATTATGGAGTGATATTTTGATAAAAAGTTTGCATGAAATAAAATGTGAATCTTGTAGAGCATATACCAGAACACCAGTTCAATTTTGGGATTTCAAGAGGGAATTAATTAATGATGACTTGAAAATATATTCTAGGAAGTACCAATGTACCTTATGACAAATTGATTAGTATGAAGTAGTAATTATTATATTCCACAACTCTGGAGCCTACTCAACTAACAAATACAACTTTCTTGCACAGAACCCAGAACAGCATGATTTTAGGAATTATTCAAAAAGCATTTTTTGAACTGTGTGTTCATCTTAAAAGCCATATTCTCCCTCCCTTCAAAGGACAGCATGAGGTAACCTATTTTATCAGGCTGGAAGAAGACATAATGCTTTTCTCAAAAATGTGAAGTGGGTCTACTGAGGTCTGGTGCACCAAAGCAATGTAAAAACTTTCCTGTTTGAACTCAGAGAAATCCTAACTCATGTATTCTTTGCCAGAAGGTAATAAAATAGTGTTAGTCACCAAGCCTCAAAGGAGGAGGGAACAGGGTGGTATGTAATGGGGTGTGGGTGACTGCGTGTGTGTGTGCGTGCATATATGGTGTTATAACTAAATGAAAATAGGTAACTCTTGGTCTGGAGAGCAGGAATTTCCTAAATAGTACTGCTATCTTGTGACTTCTTATGTTCTGGGTGTTAGAAAACTTTTTCCTTTTGCCATAAGATGCTGCAGCTGATGGTTGATATATTAGTAACCTGCTTATCACTGTCCAATATATTCCCATTGCAGTCAGAAAAAATCCACATGTTTTCCTGTGCCCAAAAAGGTCCCTGTTATCAGCTACTGACTGGCTTGACAATGTCATCCCATGCTTTCTTCCCTGCACTCACTCAAACACTGTCCCTTCTCCCTGAAATGTTGTTTATGGCTAGAGTCTTATCATCCTTGTCTTAGCTCAAATGCAGATTTATCAGAAAGGCATTTTCTTAAACTCCTAATAAAGTAACACTTCCTACCTCTACCTGTTCTGACTTTCTCCTGACCAAAAAGGAAGCTGCTGCGAAATCCAGATCCAGAAAATCATTTCCTAAAGAGACTGATTTTGACTCTCAATATGGGGAGGTGGGTGAATTCCAAAGGATTTTGCCAGTGTAAATTGATAAATTTACCTTATCTGATCTGGATGGTATAGACAACGCGCTACCACCTTTGCTCACAGTCTATCAGAATGTAGGTGATAGATAATGAGTTACATCATGATGTGATAAATGCCGGATTAGTCACTCTTCTATTCCACTTTACTCTTTGTCTTCTGGAACTTACTCCAATAGAAAATTCACAATGATTTATTTACTGGTTTAATGTTGATCTGCCTTTGACAGATACCTGTGAGAATAGAGACTTTGTTTGATTTGCTGTTGAATTTTCAGTGTCTAAAATGGTGCCTAGCACAAGTAAGTACTCAAATATTTGTGCAATATAGTTAAATGATGAAGCAGCATCCTTATGAATTGATTACATATGTGAAGATTAGTTTACATGAAACATACATACCCTTGAGGGTCAGGTGCATAGTAGGCAATCTACCAGTGTTCTCTCTCTCTCCAACCTTCCTTCTGAGGGAGGATCACTGAACTCTTTGCAAGTGCTACCTGATTTATTTAAATTAAGGTATCACAGTATTAAGCAGTATTTAAATTAAGATATCACAAAGCTGACTATATTCTTTCCTTACCTGTTTATTTAAACACAAGATAATCTATAAATTAGAACTTATCAACATTCTTTTCAATCTTTGCAAATTCCTATTTTTTTTCTTTTTCTTTTTTGAGACAGAGTCTCACTCTGTTGCCTGGGTTGGAGTGCAGTGGCGTGATTTAGGCTCAGTGCAAGCTCCGCCTCCTGGGTTCATGCCATTCTCCTGCCTCAGACTCCCGAGTAGCTGGGACTACAGGTGCCCGCCACCATGCCTGGCTAATTTTTTATATTTTTAGTAGAGATGGGGTTTCACCATGTTGGCCAGGATGGTCTGGATCTCCTGACCTAGTGATCCGCCTGTCTTGGCCTCCCAAAGTGCTGGGATTACAGGCGTGAGCCACCACACCCGGCCGCAAGTACTATTTTTGTAATGATTCTTTATATTTTGTAACTCAGAAATTTCACTAAGTTAGAGTATCTTTCCTCTTTAGTCAAGGTTTATTAATGAGAACGTTGTTAAACTATAAGATTAGTTCAACAGGAATGGCTTTTAACTTGGTCAGATGCATACTCATTTTATTTCATATATAGTATTATTCAGATAAGAATGAGTGTACAGACATTTGTATGTACTACAAAATTAGATTATGACTTATCTGCTGTATTAACAGGAACTGTATATCAGTGATTATTGACTTTATCTGGACAAATTAAGCCTGCCTGGAGTTTTTCTAACAATAAGATCTGTTAATTAGCTCAGCTTCACACAGCTTGGTTAAGCTTGCGAATAACATACTTATTGCCCATTGACTCCATCCTGTTCTAATTCAGAAAGGGAGCTGTCTCAGAACCTAGAATCAGAAAATCATTACCTAAAGAGGCTTATTTTGATTTTCAATCCAAAGAGTTTGATGGATTCCAAACATTTTTGCCAGTGTTCTTAACTTACCTGGCCAGAATGGAAAAGGGTTTGGATGATGCAGGCAGTTCATCATCACCCTTGAGAAAACCTTTGGAGTCCTTCTGATTAAGAGGAGAAAGCCAAGATAATTCAGGCTGTGAATGAGTTAAGAAGCATTATCCCTTATGCAGATGGTCCCCTGTGGCCATCTCCCAAATCCTATTTTGTGTCTCATAGAGCCCTTGGAAAAATTTCTATGCAGGCTCTCCCATTCTACATTTGTGTGCTCTGGGCATCCTATTTTCTCTGCTTGCAAGCAATTGGAGTTTTGTTCTCCCTACTGTGTGGGGACTGGCATAGCTCTGCTCCCATGAGGAAGAGGCCCAGGGTGTCTTCTGCAGTTACTGCATGCCTGGAACATAGGCTCCAGCCCAGGCTCACTGACTTCCTAAGTGTGTGTGTGTGTGTGTATGTGTGTGTGTGTGTGTGTAGTAATTCTCTACCTCTATTCTGTAGGGATATGACATCAGTGCTAAGAACCTAACACAGTGTCTTAGGCTGAAGGAAAACATCTACAATTTATTACTGTGTGGAATGGTGGATCATCTGAAATCCACATGTAGCCATTGCTCCTATAGCTCCAGCTTTCATCATGCAGATTGATTATAACTGGATTGAATCATCAAATGGCATAATTTGTATTCCGAGGGAGAGGTGACAATGTGCTAGCAGCCCTCACCCTCAGCGCCTCCTCGGCCTCAGCCTCCACTCTGGTTGCGCTTGAGGAGCCCTTCAGCCCACCACGGCACCCTGGCAGCCCCTCTCTGGGCTGGCTGAGGCCAGAGCCACCTCCCTCTGCTTGCAGGGAAGTGTGGAGGGAGAGGCGCAGGTGGGAACCAGGGCTGCGCGTGGCACTCGCGGGCCAGTGTGAGTTCCAGCGAGCACGGGCTCAGGGCCCTGCACACGGAGCCGCAGGCAGGCGCCGCTGGCCCAGGGCAGTAAGGGGCTTAGCACCTAGGCCAGCAGCTGCAGAGGGTGCACCGGGTCCCCCAGCAGTGCCGGCCCGCCGGCGCTGTGCTCGAATTCTGCCCAGCCTCAGCCACCTCCCCACGGGGCAGGGCTTAGGACCTGCAGCCCACCATGTCTGAGCTCCCACCCTGCGGTGGGCTGCCTGGCAGCCCGAGCCTCCCTGACGGGCACCACCCCCTGCTCCGTGGCGTGCGGTCCCATGGACAGCCCAAGGGCTGAGGAGTGCAGGCCCCGCTAGGTACTGGCGGGCAGCTCCGCCTGCAGCCCCCGTGCAGGATCCACTGGGTGAGGCCAGCTGGGCTCCTGAGCTGGATGGGGACTTGGAGAACTTTTATATCTAGCTGGAGGATTGTATGTGCACCAGTCAGCACTCTGTGTCTAGCTCAAGGTTTGTAAATACACCAATTGGTACTCTGTATCTAGCTAACTCTGTATCTAGCTAACCTACTGGGGACTTGAAGAACTTTTCTGTCTAGCACTCTGTGTCTAGCTCAAGGATTGTAAACGCACCAATCAGCATTCTGTCCAATCAGCTCTCTGTAAAGTGGACCAATCAGCTCTCCATAAAGTGGACCTATCAGCAGGATGTGGGTGGGGCCAGATAAGGGAATAAAAGCAGGCTACCCTACCCCAGCCAGCCAGCCAGCGGCAACAGGCTGGGGTCTCCTTGCACACTGTGGAAGCTTTGTTCTTTCGTTCTTTGCAATAAATCTTGCTGCTACTCACTCTTTGGGTCCATGCCAGCTTTAAGAGCTGTGACACTCACTGCAAAGGTCTGCAGCTTCACTCCTGACAGTGAGACCACGAACCAATCAGAAGGAAGAAGCTCCAGACACATCTGAATGTCTGAAGCAACAAACTCTGGACACACCATCTTTAAGAACTGTAACAGTCACCTCGAGGGTCCGCGGCTTTATTGTTGAATTCAGCGAGACCAAGAACCCACCAATTCCGGACACATGAGGACCAGCATAGGTTGTAACTTGAACATGCCAGGAAATGAACATTACTGCTGGAGGAAGGGCATATGGTAGAGGTGTCAAGTGCTTCCTTGGAATAGGTCTTTGCTTTGTTTTTCACAATAACTGGAAAATGAGAAAGTGAGAAGGAAAGTACAGAAAACTTGTGCTGATGGGTAGCTCACAGTTGGGAAAAGGAATGGGAATGATTTTCATGTGGCCCTCAGCTAGAAGTAGTCAAGGGCAGCAACATGCATTTGGGTATTTTGATTATATAAGTTGAGAAAAAACACTCCTAGAAAAGTGAAGCTTATATTAATAGCTTGAAGCCCTCTATCCCCTAGTCTTGCTGATGTTCATTTAAAAATAGAATGCACTCAGGCCAGGTGCAGTGGCTCACGCCTGTGATCCCAGCACTTTGGGAGGCCAAGGTGGGTGGATTGCCTGAGCTCAGGAGGTCGAGACCAGCCTGGGCAACACAGTGAAAAACTTCGTCTCTACTAAAATACAAAAACTTATCCGGGCATGGTAGTGCACACCTGGAGTCCCAGCTACTGGGGAGGATGAGGCACAAGAATTGCTTGAACCTGGGAGGCGGAGGTTGCAGTGAGCCGAGATTGCACCACTGCACTCCAGCCTGGGCAACAGAGTGAGACTTGGTCTCTACAAAAACAAACAAGACCAAAACCAAAAACAAAACCAGAATGTACTCAGTTCCTGCTATGTGCCAGGCCCCAAGGACATACTGTTGAGCAAAATTAATTGCATTCAAATACAGTTTTTGTTAATGCATGCTATTTTATGACATTAAATATATTTAGGAACAGGAGGTTATTTGGAGGCCACCGTTCTCTCACAACAGCAAAACAGACTATGTTTCGAATTTGGAAATTCCCCAAACGCACTCTGGATCTCCTATTTTTTTTTTTCTTTCTCTACCTTTTAATGGATGCAGCTTGACAAGCATTAACTGAGTACACTCCATGGTCTGGAACCCTGAAAATATCTGGGGAGAAGGTGATAAAGATGGTCCAGTTCTTAGTTTTATGGAGCTCACAGTCTGTCAGGCTTTATTTAATAAAGAAATAATGAATTGGGCTGGGCGCAGTGGGGTCACAGTCTATCAGACTTTAATTCATAAAGAAATAATGACGGGCTCGCGCTTGTAATCCCAGCACTTTGGGAGGCTGAAGCAGGTGGATCATGAGGTCAGGAGTTCGAGACCAGCCTGGCCAACATGATGAAACCCTGTCTCTACTAAAAATACAAAAATTATCCAGGCGTGGTGGCATGCACCTGTAATCCCAGCTACTCAGGAGGCTGAAGCAGGAGAATCACTTGAAACCAGATGGCGGAGGTTGCTCAGTGAGCTGAGATCATGCCACTGTACTCCAGTCTGGGCAAAAGAGTAAAACCGTCGCAAAAAAAAAGAAAAAAAGAAAAAACAATGAATTACACTATGATGAGATAAAGGTAGGAATAGAGATCTGTGTAAAGCCCTTCAGAGAGTAAACCACAGGTTAGAGAGCCAGGAAAGTCTGAAGAAGTCTCACCAAAGCAAATGAGACAATAATATCTAACTTACAGGTTTGTTTTGGGAATCGAGTGAGATACTCTATCTAGAACACTCAGCACATGATAATCCTACACTTTTGCTAGTTACTACAATGATGACAAGTTAATCTTGTTTCTTATTATTATTGGACTAAATACATTTTATCTTAAAACTATCTTAATACACTTAGACTATTGAACTACTGTCTAATTTCTTCTTAATCTCTCTCTCTGAAACTTCCTCTTTATCTATTTTTTCCTCCCACTTTAGAATACTTCTCTATCAACTTGACTAAATTAAAGCAGAAGACTCAAGGCAGGACTGAAGTGGAAAGTGGAATTGGGAAAACGAAGGCAAATAGAAATTAGAATATTTCAATTCTACATGCATCTTTGATTATCTACAGAAATTGGAAATCATATAAGGAAATTGAGATGTTTCTCTTCTGCTGTATCTGAAAATAACATCTGTCTCCGGGGACTGGATTGGGTTTTCCAGTCCACAAATGGAAAACTTGGGACACATCATTCTCAGCACGTTCATAGTCTTTGAGTGGGAAGGCTACAGGTAGATTTATAATAATAGAATTAATTTGTACTTATAAGAGTTTTGTAGAAAGATACTTGATATAACTTACAAATGTAATATATAAAATATATTTTTCTGGAGGTAAACAATCTAGGACTAGTGATGCACTGTGTGGATGTAAGTAAATACCATCTTTGAAAAGTAGGGCATTAATAAACTGTATGAAAATGAGCAAATATAGTTACAGTCTTACTATATTTATGACATTTAGTATCGTATTTTTCTGAAACATTGAAAACGAGTAAGAGGCAATATTGTATAAACATTAAGAGAACAAAGTGTATCACTAGTTACGTGACCTTGAAGCATCAGATTCTTAAACCCTAAAAGTGAGAGGTGAAGCCACCTGGACCTCCTGGATTGAGTGGGGACTTGGAGAACTTTTCTATCTTTCAAGAGGATTGTAAAATGCACCAATCAGCACTCTGCAAAATGCATCAATCAGCACTCAGTAAAATGCGCCAATCAGTGCTGTGTAAAATGCACCAATCGGCAGGAGTCTAAAAGTAACCAATCGTGGGAAGGATTGAATAAAGGGTACTCTGATAGGACAGAAACAGAACATGGGCGGGGACAAATAAGGCAGTAAAAGCTGACCACCCCCTGCCAGCAGTGGCAACCCACTTGGGTCTCCAGGAAGCTTTGTTCTTTCCCTCTTCACACGAAATCTTGCTGCTCCTCACTCTTTGGGTCTGTGCCATATTTAAGAGCTGTAACACTCACCTCAAAGGTCCGCAGCTCCATTCTTGAAGTCAGCGACACCATGAACCCACCAGAAAGAAGGAACTCTGGACACAAAAGGAAAGGAGTAACAGTTATGTCTCAGGGTTTTGTGAGGATCAAACTGGAAAATGCTCTCATTATAGTTATTAGTATACAGTAAGCGCTCAGCAGATTTTAGTTGTCATCAAATTATGTAGCATCAATAGTTATCAAGTAACATCTGAACATGATGTGGAGCATTCATATCCTAAAGACACAGATGTTACCTTGTAATAATGCTCTGTTTCACTTCTCAGTGTTTTTGAGGATAAGGAAAATAACTATGGTAATGTTTCTGTATCACTTTTTAGTTTAAGAAACTCTTTGCTTTGGGCAGGCGTGGTGGCTCACGCCTGTAATCCCAGCACTCTGGGAGGCTGAGGCGGGCGGATCATGAGGTCAGGAGATGGAGACCATCCTGGCTAACACAGTGAAACCCCGTCTCTACTAAAAAATACAAAAAATTAGCCAGGCGTAATGGCAGGCGCTGGTATTCCCAGCTACTCGGGAGGCTGAGGCAGGAGAATGACAGAGCTTGCAGTGAGCCAAGATTGCACCACTGCACTCCAGCTTGGGTGACAGAGCAAGATCCATCTCAAAAAAAAAAAAAAAAAAAAAAGAAAAAAAAAAAAGAAAGAAACTCTTTGCTTTATGGATTTCTGGGTGTGTTCCAAGACCTGGTGACTGGGGACGTGGTTTNCAGGCGTAATGGCAGGCGCTGGTATTCCCAGCTACTCGGGAGGCTGAGGCAGGAGAATGACAGAGCTTGCAGTGAGCCAAGATTGCACCACTGCACTCCAGCTTGGGTGACAGAGCAAGATTCCATCTCAAAAAAAAAAAGAAAGAAACTCTTTGCTTTATGGATTTCTGGGTGTGTTCCAAGACTTGGTGACTGGGGACGTGGTTTTTCCCATTACTTCTGCCACCAAAGTCTTACCTGGCACTCAGCCTAATTTAAATGTACTAGGTGGGTCCCGACCCTATAGCTTATTTGGGTCTGTTATAAAAGCAACACTTCCTCTGCAACTCAGACAGTCTGCCTCAGAGGAGACCAAGGCAGCAGAAGTGCATGCTGCCTGCCAATGTGGGGCTTGTCTTGGAGTCTGAACAGAAGGAAACTTCTCTGTTTGTGCCAGGTTTTAGTGGTAGCATGTTGGGTCATGTTATACGAACCTGACACTTGGCATCTGAGCTGCTCTTTGACTCTGCCACACCTACCTACCTTCCCAGGTGGTTGGAGGAGTTGAGAGACCTGATTAGTCTTATTCGTTGTATGTGAGTTTGTATTCTACACGAAAGAAGCTTCTAGAAGTGCCACTTCCAGAAGTAAGCAGCCAGAAGCTTAGGAGGTAAAGGAATAAATCTTGCTCGATATATTGAAAATCATTGATCTCTGAGGACTTTGTTGTTATTGTTTCAGATTGGCCTGGTGAAATTTGCAGAATGCCTTAAAGCTTCTATTCATCTTTCACCTGTTAATTAGCTGTTACCCTGCCTGCATGTATTATGATCAGTGCTATCATTCTCTGTTTCACAAGGACATGGAGTGACTAATGTTACTGGTCCTAAGTGCTCAAAAGCGTGGAGCTCTAGCCTAGACTATGTGATGAGGTGGGGCAACTGGTGAGATGTGGTGCAAGTTTAAGCACCATTTTTCCAACACAGGCCTTGTGACATTTTAATTAGTCCACATGCAGATTCTGAATCAGTAACTTTGACTAAATTGACATATTAAGTCATTAAAAAATCAGTTACAGATAGTTTCTGTTTATTTTCATGGCTCTCTGAATCAGCTAAGTTGACTGTCTTATTACAAAAAAGGCAAAATGGGCTGGGCGCTGTGGCTCACGCCTGTAATCCCAGCACTATGGGAGGCTGAGGTGGGTGGATGACCAGGTCAGGAGATTGAGACCATCCTGGCTAACACGGTGAAATCGCCTCTCTACTAAAAATACAAAAAAATTAGCTGGGCGTAGTGGCGGGCGCCTGTAGTCCCAGCTACTAGGGAGGCTGAGGCAGGAGAATGGCGTGAACCCAGGAGGCGGAGCGTGCAGTGAGCAGAGATCGCGCCACTGCACTCCAGCCTCGGCGGCAGAAAACAAAACAAAAAAGGCAAAATGACAT
>NW_016803392.1:2637635-2643790 GCF_001698545.2 Rhinopithecus bieti
TTTTTTTTTTTTTGAGACAGAGTCTCCCTCTGTTGCCCAGGCTTGAGTGCAGTGGGCTGATCTCAGCTCACTGCAAGCTCTACCTCCTGGGTTCATGCCATTCTCCTGCCTCAGCCTCCCAAGTAGTTGGGACTACAGGTACCTGCCACCATGCCTGGCTAATTTTTTTGTATTTTTAGTAGAGATGGGGTTTCACTCTGTTAGCCAGGATGGTCTTGATGATCTGACCTCACCATCTGCCTGCCTCGGCCTCCCAAAGTGCTGGGATTACAGGCATGAGCCACCATGCCCAGCCCACTGAGAGTAGATTTTAAATGCTGTCACAACATAAAATAAGTATGGGAGGTAATGTGTATGTTACCAGAACACCAGGGGTTCAGTCTAGGTACCACTGCATGCCTTACAGAAAGCCAATGACTGGGATGAGGGCTATGGCCAAGGAAGAAGGCTTTATTCGGGTGCTGTGGTCAAGGAGATGACAGCTCAGTCTCAAATCATCTCTCTGACCTACTAATACTAGGGGTTTATAGCAAGGAAGAAATGTAACAGTATGTAAGAAAACAGGAACTAGGGAGGGGCAAGGAAGCAATCATGATGAATGAGGATTCCAGCATCTCATTGTCTGGATGTAGTGATCTTATGAATTTCAGTTTTTTGATACTTTTTTTTGAGAGGCCTGAAGGTCATTTCCTGAGGAAGGAACTCAGACAAAACAATGTAAATTTCAAGCTTTAAGACAAGAAGATTCAATTTTTATGTTTATAAATAATAAAAAAGATCTATGAGACTATCAGATTGGTTTCACATGTTAATTAGCTATTTTAGCCATTTTGCAGTATATAGAAATTTTAAAATATGTTTTACATTATATGTAGAGACAGATATTATTTTGTTAATTAAAATAAATTAACTGAAAAAAATTCACATCGACCTTGGACCTCAGAATCTCACCTAGTTAGAAATATGAGGTCTTTGCAGATGTAATTACTTAAGGATCTGAACATGATCTCATACTGGATTTAGCATGGACCTTAATTAAATCCAATGAATGGCATCTTTATAAGAAGAGGGGAGTGGACACAGAGATGGAGGCCATGTGAAGACAGAGGCAAAACTGGGAGTGATGCAGCTGCCAGGCAAGCAATGTTAAGGATTGCTGGGAGCCATCAGAGACTGGGAAGATGCAGGAAGGATTCTTCTTTAGAGCCTTCATAGGGATCACGGCCCTAACACAAACTTGATTATGGACTCCTAGCCCTCAGAACTGTGAGAGAATAAATTTATTTTGGTTTAAGCCACCAATGTGGTGGTTATTTGCTGTAGCATCCCTAGGAAACTAACATATTCTTCTTCTAGCAAAGATTTCCTTTCCTTTCTTTCTTTTTTTTTTTCTTTTCTTTTCTTTTCTTTCTTTCTTTTTTTTTTTTTGAGATAGAGTCTTGCTCTGTCACCCAGGCTGGAGTGCAGTGGCGTGATGTCGACTCACTGCAACGTCCGCCTCCCGGTTCAAGCAATTCTCCTGTCTCAGCCTCCCAAGTAACTGGGACTACAGGTACCTGCCACCATGCCTAGCTAATTTTTGTATTTTTAGTAGAGATGGAATTTCACCTTGTTGATCAGGCTGGTCTCGAACTCCTGACCTCAGATGATCCACCTGCCTTGGTCTCTGAAAGTGCTGGGATTACAGGCGTGAGCCACTGTACCCGGCCCTCCTTTCCTTTCAAATGTCACCTTCTTGATCTTTCTGGAGGCTAATACTTATGCAATTTATATATACACAATTTGGGAGGACTATATGTGGTCACAATTTGTAAGAGCTTATTTATATTTAAAGTGGGCTTTCTGTAGGGCACACAGTTGCAGCTTTTCATTTTCTCCAATATGGCAATCACTCTTTTAATTGGCCTGTTTAGACGGTTCATATTTAATGTGGTTATGGATATAGCAGCATTATGTTTTACCATATTTTGAATTATTTTCTACTTGTTGCATTAGTTCTTTTCCCCTCCTTTTCTGGTTTTATTTTACACAATTCAGTTTTATCTTCTTTCTTGGTATCTCATATATACNGAATCCAAGCCTCATTTTCTTCATTAGTAAAATATGGGATTTACGCTTTAACCCGGGAGGCGGAGGTTGCAGTGAGCGAGATTGCGCCACTGCACTCCAGCCTGGGTGACAGAGTGAGACTCCGTTTCAAAAAAAAAAAAAAAGGGATTTAATACCAATGTCACCAGTCTTATAATTTAAATAAGGAAATAAGTGAAAGTGCTTTATAAACTGTACAGCCCAGTATGAAAGTAAGGTGTTAGGTTTATCAATACGTCATTAGGCTCATTAGGTTATTTTCTTGAGGCTTTTCCTGCTTTGTTGCCATTAAATATCCCAATTCATTTGGCGCTTTCAGCATATGCATAGGTTACATTTATTACTAAAGCTATGGTCTTTTTTTTTTAATTTTTGGAGTCAGGGTCTTGTTCTGTCACTCAGGCTGGAGTACAGTGGTGTGACCATGGGTCACTGCAGCCTCGCGCTCCTGGGCTCAAGTGATCAACCTGCCTTAGCCTCTTGAGTAGCTGGGACCACAGGCATATGCCAACACATGTGGCTAATTTATTTTTCATTTGTGGAGATGAGGTCTCAGTATATTGCCCAGGCTGGTCCTGGATATATACCCACAATTACAAGTTAACAAAAGAGAGTGACACAATAAGAGACTTTTTCTGTTGTGGGATGGAACCCAGCTGCCAGTTACCTTGACCCTCAAATGCTCATTCTCATTGCCATCTCCATCCCGATCTCCAAAGGCAAGCCATGCCTCTTTAAAGCTGATATTTTTGGAGCTTTCTTATTCCTCATCCCTATGAATGTGATTTTAAAAAAGTTAGAAAATTATATCAACTCTAGTGCTAAAAACAAGTCCAGAAATGTAAGACTACTGAACCGACACTACAAATATGTTTATTTCCTTATGATAATTTTGCTTCATGTTCATAGCTGATAGCAACAGATATGTGCAAGTAAGGGTGTGGGACTTGTTTTCAGCTGACATTCATTCTTAGTGGTTGGTGCCAATGGTACCAGTTGTTACAATGTTGTACATGTCATTTCTAGCTATATTTAGACCAATAACCTCCCGCTCCCTTTCCCTTCTCTGTCATCTAAACAAGCCACCTTCTTTTAGGTCTCCCAGGCCCCCTGCTAATAATACCAGGTCCCCATTACCAAGGGTGACAGGAATGTATGTCAAAGACATCTTTATGTACTGAAATAAAGTTTTAAAAGTTCAAGTTTATTGTTTCACTTAAGAATGCAAACCCAGACAACTTCCATGGGAAAATAAACTGTTTCTTTTTTTTTGCTTTTCAAAATAAACCTTCAAGTTGAAAAATCAAACCCTGCCTGTGAGTTAATGTTGAAAGTTTATAAAGACAATTATTTTGCAATTAGTGTCTGTAGAACTTGTCAGAATTACAAAGGAGAATGACAACTAACTTCTTTATTTTGCAAAACTAAGGGGGCTAGCATTTACCAACATTTTTTATGTGTACATCTTGTCTAACTGAAGTCTTTTAGTTAATTTTGTCTTAGAGTTCTTTGGTATCCTTTGTAGTTACTGAGAAGCTTGGCTTTAAGCTTCATCATACTCTTCTGTTCTGCATGTGAATGGCCAGATCCAGAAATACATCTGTGTACAGATCCAGAAATATACCTGTGTCAGAGGCGTATGAACCAGAGCAACTCCATCTTGAATAGGGGCTGGGTAAAATGAGACTGACACCTACTGGGCTGCATTCCTAGACAGTTGAAGCATTCTAAGTCAGGATGAGACAGGAGGCTGGCACAAGGTACAGTTCATAAAGACCTTGTTGATGAAACAGGTTGCAATAGACTGAGTGCAGTGGCTCATGCCTGTAATTCCAGCACTTTGGGAGGCCGAGGTGGGTGGATCACCTGAGGTCAGGAGTTCAAGACCAGCTGGCCAACATGGTGAAAACTCGTCTGTACTGAAAATACAAAAATTAGCTGGGATTACAGGTGGGCGCCTGTAATCCCAGCTACTTGGGAGGCTGAGGTAGGAGAAATCACTTGAACTCGGGAGGCAAAGGTTGCAGTGAGCCAAGATTGCACCATTGCACTCCAGCCTGGGCAACAAGAGCGAAACTCTGTGTCAAAGAAAACAAAACAAACAGGTTGCAATAAAGAAGCCAGCCAAAACCTACCAAAACCAGGAGGGCGACAAGAGTGACCTCTGGTTGTCCTCACTGCTGCACTCCCACCAGCACCATGACAGTTTACAAATACCGTGTCAATGTCAGGAAGTTACCCTGTATGGTCTAAAAGGGGAGGCATGAATAATCCACCCCTTATTTAGCATATAATCAAGAAATACCCATAAAAATGGGCAACCAGCAGCCCTTGGTGCTGCTCTGTCATTTGAGTAGCCATTCTTTTTCATCTACTTTCTTAATAAACTTGCTTTCACTTTCTGGACTTACACTGAATCTTTCTTGTGTGAGATCCGAGAACCCTCTCTTCTGGTCTGGATCCGGACCACTTTCTGGTAGTACCTGTGGTCATTTTGTTTTCCCCGGAAAGGTTACTGTAATGGGCTGAATAATAGCTCCCAAAGATGTTCAGATACTAATTTCTGGAAGCTGCCAATGTTTTCGATACCAAAGGGACCTTGAAGATAATGATTTAGTTCAGGATCTCGAGATGGAGGAATTATCCTGGAGTGTTCAAGTGGCTCTAAAGGTAATCACATGTGTCCTTATAAGAGGATAATTAAGGGAGATGTTACTACAGAAGAAAAGTAGATGTGACAATGGAAGCAAGAGACTGGAGTGATTCACAGAAAGGGACGTGAGCCAAGGAATGTAGGAGGCCCCCAAAATCTAGAAAAGAAGGTAAATAAATTATCCTCTAGAGTCTACAGAGGGAACCAGCCCTGCCAGCTGTTAGACTTCTGACTTCCAGACCTGTAAGAGAATCATTTGTATTATTCTAAGCCACCAAGAGTGTGATAAGTTGTTACAACAGCCATGTTACATCCACTGATACAGGCAACTTTTCCCTTCCCTTTGGAATCCGTTTCATCCCCAGGACCAAGAGATTTGTGTGGGAAATTATGGCACATAGGTATGCCATTTCCTTGGAGAATGGAGTCTCCCCAGGGAGAGAAAAGAGGCCACTTTTCTGTTGGTTTCCTTATGTTCTTTTCTTTCCTCTCATGCAAATTGAGTGCTCAAGGTTTTAGGGTTCCATTGTGGACAGTGCTCTTATCCTTGGAGGACCGAATAGGATCAGAGTGGTGTCTAGAACAGTGCCAGAACTGAGGGCCTGCTTGGGGTTTCTCACCTGTAGCCTTTGAGCATCTGGTAAGATGAAGGCTAAAAAGGCTGGGTGCTTGGCTCATGCCTGTAATCCCAGCACTTTTGGAAGCCGAGGTGGGAGGATTGCTTGAGCTGGAGTTCGAGACCAGCCTGGGCAATGTAGTGAGACCCCATCTCTACAAAAAATTTGAAAAGTTAGCTGGGCCTGGTGACACATGGCTATAGTCCTAGCTACTAGGGAGGCTAAAGAGGGAGGATTGCTTGAGCCCAGAAGGGGCTGTGTTTGGACCACTGCACTCCAGCCTGAGCAAAAGAGTGAGAACCTGTCTTGAAAAACAAAAGACAAAAAGATGAAGGCTAAAACCTGTGAGGATATTAAGAAGTGAAAAGCCACTTACAAGAAAAGCTGACAATTGACAAAAATTGGAAATGCTGTGTTTGAGGGGGAGCTCTCTTCTGCCTTGCCCCTTCTGGGCACAATTTTATTAGGACAAAAGCCACAAAGAAAACCAAACCAAGATGAAACTCATTAAGTCAGTTATTTTTTAACCTTGAATCTTTGTAGTGGACTGATTAGTGTTCCCTAAATTCATGTTCACTGGAATCTAACAAAGTTGAACTCACAGAATCTGAGAGTAGAATGGTGTTACTAGGGACTGGGGGAAAGGTAGTGGAGGAGATGTTGGTCTAAGGATACAAAATTTCAGCTAAATAGGAATCAGTTCAAGAGATCTGTTGTGCATCAAGGTGACTATAGTTAATAACAATGTATTCTTGAAAATCACTGAGGGTAGATTTTTTTTTTTTTTTTTTTTTTTT
>NW_016803392.1:2646172-2650694 GCF_001698545.2 Rhinopithecus bieti
TTTATATATATTTTATCTTTCTATAAATATATATATGTGTGTGTGTGTGTGTGTGTGTGTGTGTGTATATATATATATATATATAATTTTTTTTTTTTTGAGATGAAGTCTTGCTCTGTTGCCCAGGCTGGAGTACAGTGGTGCAATCTCAACTGACTGCAAGCTCTGCCTCCCGGGTTCATACCATTCTCCTGCCTCAGCTTCCTTAGTAGCTGGGACTACGGGTGCCTGCCACCACACCCAGCTAATTGTTTTTTTTTTTTTTTTTATTTTTAGTAGAGATGAGGTTTCACCGTGTTAGCCAGGATGGTCTCAATCTCCCCACCTTGTGATCCGCCCGCCTCGGCCTCCCAAAGTGCTGGGATTACAAGTGTGAGCTACCGTGCCCGGCCTATATTTCTTTTTTAAAAAAACATTTTTAGTGATTGCTTTATGATTTACAATATACTTCTAAGTTCATCTTTAAGTAGTACTATACCATTTCATGTGTAGTGTAGAGAGTTTGCACCAGACTGTTTCCAATAACTCTTTCCTGTCCCTCATGATATTACTGTGATTTATTTTACTTATTCTTATGCTATAGTCACCTAACACATTGTTCCTATTATGACTTTGAGCAGTTGTCTTGTAGATAAATTAAGAAAAATTGTTTTTACCTTTATTCCTTCTCTGATGGTCTTCTTTTCTTTATGTAGATACAAGTTTTTTACCTCTTTTAATATCCATCTGCCTCAAAACCTCTTCTATTATGTTTTTGGAGTGTTTGAATTCTTGGTAAATTCTGGATATTAGTCCCCTGTTGAATGGATAGTTTGCAAATATTCTTTTTCCCATTTTGCAGTTTCTCTATTCACTCTTGATTTTTTCTTTTGCTGTGCAGAAACTTTTTAGTTTTAATTAAGTCCCATTTGCCTATTTTTTGTTTTGTTGCCTATGTTTTGAGGTCTTAGTCATAAATTATTTGCCTAGGTAATACTATTCAGCCATAGTAAAGAATGAAATCACATCTTTTGCAGCAAAATAGATGGAGCTGGAGGCCGTTATGTTAAGTGAAACAACTCAGAAACAAAGGCAAATACTGCATCTTCTTGCTTATAAGTGGGAGGTAATGTGTACACTTGAATATCAAGTATAGAATAATAGTCAGTAGAGACTTGGAAAGGTGGGGACTATGGAAGGGGTGTAGATGAAGAAATTACTTAATGTAGGGTGTCGATGAAGAAAATACAATATATGTTATTTGGGTGACAGATACACTAAAAGCCCTGACTTTATACAATATATTCATGTGACAAAATTACACTTATACCCCATACGTTTATACAAATGAAGCCAAAGCAAAACACCAAAACATTAATTGTAGGACAGATTTGCTGGCAATGGATTCTCTGAGTAGGTATTTCACTTTCGAAAACATAATTTTAGGCCTGATGAAGTGGCTTATGCCTGTAGTCCTAGTACTTTAGGAGGCTGAGGTGGGTGGATGACATGAATCCAGGAGTTCGAGATCAGTCTAGACAACATGGTGAAACCCCATTTCTACTAAAAAATGCAAAAATTTAGCCACACATGGTGACTCATGCCTATAGTCCCAGCTACTTGGGTGGCTGAGGTGGGAGGATACCTTGAGCCCAGGAGGTCGAGGTTGCAGTTAAGACGTGATCATGCCACTACACTTCAGCCTGAGTGACAGAGTGAGACTCTGTCTCAAAATAATGATGATGATAATAATAACAATTTGTTGAATGTAAAATTCTAGGTTGGTATTTTCCTTTTTAGTTTCAACATTTTAAAGATTTCACTCCACTTTCTTTTTCTTATGGGAAGTCTACTATAATTTTATCTTTTTTCCTCTAAAGATACTTTATTCTTCTAGCTTCCTTTAATAATTTCTTTTTGTCTTTGGTTTTCTGCATTTTGACTATGATATGCTTAAGTGTTATCTTTTGATATATATCTTCATTTTTTAAAATAACTTTTTTTTTTTTTTTTTTGAGACAGAGTCTTGCTCTGTCACCCATGCTGGAGTGCAGTGGTGTGATCTTGGCTCACTGCAAGCTCCGCCTCCCAGGTTCACGCCATTCTCCTGCCTCAGCCTCCCGGGTAGCTGGGACTATAGGTGCCCACCACCACGCCCGGCTAATTTTTTGT
The DNA here is from genome assembly GCF_001698545.2 of Rhinopithecus bieti. Taxonomy (NCBI): domain Eukaryota; kingdom Metazoa; phylum Chordata; class Mammalia; order Primates; family Cercopithecidae; genus Rhinopithecus; species Rhinopithecus bieti. Next base: position 2,648,324 of record NW_016803392.1, read on the forward strand.
ATTTTTAGTAGACACAGGATTTCACCATGTTAGCCAGGATGGTCTTGATCTCCTGACCTCGTGTTCCGCCCACCTTGGCCTCCCAAAGTGCTGGGATTATAGGCGTGAGCCACTGTGCCTGGCCAAAAATAACTTTTTTCCTTTGAACTTCATAGATCTGTGCTTTGCCATCTGTCATTAATTTTGGGAAGTTCTTTGTTATTGTTACATAAAATATTCCTTCTGTTCTATTAAGTTTTTCTTCTCCTTCTGATATTATAATTACATGTACACTACTCTTTTTAATGTTGTCTCACAGTTCTTGGATGTTCTGTTCCTTTTTTTTTTCTTCATTCCTTTTTCTTTTGTAATTTCAGTTTGGGAAGTTTCAGATGACATGTCTTCAAGTTCACTGATTGTTTCCTCAGCTGTGTTGAGTCTAATGAAGGACCCATTAAAGACATTCTTTACTTTTCTTACTGTGTTTTGATTTCTAGCATTTCCTTTTGGTGTGTTTTTAGAATTTCTATCTGTCTGCAGAGAGTACCAGTCTAGCCAGTTATCTGTCTTTTCCCTTGTAGCCTTTAACATATTAATTTTAGCAAATTTTTTTTTTTTTTTTTTTGAGATGGAGTCTCGCTCTGTCACCTGGGCTGGAGTGCAGTGGTGCGATCTTGGCCTACTGCAACTTCCACCTGCCAGGTTCAAGCAATTCTCCTGCCTCAGGCTCCCGAGTACCTGGGACTACAGGCATGTGCCACCATGCCTGGCTAATTTTTTTTTTTTTTTTCATATTTTAGTAGAGATGGGGTTTCACCATGCTGGCCAGGCTGGTCTGGAACTCCTGACGTAATGATCTGCTCACCTTGGCCTCCCAAAGTGCTGGGATTACAGGTGTGAGCCATTGCACGTGGCCCCAGTTTTAGCTATTTTAAATTCCTTGTTTGATAATTCTAACATTTGTGTCATAGTTGAGTTTGGTTCTGATGATTGCTTTGTGTCTTCAGAGTGTGTCTTTTCTTGTCTTTGGCATAGTTTGTATTTTTTCAGAAAGCTGGATGTTTTATGGGTAACAGACACTGAGATAAATAGGTCTTTATTACAAGAATTTGTGTTAAAATATGGTTAGGAGATAGAACGTGTCTAATGTTTGTCGTAGTGACAGCTATTAGAGACATCAAATTCCAGTAGTACCTTGTTTCTTTTCATTTCTTGACTTTGGGACTTTTCTCTGTATTGCTGTCAAGGAAGAGTATGTCTTGCAGTTCTTTTAACTTCAGTGTACCGTTATTATACTGGGACTTGCTGGTGTCATGGTGGGTGTTGGGGAGAAAGAGCATGCTTTAATTTTTTGATTAAGTGTCAGTCTATCACTGGGCGTGTGTCTTGGGGTATGTCTTTTACAAGTGTTTATATCCCTCCTCTAGGGCTATAGCATTTCTCCCTTCCTCCATGCCCCCTATTCCTTTTCTTTGCTACAGCATTCCAGATCTGTTTTTATTTTCGTAGCCCTGTCTCTGGCTGAATATGGCTCCCCCTCCTCCTCCTGGGGCGAGAAGGGAAGGTTGGCATGGGCTGCAGTGGGCAACAGCAATCTTCTCCCAGGAAGAATAAAATTGCAGTATTTCCCCCCGGTGAAGTCTTTTCCCTGGAGTGTTGGTTTTATTTTGAGCTGGTGAGGTTATGGTGGGGTGGAAAGTTGGGGGCTGGAGAAGGAGAGAAGGATCTATAACTTGAGTGCCTGCAAAAGAGAACTGGAAGAGATGGCAGTATGAGGAAAGAAAGTCAGCAAGGTCTACTGGCTTGTATCAATCCAAGGAATTGGGAAATGTAGTAGAACCAGGAAAGGGAAGTTTAAAAAGAGGAAGTCACCAAAGTTGACAAAGATTGCCCAATGTCTTCAAAGGGAAAATGCGTGGGAATGGTATGACATAACTTGCTTATAAAATAACTTTCATTTTTGGTATTTAATAAATTACTATGTGGGCAAAAAATTCCTTTTTCTTCACCTGTATACTAGCAAATAGTTTATTTTGTCTTCTCATATTTTTCCAGAAAATATATTTTTTATTTATCATTTGTTCCCAAAGTTACAAATCTAACAACAAGGTATACTAATTAACATTGCTGGCTGTGCAATCCTGCATTGACCACAAATTGATTGTAAACAAATTATTTAACTTCTTTAATTTTCAGTTATTTATCTGTAAAATCTGAATAACACATCTCTCATGGAGTTATTGTAAGTTTTCAATGAGATCATATAGGTAATATGCTTGTTTGGTGCTAGGCACTGTCTTGGTAAATAGTAAATACTAAATGAATAGTTATCATTCTTATAACTTCTATTGCTAAACATGTATTATATATTAAATGTTATATAAATATATAT